>NC_060142.1:290287579-290607579 GCF_021461385.2 Schistocerca piceifrons
AACAAATCTCAAGGTGTTCCAACATATGATGACACGTCCCCGGTGGACATACCTCCACATCCTTGCGATATATTGCACCGTTTACGAAATAAAAGGAATGCAGTTTTTATGTGTCTCGCCTTCAAAATCTTGTCTGAAAAATTATGCTGTTCAGGTAAGATGCCCCTAGCATCCCTAGGGAGTGTAGTGGTGTGAAGTGGGAGAGATCTAGAAATAATCGAAAGCCAAATGTATTAGCGCCGATGCAATTGTTTCCACGATTGCTACAGAGATTGTTAATAGTACGAATGGCACTTAACCGTTTTGGTTGACTGGCTGTAGGAAGAGGTGACATCTAAAACATAACATTTGAAGCAATTTCATCCAAACTTGGTACTCTTATGTCTGAAGATTTGGAAAGAAAATACTATTGCATTGGGACACACCCAGCACCAGCAGGGAAACCATAACTCTGGAACGTGTGGTGAAATATAGACCTAAAAGTAGACCTATGGCTAATTACGTAGGAAAATTATTGTGGTGGTAAGTAATTCTAAACATTTCTAGCTTTGGGATTCATGGTGATACGAGACGATAGGCAGGGATTAACTCTGCAACCATAACTCTGGAACGCGTTGTGAAATATAAACCTAACTTATTAGACCTATGGCTAATTACGTAGGAAAAATTTTTGTGGTGGTAAGTTATTCTAAACATTTCTAGCTTTGGGTTTCGTGGTGATACGAGGCGATATGCAGGGATTAACTCTGCAACACTTGGACCAGTTTCAGTCAGACTTGGTGCTTGTATGACTTACTAATGTGAATAAAAAATTACTGTGGAACTAGGACACAGTAGCAGTCCTACGGATGGGGATGCGAGTGGGGGTATGGGAGGGAACGCTTGGTCAAGTTTCAATCAAATCACGTAGTCTATTAAGTCATGCGAGATGGATTGGCGGTAGCGTATGTTGCTGTTGGACAACTTTACGAAACTTGCACAAGAATTTATTTATTCTTGGGCTTGGAGCGAAAACTAAAAATGTTGTAGATAGTCAAGTTTGGTGTTAATATTCAATTGACTTATAAACTATTTCACTTCAAAATTTTCGTAATGTGTTTATAGACTTAATAATGTGTCAGTAAACTACGTATGGTTTTACACTACGAAGAGATTTAATTGCTTTTCCTATCTGATATAAGAGCGGGGTAAATGAGTATAACGTGGGTTTGAACCGTCATCCTCCCGAATGTGAGTCCAGTGTGCTAACCATTGCGCCACCTCGTCGGTAAGACGTTAGCAATAAACAAGAGAGGAAGTTGCAAAATCTGGAATTGTGATGAGCAGAACTCGTAGAATAACGCAATTGAAACATTTGCCAAATACAGTTATAAAAGAAATAATGCTGACTGGAGATATTACGGAAGGGATAGAATGAAATACGCTGGCGTGGTGGTAATACCTGAGAAAGATTGGGGCCCATAAATTTAAACCGGATGCCTTCTGACAGACGAAGAAGAAGATATCCGAGGACAATATGGGGTAAGGGCTGGAGGGAACCATGGTCACAGGCAGCTGAGGGACGTCAATGTAGTATTATATACATACTTTCAGGTTATTGGATGCAGCAAACGGCGAATACCGTAAACCACTTGCAGATGATAATATTAACACCCTCCATCCGGTATCTGTACTTCACTATCCTAACCCATCGTTCACGTATGACAGCAACAGCGGAAAAAATGCGTCTTCAGGAGCACAAAAAATGCAAATATGTTCCTGTGCATTTGAAAGACTCTGACTAAAAAGTGGGGTAACAGCAACCTCATTCTATCTTCCTCAGCACCTTTAAAAATTTTCCCAAAACCTCTGACATGCCAACATATTCGCACTGTTTAAACATGAAACTCACCACAGACTGACACACGATCCACTAATTTTATCTCACTCACACCTCATAGTCCATCGCTGTAAGTCGCTCATACCCACATGCCCTTTCTCACTCACTCATTCAGCTCAACTCATTTTCATTATCTCTTTTGTGTCTCTCTGTCCTCGTGTCCTGCGTTACAGCCACAGTCCCCTTCATTGTGTCCTACTACTACAGACTCTTCTCACTGTCACTGTCTCTCTCTTGCTTTCTCTTACTACTAATTATCTCATTCCATCCTTCCCAATGTTGCTATCACTATCTCTCTCTTCCTCGTTGTCATTATCACTGGCTCCCACCAACTTCCTCTCTCTCTTTTTTATTCCTTCCCGCCAGCTGGTGTAGCCGTGCGGTTCTAGGCGCTTCAGTCTGGAACCGCGTGACCGCTACGATCGCAGGTTCGAATCCTGCCTCGGGCATGGATGTGTGTGATGTCCTTAGGGTAGTTAGGTTTAAGTAGTTCTAAGTTCTAGGGGACTGATGACCACAGATGTTAAGTCCCATAGTGCTCAGAGCTATTTGAACCATTTTTATTCCTTCCCGCCCTGTCACTGCTCCTTTACTCTTTGCCTAGCACTGTAGTCACTGTCAACTATGTTCCATTGCCATTGTGTCCCTCTCTTTCTCTCACATGCCTTTGTCTCCTTGGTACACCCACTGTCTACTATCTTCTAGTATTTATTACTTTTCCGCTCTGTGCCACTGCTATTCTCTTATTCTCTCTCAGTACAAAAAAGCGCAACTTTTTTCGCATTCCAAAATTTTTGGGAAAATTATTGAAGATGTTGAGGATGGTAGAATGAGGCAGCTGGTACTCCACTTTTCAGTCAGAGTCCTTTAAATAAACAGGAACGCATTCCAATCTTTTGTGCTCCGAAAGGAGTATTTTCCGCTGGTTCCTTTCTTTTCCCTGATGCAATAGGGCACATAACTCAGATTAAAATAAATGTATTGGTAAGTAAAATTTAGATAGTTTACTTACGTGAGACTGAAATAATGGAAAACCAATTTTACGCTCCGGCCGGATTTTACGCGATGAAAATAAAGGCATGTGCTTCAACACTACAACAAGGAGGAAAAAGGGGCATGTGCTTCAAAACTAAAACATGGAGTTCGCAGATGATAAGTGAGATACTCTACGGCATATTTCTCCGTGATACTTCACTTCATGAACTACGTTTCCGCCTCACACCGGAGTTTACGTGTACAAGTAGCATGACTTCGTATCTTTATCCGTTTGCGAGATACAGAGATTCAAAGAGAACTGTCAAGCTTGTTCCAGATCGGGCTCTTCGGAATATATCGTAAAAATTGCAATCATTTGCCGTGCATAGACGCCCTGGAACCTGCGGCTGGAATTGGCACGAAAAAAAAAAACAAAAAAAAAATTTTGCGTGTTTCTCGACATCCGATAAAGATTTCTGAAAACTGGGAGATGGCCCTTCTAGATAAATGCCTAGAGAATACACAGAATCTGAGCATTTTTCTGCTGTTATTTATTATTTAGATTTCGCCTCATACCGGATTTTACGTGTTGAAGTAAGTTAACTTTGACACTCTGTATCTTGGAAACAGATAAAGACACCAAGAAATTTTTCAAGGCTGTTCGAGATATGAATCTTAGGAATATATCGTACAAACTTCAGCTCATTGCTGCGTATAGCTGTCTTGGAATCCTCGGCTGGATTTAGGTCCGCTGGTGACGGCGAAAATATAGTAAAAACCCCTTTTTTGTGGTGTTTCGCGAGAAACCGCCCAAGAAGTGATTGTACCTCCGTAAGTCCCATCAAGCCCACCGTAAACCACATCAAATGCAAGAAGATCAATCTGTTTGCCCCATTTGCCTAAGCAGTAGGAAGTGTGTGATATTCCTAATTTGACCCTGTACTATAGGATAATGAAGCTAAGACGATCCTTACGCTGGGTGTAAAAATGGTCCCCAGCCGAAGGGCTATCGAAAACACCTACCTTTTTGTCACCAACAAAACAGAAGATATGAGCATGAGAAAATTCCGTTCTTATACGCGGCGTTTTCGAACATGCTGTCGCATGTATACCGATGAATGTCAATAGGGATCACTCACTTTTCGATTTTGGAGATTCCATTAACCATTCTTTTGAGGTATGTTTCTGTAATATGATTGTGATGTACGGTGTATTTAAGCACGAATCGGGTGTACTGTAGTGATTCTTGAAGGAAGTATCGTTCATAATATTAACGACTGAAGCGTGTACTGGAGGTCTGATTTGCATTTACTGTTGCATTTATGATTATAATTCTTTTAAGTCACTTTACAGGCACAGATAGCATTATTCATATAGAGGCCTTAGTAATATTTTTTTATATTTTCGTAGATAACATAATCACGTTAAAAAACAATATTGAATTTCGGCAGCTGTAACATATGCTTGCCACCTCCATCGTGAGTATAAATTATGTTTGTAAAGTTTTTAACAAAATGTCAAAGTATTAATTCAGCGATTGACCTCGCCCCGAGAGAGTGATAAGGTACAAACATAGCACGTACAGCTCTGCCTCTTCCTTTTTACGTTTCTCCTTTCTGCAGTGGAAGACGAAAAGTATCAATTAGCAGTCTTAATCGGAAGTCTGTAGAGAGCTACTGTGTAACGAGAGTACTGTTCCGCCTTTAAGTAAAAGAATACGCAAATAATCGAAGGTCGGCAATGTAGTAATTTATTGAAGAAGTAATCCTAATTGACCTAAATGTCAATGAATTTGTGTTATGAAAGCGTTACACGCCATGTATTCTAATATTTTGTGCAAGGCTACAAAAGGAAAATGAAACTCAAGGTATATTTAATATTTTGTTATTATTGCATAAATCCCACTAATCGTATTTGAAGTTGTATGCACAGGTCCTGTGGCAACTCCGTCGTCTAAATAATTTTTATAAGATCTGCACCATATATATTCACCTTTGCAATGTGGCGCGCGGTTAACAATTTAATATTATTGGGGTGGATCCTTTACAATGTAACACATTCAGTACTTCTGTGAGTGAAGCGACGTAATACAGTTGGAGGCTAACTGGAAAAGAGCAAGTACGCGAGGAAAAAAACTCGCTATGCCTACACTTAGACCTACGTATTTCGGTAGATTCTCTCATAGTATGAATAAATACATTACATACTCACTGAGACATACATAGTTATAAAAGGGTGTTATATAAAAAGCTACTTCTACATGATCTTTGAAGGTAATGTCTAGCCTGTGTTTTATATCCGTCCAGATCTGCAGCTGCATGGTACCGTAAGCTTCCACAGTCTGGGCGCATTGCTCCTGAAGACATCTGCAGTCCCCGGGAAGCCTGAAAAGAGGACGGTGTTAGATTTCCCCAGCAGTGCTTAGCTGACATATTGTGCTCATTCAACGGAGACACATTTCCCACCTCCACCATACTTTTTGAAGATAATAAAACTAAAACTAAACTCGTCCCGAACAGGCCATGAAGGCCCAACGGTACCGACCGGACGCCGTGTCATCCTCAGCCCATAGGCGTCACTGGATGCGGATATGGAGGGACGTGTGGTCAGCACACCGTTCTCCCGGCCGTATGTCAGTTTACAGGACCGGAGCCGCTACTTCTCAGTCAAGGAGCTCCTCAGTTTGCCTCACAAGGGCTGAGTGCACCCCGCTGGCCAACAGCGCTCGACAGACCGGATGGTCACCCATCCAAGTGCTAGCCAAGCCCGACAGCGCTTAACTTCGGTGATCTGACGGGAACCGGTGTTACCACTGCGGCAAGGCCGTTGCCTTTTTTTGAAGTTAATGGTATTGACAATAGTTGAGTTTGGCAGATTTTACGCTTTCGCGTTAATTTGTGCCTTCTAATACAGATAATAAAAACCGGTATATTGAGAATACTTGGAAACCTAAACAATCGCTGAACGGAAATTTGTGTTGTTCAGTTACCTGAACTGAACAGTAGGAAAACGACTATTAAATCTTCAAGTTGATCATGCCGCCCCCCATCAAAAACTCATATTGAGAAGGCCACGTAAAAGCATGCGCATTCCCCTAATGTAATATCGTTCTATTATAAACTGGTAGCAGCGCTCTTGTGGTAGCAGAGAAGGTTATGGAAAACCCTTGTGGAAATTTGATGTTCCTTATAACCACAGAGTAAAATTTACATATCAGAGTATTCGCTGCAGGTTTCACTGTTTTCTGATGTTGTAGTTAGCTTGTCAGTTAGATTGTTTCTTATCATGAGGAACCTGGCAATGAATTTTATTACCCCATCATCCGTCAGTTCACTTAACCGTGTGTCCCTCCTATCTTATTTTCAGTTCAAGACATTCTCAACTCTTGTCTTTGTCTTCCAGTTTATTCACCTTCTTGTCAATTCGTGTTATTCCAAGAAGCTTTTTTCCATTTTCCATTAATCAGATGTCATTATATGAATCGTTTGCGTTTTTCGTTATACTGTCGTAGGTCAGAAATGACTGGGCTCACTGATCGTCACTCCAACTTGCCAAGTACAGCAAAGTAATTGATGGAATAAAGCTGTTGTTAATGGTCATGGCCTTCCTTTCATCATATTAACCCTTTACCATTTGAGTCTTACAGTATCAGTTATCTGTTCCTAATTTCATACTTGCTCTGTACTGTACTGAGTCCATCAATTCTTTGTTGAAATTCCTCTTTATTTAACTACATTGACAATATCAAGGATAAGTCAGAAGATGATGATACAAAAGGAAATTGATGCATACACTTCATTAATGTTCAGTGTCACAAATGTTCGTCAGAGGTTCAAACGTCAGTTTTCCTATCTCCTTTATCTATTCTGAATTCTTTTGCACTGATGTATCGTAATGCAGTAGGAGTTGTAGTCTTATCTCGACTAAGTTTGCTCATGTAAATTCGATTCCAATTTTGTCACGATGTATCATCGCAAAGTTAGCCAAACCGGTCAATTTTTTTCTCGAACTGCCATTAAAGACATTAATTTACGCTCGTTGCTTCTTTCCACAACTTCGTTTCCAGCTTGTAGGAGGTTCATTTTGCTACGCTAAGTTCTGCTTGTTCCCTGTTATATTTGTTCTAGTTCAATTGAGATAGAGCAATTAATCAGAAAAGTTATCATGGCCACTCTGGACATTCGTTTGCTACACAAAATAATAGTGCGCGAATCAGATTAAAAATTATAAGTTAGACTATAATGAACTGTAAAATTTAAATAATCTTTTCACACAAATATATTCAAAGTTAATAAGCAGATCACGCTCGTTACCAGGGCGGAGGTCAACTCATAATCGTCGAACAAGATATTGTTTGATGTTTAGTATCGACATGATAAAAGCTTACGGTGTAGCGACGGTACAGGAGAAACACCAATGGCAACAACGTTTAAAAGTACTACATGTAGTAAATTTAAAATGAAAAGTACTTGCAAAAAGATGAAAAAGTGGTATTACTAGCTTGTCCTGTTACTTTACAGTATTATCGTAATGAGCATACCGTCTGTTGCGCAATAATGTTGTGCTTTATGTTTCTTGGAGACCTAAATAAAACTGAAAATATGGTCACTTTCAATTGGATTATATGAACCAAGAACATATGATACTGAATGCCTCAAATCTTTACGATAGTCCATATACTGTACAAATATATTTTCCTGGCTGAAGAAGCCTTGTTTGTGTAGGCCATATACTCGTAGGGGTACGCTACTGTCGGCTTGTCATGTTTTTGACATTATACATAGTTATTTCCTATGATAATGTCCACTTGGATAGTGATGCTTATTAATTATTTGACATGCCCAGAAAATGGCTGTTGGAAGGGGCTTTGAAAACGATTTTTTTCAGTTCTTAGGCGCTGAGCTGATTGAGCATTGGAACTGCGTTGATTTGAATAATGAAGTAACCACCTAACCACGACAACGTCGTTAACAACTTCGACTGTCATTATTGCAGCTGACGATGTTTACTTTTAGAAACTGTGTGGTAAACAATTGCAAGTGAAGCATTAATGAATTAATTTACTCTGTTGAAGCAACAAATAGTGTGATTATAACTGATGAGAAGTATTCATTGAACCTACTAGATGCTGTTGTGCAATTGCTGTTATTATTATTATTATTATTATTATTATCACTTGCCACCCTTGCGATGCTATTAAGAAACATCTTGTAGTAACGAGGTTGGAGTTAACGTTGAAGATTATGATTGTGATCCGCACTTTACTTCCGTCGATGGGTGTGCATATTGTAACGTTACAGTGCTCCCATTCCGCTATAAAAATTCAATTAAAGACGTGTATTCTGAGCATTTTGTTTTATGTATGCTGAGCAGGGCGCGTTCCATGAGGGAGCGGTACCGCCTGCAGACGAAAACACCGCACGTTTTTGAAAGTAGCCCCGCCTGCCCCCCCCCCCCCCCTCCCCCCCTAAGAGTACAAAACGTTGGCGCTGATTTGCTTCTGCTAGCAGCAAGGACACGGAATGCTCCCTGGGGTACCTAGTTGAGACTGCGTGCAAAATTAGAAATTGGAGGATAGTCACACACCAACAGTTAAAAAAGCTTCTAAGAAATTTAACAGAAGCAAACACTGAAAAATAATGTAAAAAATAGGCAGCGGGAGGGAATGAGCTCCCTGTAATTGGCTGGAGATTTTTTGTGAAGTGTGCCATCTGCCAGTGATTTGCGGTCACTCCTAGTGGGTGCTTGGTACTACTCACTTCTGGCGGCGGTCACTTCTTTAGAGACAGGTGGCTTTCACTCCGACTGGAAATTTGGTGGACTGTACATTGTTTAAATAGGCGGAATGCTGGGCCATACTGGCAACTGGTAGTGGTGATGGAACTCATTTCTACACACAAAGCGTAAACCCCACTTTTATTTGAGCTACAGTTGTGAGATGTTTGTGCTTCAAGTTACTATGAAAAATCTGTGTTGTTGCCATCAATATGTTAAGCTTGCTTAAGATTGTAATGTGATAATTTTCTGCTAAAAGCGCAAGTAAAGTTTGTTTGATTGGAGTGTTAACACTTCTGACGGCCCAGTCATAAAATATGAATGTTAATGTAGTTGTGTTTCAGACACCTTCCTCTCGTTGCGTGTTGGCTGTTGTATATTGGCGGGGGGGGGGGGGGGGGGGGGCAACCCACATATAAATAAACTTTTATACTCAGGACGCAACAGACTGTTACCAACACAGCCACGAACCTGTTTGTAACGTAGACCTGAACTTAAATAGGGTATCACATATTACCGGTCGTTGAATCTACTCTCACACTCGTACTGCCCGAGAATCTTGTGGAACGAGCAATCCCACATATGATAGGCATACGCTGAATACGAATGTTACATTACAAATCGCAGCGTGGCATTTAGACCGAATATGACCAATGTCTGACCGAAACTGGTTATGGCATTGTGCAATGTACGTGTGGTTGTGACATAAGAAAAATAAAAGGGCTGTTATATCACTTGTTTAAGAAATAGATTATGTTTGTGTTATTTGAGGTGAGACTTTACTGTAAAATTATCAAATAATTATATAATTCATAAACGTACCAGGAGAAACAAAACTTCTCTGCTACAGGTCAGCTGTGGAATGTAAGATTCCTCAGTTTGGTAAGTGGGTTACAGATTTTAAAAAGGGAATGTGACAGGTTTAAATTGTACTAGTAATTAGTAAAGCGCAGTGGCAGGAAGAACAGGACTTCTGATAAGGTTGGTACAAGGTTACCGACATAAAATTAAATAGCAATAGCGCAGAACTAGAACTAGTAATGAATGAGTAAACAGGAATGCATGTAAGTTACTATGAACACCATAGCAAACACATTATAGCAGCCAAGACACGTACAAAGCCAACATGAACCACAGTAATATAATTTTATATGCTTACTAGCTCCGCAATTGATGAAGAGATTGAAAGAACTTATGATGAGGTGAAAAACATTGTTTAAACAAGCAGTTCAGACATGAAGCGAGTATAAACTATTGAAAGGTGGTGCTACAGAAGGATGCTGAGAATTGTATAAATAGATCGAATAACTGATGAGGAAGTACTGAATCAAACTACTGAAAAAAAAAATTGCAGCACGAGTTTACTAATAGAACGTATTGCTTGATAGGACATATTTTTAGGCATCAGGGAACTGTCAGTTTAATACTGTAGGGAGGTTGGGAACTGAAAGTAGTGGGAGGAGACAAAGCCTTGATTGCAGTACAGGCTGTAATAGTTACGCAGAGATGAAAAGATGTCCACTGGACAAGCTGGTGTGTAGGACTGCATTATGCCAGTTTTCGGAGTAAATACCACAGCACCAATAATAAAATTAAATGAATACGTGCACGGTTATTCATAAGAACAGTACCACTGGAGCTTCAGAAGACGACTGCATGAAAACTACAACACAGAGAGACATGACACAACTCACTGTATAGAACATCTATAAAAGCGTTTAGCTCACATTACTGGTGCTCAGTGTGGGCACCGTTTGAACGTGGAAAATGTCAATAAGTGCATGCAGTTCACTGATGTCTCTGCTGCTGGGGCAACAGCAACAGCCCGCTTTGGGAGTCTGTTAACTGTGTCATCTATGTGTGGACGCGAACTAATTCGATGCGACAGTACGCAGTGGATAATTTGTTTACATACAGCATATCCGGGCTAGAGATATATAAAACATCTATTTATATTTCATTACGTATCAAGGTTTATATTTGTTTTCAGTAGTTCAAACATTTTTGGCATGTTGGTATGTTCAATGTGATCACCGTTTATACGAGTAGCTCAACAGATACAGAAAAGGTACTCCACCTCTCGCCACATGTTCATAAGCTTGGTAGTTGTTATGGCCTCTACTGCTGTGTAGACCTATTGTCTCAAATCCTCAAATCTACGAGATCTCGAACCTTTGTTCTGTAAACAATGTCCTTCATAAAGCCCCAATCCCCAGTCAGTCGTATCGGGAAACTCAGGGCGCGGGGTAATGGGTCACTTCTTCCAGTCCAACGCAAACGAAACGGCTGTTGGAGAGATGTGGTAACATACGCATAATATCACTGTGGAGAATGTATATATATAAGAGAGAGAGAGAGAGAGAGATTAATTTTAGGTGTCTGTTTAAGACTCAGCCACTTCTTCTTGTCTCACTTCCCATATTCATCGCCCGACACTTACGTCGGCTAACTTTTCACAGACACCGACAGATTCATCACTGCACTGAGGTAGTCGTTGTTTACGTCTGTACAACGCAATATTTCAACAGCAAAATCACATCATCTGCTGTGATCCTCATGCTTAATGTGATGCAAAAGTTGGAGTTTGCAAGCACGCAACTGGAGACGTTTGTGCTCAATGTAATGCACCTTTGGACGGGTGCCTACCAGCTTGTCTAATGTATTTACGTGGGCTCTAGCGAATGGTTTCCCCGCTCACCCACAGACTGTTCATTCACATGCGCTTTAAGACGTTTCCCAGCATTTGAACTCAAACTTCTCGTTTCTCGGATACTGCAGTCCCAACGATAAATCGATTTACGTGTGTAAGGACTCCATTATTTTCTTGCAGGCTGCTGAACACGTGTTGCAGATTTTAAATTCGCTAAACATAGCACACGCTGCACCTTTCATTATGGCGCCCTCATGTTGACTGTGGGAATACGTATACCTACTGCACAGTAAACATTTGTAAGCATACGCCATACAACTCAGCGCTGCTCGTGAAATGGTGAGGATCACATCTTTGACAGAGTCTCTACCTATTGCGTATTTATGCAACAACATAAAATGTCGCGTTCTTTCGTTATGATCATTTGTTTGTGTATACTTCTCTCTAGGACACCTGGCCCGATCGCTCTCTACTGTGCACTACATCTACATCTACATCATACCCCACAAGCCACCTAATGGTGTGTGGCGGAGGGTACTTCCGGTACCACTATCTGATCCCTCCAACCCTGTTCCACTCGCGAAGTGCGTGGGAAGAATGATTGTTGGTAAGCCTCTATATTGGCTCTAATTTCTCGAATTTTCTCCTCGTGGTCAATACGCGAGATGTATGTGTGTGTGTGGGGGGGGGGGGGGGGGGGAAGTAATATGTTGTCCGACTGTCCCGAAATTTTAATAGTAAATCTCCCCATGATGCACAACGTCTTTTGTAATGTCTGCCAGTGGAATTTTTTTTAGCATCTTCGTACCGCCTCCTCGCCAGCTAAACGACCCCGCGACGTAACGTGCCGCTCTTCGTTGCATCTTCTCTATTAGTCCTACCTGATAGGGATCCCAGACAGATGAACAATACTCAAGAATCGGGCGAACAAGCACCTTATAAGCCACTTCTTTCGTGGATGTGTTACATTTCCTTAAGATTCTTCCGACGAATCTGAGTCTGGAGTCTGCTTTTCCCACTATCTGTTTTTTATGGTCATTCCACTTAAGGTCGCTCTGGATAGGTACGTCTGGATATTTTGCAGCAGACGCTGTCTCCAGCTGTTTGTCATCAATAGTGTAGCTGTACAGTAGTGGATTTATTTTCCCATATATGCGCAATATGTTACCTTTATTTACGTTCAGGGTCAACTGCCAGAGTCTGCACCATTCATCAGTTCTTTGCAGGTCGTTCGGCAAATTTTTAATATCTTCTGGCGTTGCTGCTTTGGTATAAACAACTGTATCATTTGCGAATAGCCTCAAAGAGCATCCGACGCTTTCTACTAGATAATTTATATATCTGTTGTAAACAGCAACGGTCCTACCACACTTCGCTGTGGTACTCCGGATATTAGCTTTACATCTGTCGATTTAGTTCCGTTAAGAGCGAGGTGTTGAGTTCAATCTGCAAGAAAGTCTTGAATACAATCGCAGGTCTGCTCCGACACTCCGTAAGCTCCTATTTTTTTCATTAAACGGTAATGCGGAATGGTGTCAAATGCCTTAATGAAATCAAGGAACACGGCATCAATCTGAGCGCCGGTGACCACTGCACTGTGGATCTCATGGAGGAACAGAGCGAGCTGAGTTCCGCAGGATCTCTGTTTGCGGAATCCATGTTGATTCTTATAGAGGAGCTCTTCAATTATTTCACGGTGTGTGTTACGAATGGAAAGTTGGAGAGACGCTGTGTTCACTGATGTGTGTCTTTTCTGTATGTGTTGTAGATTTCGCGCAGTCGTGTTCTGAAACCCCAGAGGGACTTACGAATAACCGTGTATTTGACTAAATAGCAGTGAATCCATCTACAACTACATCTACATGGATACTCTGCAAATGACATTCAAGTGCCTGGCAGAGGGTTCATCGAACCACCTTCACAATTCTCTATTATTCCAATCTCGTATAGCGCGCGGAAAGAATGAACACCTATATCTTTCCTTACGTGCTCTGATTTCCCTTATTTTATCGTGGGATCGTTCCTCCCTTTGTAGGTCGGTGTCAACAAAATATTTTCGCATTCGGAGGACAAAGTTGGTGATTGGAATTTCGTGAGAAGATTCCGTCGCAACGAAAAACGCCTTGCTTTTAATGATTTCCAGCCCAAGTCCTGTATCTTTTCTGTGACACACTCTCCCATATTTCGCGATAATACAAAACATGCGCCTTTCTTTGAACTTTTCGATGTACTCCGTCAGTCCTACCTGGTAAGGATCCCACTGCGCGCAGCAGTATTCTAAAAGAAGACGGACAAGCGTAGTGTATGCAGTCTCCTTAGTAGGTCTGTTACATATTTTAAGTCGCAGCCTTTGGTTAGCCTTCCCCACAACATTTTCTATGTGTTCTTTCCAATTTAAGTTGTTCGTAATTGTAATACCTAGGTATTTAGTTGAATTTGCGGCTTTTAGATTAGACTGATTTATCGTGTAACCGAAGTTTAACGAGTTCCTTTTAGCACTCATGTGGATGAGGTCACATTTTTCGTTATTTAGGGTCAACTACCACTTTTCGCACCATTCAAGTAATTTTTTCTAAATTGTTTTGCAGTTTGTTTTGATCTTTTGATGACTTTATTAGTCAATAAACGAGAGCGTCATCTGCAAACAACCGAAGACGGCTGCTCAGATTGTCTCCCAAATCGTTTATATAGATAAGGAACAGCAAAGGGCCTATAACACTACCAGATGCCAAATAAGTAGAATTAACGTGAAAAGAAAGCTGAGCCCCGCCATCATAGCCTGCCCCGCCACGTCGTGAGAAGCGTCGCGCTGTCGCCTCGCCCTGCTCCCCCCCCCCCCCCCCCCACTCTCGCCACCCTTCACACACTCCCTCCAGCCGCTTATCCAGCAGGCGTGGACACGGGGAGGAAGCGCGCGCTATCTGCGCGACCATCTCGCATCTGTCGGCGTGCTTGGCGCTGCGCGCTCAGACCAGTTCGCATGACGCCTCACCGGAAACCGCGATAACGCATCGGGCCGCCCCGGGCGCGCTCTGGGGACGGACAAGTGGCCGTAATTACAACCACTGTCGCCGTAATGGCGGGCCGCCGCCGTCCTGCGGGCTAACTGATGGCCGCACTGCGGCGACAGCCGACAGCGGCGGAAGGACGGGCAAACCGACCGCTGGCCAGCACTCCCCACACGGCTACACTTGACACCTGCGTGCGCAGGACGTCATCCGCACAATCACGCAGAATATGTAAACTGATGGTGGAGGGGGGGGGGAGGGGGGGGAGAACAGAAAGGGCAGGAACTACTGATGTCAATTGCATCGGGATTTTACGTGGAATCAGCAGCGATGAGTGAAAATGTGTGCCGGACAGGGTTTCGAACCCGGAGATCTCCTGCTTACTAAGCAGATGCGTTGACCACTGCGCCATCCAGACCACGCTGTTTATGGCAACTGAGCGGACTATCTCGGCACACCACCCGGCCGACCCACATTCCCTCCTAGCGCCAGCTGTCCGTAATCCCCGCCCATGTCCTCCACGCTCGCTACTTTGAGATTCCCGCAGAAGGTGAAAGGTGGCTACACTGAGTCACAGCGCCAGAGATTGCGCCAAAGATTATTATTCCGCCGCCTCCACTGGGCGCAGTAATAGTTCAGGGGATGTCGGGAGCAGTCGTTGTTCTGTTGGACGAGAGTAGACGATCTGAGTGTTGACTGAAATGTTGTACTGTTCGGTTCGTGTAATGTGTAGATGGTAGAAGATGCAATTGTCAGAATATATTTGAGAAAGGAGATGGGCTTTTGATTTATGATGCTGGTGTAATGGAATGTTTTCGTCAATATATAATGAGGTGAAAAGGTATTACAGTTTTCTTTAATAACAGTCCCTCTTGCTCACAGGTACAGTCAACAAAGCATCTGGCTCGTGTTCATTTATTTGACTTGTAATTCTGGTTTATATGTGCAATTATAGTATTTCTGGTTTTTCAGCTAGTTCACTGTAAATGGTGTTTAAATATTTTGGCGTATTGAGAAAGAACCGAGCCAGATACATGTACGTTGAGTCACACTACCACACACAGAACAGTTACACCTTGCTCTGTTGATTCGTAGCTTTTATAGCTACACGGGACTTAATTAATCAATTTTGTTAATGGAAATTCCTTGTCATTCTTTGTTTTTATTTTATGCAGTCAGACTGCGTGCTAATAATAGTCAGGGCCAACCGGTTACGAGACTTCGTAACCGGTCAAACAGCTAGTAAAATTATTGCATTTATTCATTAATATTAGTCATTTCTTTTAAATTAAGCCCCCTTGCAAAGGTCGAGCGTAGGTGTGCATCCACACCGAAGGAGGTGGATTCATTGTGTCTGTTCTTTCGAACACCACACATTCATATAATCACGTAGATGGCAAAGGCAGTAAACAGCGAGAACTACCGCACAGTCAGCTTACATCTGCGTCTGTTCTCTGCTAGTTACTTTGTAGTCTGTGGCCCAACTACTTACTGTACTACTGTTAACTAGTTACATGTTCCATAGATCATTTGAACCATTATTTTACCGAAATGATGTGGAACAAGTCAGTTTACACGATATGTAGACGTGATTAGTGTCAACATTAATGAACGCATTATTTTATCGTCCCACTAATATATTCTTGTGGCTACCAGTTTTTAAATAAAAATTCGTCTATGGAATAGGAGTTGTTCAGGACAATTGATTTTAGGTTAGATTTAAAGTTCATATTTTCCATAGTCTTGTAGGTACGGACATGACTGTTCTTCACAAATTGTCATGGATTATTTTTGACGAACTTCATTAGCGAATAAATGTATTGTGATAGTGCAGTTAAAATGTTTCACTCCTTGAGAGGTATCTACATGAAGACCGACGGTGAACACCACATATTACTCTTACTGCTCCTTTTTGTGCAGTCAATCCTTGTCTTTAGAAGTGGAAATATATAAAATATATTAAGAGGTTGTTTCGTTTGTTTCCAAGATTGGCAATTATATGAAGAGCAAAAGCAGCTGTACTTGATTGCTTGAGAAGCTCAGTAGTATGCTATTTCCTGTTCAAGTTTTCTTTGATGTGGACACCTAAAAATTTGGAGCAGTTTGTCCTATTTACTGACTGCTGTTCACGTGCTACATCAACTGTTGGTATGACTTTTTTTTGTACAGAATTGAATACAATGTGTTTTCTCAAAATTTAGAGAGAGTCCACTTCAATCACTTCATAATTCTTTGAAAAAGTCTCTAACAATTTCTTACTTGCTCTCTCTCTCTCTCTCTCTCTCTCTCTCTCTCTCTCGTGGGATTTATTACTATCGCGTTCCAGTTGCAGATGTTAGGCTCCGTGGAAAGCACGATTGTTGGTAACTCCCTGTGTGATCTCGAACCTCTTACCTTCATAGTCTTTCCTCGAGATAAAAATCCGCAGCTTGCGGTCTCGAGGTCGCATTTTCGCTTTCCGAGTACGGGATCCCGGATTCGATTCCCGGCGAGGTCAGGGATTTTCACCTGCCTCGAGATGACTGGGTGTTTGTGTCGTCCTCATCGTTTCATCATCATTTATAAAAGTAGCGTGACTGGACTGAGTAAAAGTTGGGAATTTGTGCGGGCGCTGATAACCGCGCAGTTGAGCACCCCACAATCCGAAACATCATCAGCATCGAGATACAATGATGAACCAAAACGGTTGTGATCCCTGTACACTGCCTGACTGAATGCTGCTTACTGGCGTTGCGGACACGTGACGCGGTAGGAATGTGTACGAGCGGACCACAGAGGAATGGGGAAACATTCTAGCGATGATGCGGGCTGCATATAGAGACACGCACTGACGTAAGCGACTTTGACGTGGGGCAGGTTCTCATGGCTTAGCAGCTGGAGTCCAGCATCTTGGAAACTTCAAACTTTCTCGCCTGTTCTTGTGTTACAGTCGTGAACTATGGAAAGTGCCTGAAGAACGGTGGAACAACGAGTAGGCGAAAAGCGGTCGGAAGTCCACGCCTCCTCACAGAAAGTGGATTTCGGAGACACGCCCTCTCTGTACAAAGGATAAGCGATTATCTGCCACGTATCTGTAGGAATAATACAGTGTTAGTGCAGACACAAGCTTTTCATAGTATTCTATTGAACAGGCGTTGTGGATTCTTAAATGTAAATGCATTTGCTGGCCAAGACCATAGGTTGCGTTTGGCCACTACGGCACCTGTGCAATGCCCTGAGTACATGTCAGTCGTGGTCAGAGCAGTGTTATTTGTAGTTCAAAAATGGTTCAAATGGCTCTGAGTACTATGGGACTTAACATCTGAGGTCATCAGTCCCCTAGAACTTAGAACTAGCCTAAGGAGATCACACACATCCATCACATCCATGCCCGAGGCAAGAATCGAACCTGCGACCGTAGAAGCAGCGCGGTTCCGGACTGAAGCGCCTAGAACCGCTCGGTCACAACGGCTGGCGACTAATGAAAAATCTGATTTCTTTTTTTGTAAATAACTCTTCTTAACAACTTTCTAAATAAATTTTATAAATAACTTAAGCTCGTAGTTTCGATGTGCCGAACAGAACTTTAGAGTATAGTGGTACCAGTGTACGAATTTCTTTCATAATATGAAAAAATATTTACCTGATGTTTTGTGAACAAAATCGTCTGCGAGATAGCTGAATGCACTTCTTTATTCGTTACACCTTTTCGGCTGCTGCCATCATCACATCAAAACTTAGAAACTAGCAAAAGAGGCGTTGAGTGTCAGTATCAAAAACTACGCTTAATCGGATCGTCAACTCAACCTTGTTTAGCAAGTCCTAAGTTTTCATCTGATGATGGCAGGAGCCGAAATGGCTCAACATATAAAGAAACATATTAAGAGATCCAGTCGATTTTATTCGCAAAATATTCATAACGATCGCAGGCTTATGCTGGAACTTTATTTCCTTAATTAGTAACTTATCTGATAATTGAAAATTTAGTCCTTTTTGTGTAACAATTTTTAGAGCCTTCTACCAGCGATTTCTGGGGCTATGCACCTAAATCGGTATGCACGGAACACTTATAGGATTACTTTGTTGTCTGTCTGTCTCTCAAGACCCATTTTTCTCAGGAATGGGTTGATGTATCAAGTCTAAATTTATTTCACGTACAAAGGTCTACAGTCTCTTGGCGGCGTAAAAAAATTAAGCTTGTAAGTCAAGGCTGTGAAAAGATACTGCCATTTATCTCACAAATTTTGATGATCGCAAACTCACTCATCAAAGTCAATAAAATTTTTCCGGGTTTGTGACCACCTTGTCAACGTGTAAAACTAACGACGTTTGTCACTGTTGCAAGCAACCTTCTTCAGGGTGTTTTTTGTATACTGCTGAATGAGAAAACTTTGTTTCTTATATACCTGCAGGCGTGGCTGTTATCTGATTCTGGTAGGCTGTTTAAGAATGAAGGGGAAGGATGTCAGAAGTTCTTTATTGGTGAAACTTCCTGGCAGATTAAAACTGTGTGTCGGACCGAGACTCGAACTCGGGACCTTTGCCTTTCGCGAGCAAGTGCTCTACCAACTTTTTTTATTTTTTTTAATCTAATTTTGTTCATTTTTGTTAGTTGTATCTGCTCGGGGCGGACGTCGCAAGACACCCGTTTCAGTTCGTTGTTGATTCATTAACTAAGTTTTTTTTTATTACAGAGGGCAACTAAACTGAATATTCTGAGTTACCGTGCCGGCTACCAACTGAGCTACCCAAGCACGACTCATGTCCCGTCCTCACAGCTTTACTTCTGCCAGTATCTCGTCTCCTACCTTCCAAACTGTACAGAAGCTCTCCTGCGAACCTTGCAGAACTGGCACTCCTGAAAGAAAGGATATTGCGGAGACATGGCTTAGCCACAGCCTGGGGGATGTTTACAGAATGAGATTTTCACTCTGCAGCGCAGTGTGCGCTGATATGGTGGAAACCCGACTTTTTGATTAGTGTTTGCATGACTGCTTATGATTGGTGGAAATCGGCGAAAGGAAAACCAAGCGGCAGTTGTGACGTGGCGTTGTTTTCCTGCTTTCTAGCGCTGGCTGAGGCGCGCCATTACTCTACGAGTATGTTCCTGCGGCCGCTGCGGTCTCCCGCGCGCTTGTGCGTGTGTTGCTTCACGTGAGCTATCGTCCCGTAGCGCTGTTATTGCTGGCAGCCAAGACGTCGGAAGTCGGTACCCGTCTTCTCTGTTCATGTCGGTGGGTTGCTTGACTATTTCTACTGCCTCTCTAATCTTCTTTCTGAATGTAAGAGGCTGTTAAGCCAGTACAGGAGCTTTATCAAAATCAATGTGTTTGTCGCACTCATTCTGGTGTTTTGCCACCACTAACTTAGTCTGATACAGCTTTCGCGTTCAGATATCCGTGTGCTGATGGGTCGCTCCGTCTCGCCTACATACACTAATCCACATTCGCACCTGATTTCGTAAACTCCAGCAGCATGTGGTTTGGCAACTGCATCTTTCGTTGTGCGAAGATCATCTTTTATTCTGTTGCTGCTTCGGAAAATCGTCTTGATGCCTGCTCGGCGGAGAACTTCTAACGTCCCTCTCCTCCATCCTTAACAGCACGTCAGAATGAGATAAAGTCACGTCTGCAGGTATATCAGAAACAACATTCACTCATTCGGCAGTAAACAAAAGCACCCTGATGGAGGTCACTTGCAACAGAGACCGAAACGTCGGTAGTTTTACATATTGACAATGTCGTCACAAACCCAGAAAGAATTTTATAGACTGTGAAAATGGCTGCAGAAGGCTTCGCTTATTTTCACTCATCAAAATCTACAGAGTACTTCCCGTTGACAGAGAATCAAAAAATTTGGCAAGAAGGAAGATTTCGCAGTAAAGTAAAGGGGAAAAAATCCGAAAATTGTTAAAATATAATTATACTACATAAAAATATATTTTTTCCATTAGAACTTACATTGAACCGACCATCCGTCAAACGTATGACAAAAAGATATTACTGCATGCAAACACAAAATGTAGGATGTAGTCATATTTTAGTAAGTAAATAAGAACTATTTATTAAAGCTTCCCGCGCGGGATAGCTGCGTGGTCTAGGGCGCCTTGCCACGGTTTGCGCGGCTACGCCCGTCGGAGGTTCGAGTCCTCCCTCGGGCATTAGTGTTCAAATGGCACTAAGCACTATGGGACTTAACATCTTAGGTCATCAGTCCCCTAGAACTTAGAACTACTTAAACCTAACTAACCTAAGGACATCACACACATCCATGCCCGAGGCAGGATTCGAACCTGCGACCGTAGCAGTCCCGCGGTTCCGGACTGCAGCGCCTAGAACCGCACGGCCACCGCGGCCGGTAGGTCCCATAAGAACTTACCACAAAGTTTCAAATTTATTAAAGCTTCTCTGTCTACTTGTCTAGACTGAAATCCCTTGTTCGAAATGAAGTCCCCTGGTCACTCATATTTTCAAAGGGAAATGAAGTGCCTGGTCTAAGTTTCGAAATTCCTTGCAGTTTTAAGTATCAAATGTCGTGAACTGTTACTCAATTTCTGTCATAATATCGTTGAGATTCTCGATACGCGGGGTGCCTGAACCATCTATGCAGGGTGTTACAAAAAGGTACGGCCATACTTTCAGCAAACATTCCTCACACACAAATAAAGAAAAGATGTTATGCGGACATGTGTCCGGAAACGCTTAATTTCCATGTTAGAGCTCATTTTACTTTCGTCAGTATGTACTGTACTTCCTCGATTCACCGCCAGGTGGCCCAATTCAAGGAAGGTAATGTTGACTTCGGTGCTTGTGTTGACATGCGACTCATTGCTCTATAGTTCCAGCATCAAGCATATCAGTACGTAGCATCAACAGGTTAGTGTTCATCACGAACGTGGTTTTGCAGTCAGTGCAATGTTTGCAAATGCAGAATTGGCAGAAGCCCATTTGATGTATGGATTAGCACGGGGCAATAGCCGTGGCGCGGTACGTTTGTATCGAGACAGATTTCCAGAACGAAGGTGTCCCGACAGGAAGACGTTGGAAGCAATTGATCGGCGTTTTAGGGAGCACGGAACATTCCAGCCTATGACTCGCGACTGGGGAAGACTTAGAACGACGAGGACACCTGCAATGGACGAGGCAATTCTTCGTGCAGTTGACGACAACCCTAATGTCAGTGTCAGAGAAGTTGCTGCTATACAAGGTAACGTTGACCACGTCACTTTATGGAGACTGCTACGGGAGAACCAGTTGTTTCCGTACCATGTACAGCGTGTGCAGGCACTGTCAGCAGCTTACCTACCTCCACGGGTACACTTCTGGGAATGGTTCATCCAACAATGTATCAATCCTCATTTCAGTGCAAATGTTCTCTTTACGGATGAGGCTTCATTCCAACGTGATCAAATTGTAAATTGTCACAATCAACACGTGTGGGCTGACGAGAATCCGCACGCAATTGTGCAACCACGTCATCAACACAGATTTTCTGTGAACGTTTGGGCAGGCATTGTTGGTGATGTCTTGACTGGGCTCCATGTTCTTCCACCTATGCTTAATGGAGCACGTTATCGTGATTTCATACGGGATACTCTACCTGTGCTGCTAGAACATGTGTCTTTACAAGTACGACATAACATGTGGTTCATGCACGATGGAGCTCCTGCACATTTCAGTCGAAGTGTTCGTACGCTTCTCAACAACAGATTCGGTGACCGATGGATTAGTAGAGGCGGACCAATTCCGTGGCCTCCACGCTCTCCTGACCTCAACCCTCTTGACTTTCATTTATGGGGGCATTTGAAAGCTCTTGTCTACGCAACCCCGGTACCAAATGTAGAGACTCTTCGTGCTCGTATTGTGGACGGCTATGATACAATACGCCATTCTCCAGGGCTGCATCAGCGCATCAGGGATTCCATGCGACGGAGGGTGGATGCATGTATCCTCGCTAACGGAGGACATTTTGAACATTTGCTGTAACAAAGTGTTTGAAGTCATGATGGTACTTTCGGTTGCTGTGTGTTTCCATTCCATGATTAATGTGATTTGAAAAGAAGTATTAAAAAGAGCTCTAACATGGAAATTAAGCGTTTCCGGACACATGCCCACATAACGTATTTTCTTTCTTTGTGTGTGAGGAATGTTTCCTGAAAGTTTGACCATACCTTTTTGTAACACCCTGTATAAGTAATTAAGCTCGTGCGGAACCCTCAGAGGGCGAATCCTACCCGCACTTGGTCAATTTTTTAAAACACCAGTTCTTAAATCCCGATTTTCTACAAGTCGGATCTTGCAACACTACCTTGTAACCACTTGCGCTACAGTGGTACAAGAAGGGTTGCTGGCAGACTATCGCGGATATTTCAGTGTACTCTTAACGTTTTGTTTCGAAAACTCATACTTCGGGAACTTTTGGATGTTGTTGTTGCTGTGGTCTTCAGTCGTGAGAATGGTTTGATGCAGCTCTTCATGCTGCTCTATCCTGTGTAAGCTTCTTTATCTCCCAGTACCTACAGCAACCTACATCCTTCTGAATCTGTTTAGTGTATTCATCTCTTGGTCTCCCTCTGCGATTTTTATCCTACACGCTGCCCTCCAATACTAAGTTGGTGATCCCTTGATGCCTCAGAATAAGCCCTTCCAACCGATCCCTTCTTCTAGTCAAGTTGTGCCACAAATTTCTCTTCTTTCCAATTCTATTCTATACCTCCCCATTAGTTATGTGATCTACCCATCTAATCCTCAGCATTCTTCTGTAGCGCCACATCTCGAAAGCTACTATTCTCTTCTTGTGCAAACCATCTATCGTACACGTTTCACTTCCATATATGGCTACACTCCATTCAAATACTTTCAGAAACGACTTCCTGACACTTAAATCTATACTCGATGTTAACAAATTTCTCTTCTTCAGAAACGCTTTCCTTGTCATTGCCAGTCTACATTTTATAACCTCTCTACTTCGACCATCATCTGCTTTCTTGCTCCCCAAATGGCAAAACTCATTTACTACTTCAAGTGTCTCATTTCCTAATCTAATTCCCGCAGCATCACCCGATTTAAGCCAGCCGGGGTGGCCGAACGGTTCTAGGCGCTACAGTCTGGAACCGCGCGACCGCTACGATCGCAGGTTCGAATCCTGCCTTGGGCATGGATGTGTATGATGTCCTTAGGTTAGTTAGGTTTAACTAGTTCTAAGTTCTAGGAGACTGATGACCTCAGAAGTTAAGTCCCATAGTGCTCAGAGCCATTTCAATCATTTTTGAACCCGATTTAATTCGTCTACATTCCATTATCGTCGTTTTTCTTTTGTTGATGTTCATCTAATATCCTCCTTTCAAGACACTGTCCATTCCGTTCAGGTGCTCTTCCAGGTCCTTTGTTATCTCTGACCGAATTACAATGTCATCGACGAACCTCAAAGTATTTATTTCTTCTCCATTGATTTTAATTCCTACTCCTAGTTTTTCTTTTGTTTCCTTTACTGCTTGCTCAATATGCATATTGAATAACATCGGGGATAAGCTACACCCCTGTCTCACTCCCTTCCTAACCACTGCTTCCCTTTCATGTCCCTCGACTCTTATAACTGCCATCTGGTTTCTGTACAAATTGTAAATAGCCTTTTGCTTCATGTATTTTAGCCCTGCCACCTTCAGGATTTGAAAGAGAGTATTCCAGTCAACATTGTGAAATGCTTTTGGATAGCACGACGCAAATGGCGAGAGTGTTTCAGCGTCTTGCTGGCGGTAGCGCCAGTATGGAGGCGCGGTGAGCGGCATTTGTCTTGGGGACGACGACGACAGGTGTGTGTATGTGTGGCGCCATGTTGTTGGATACGCCGGGCCACGGCGCCGAGCTGCGCTACGCGACGACACGGCACGCACGTCGCACGCGGCGATGGCCTCGCCGATAGCGCCGCCCCCGCCACTCCCGCCACGCCACGCCACGCCGCTCTCAATCAATCACCCGCCGGGGTCGATCCTCGGCCAGCACTTGCCGCCGCTTGACCGGCGCCTTTGTCCTCCTCACGCTTTCCCTCTCAACACTCGCATTTGTCACGTACGCTACCCTTCTCTCCAGCAAGTGAGGGAATTGGTCACTCGCGAACTTTTCTGCGTCTTCGCGGATGGATAACTTAGGACCACGCGTAATCAACATTTGTTGACCTTCCTTTGCGCCCAGTGTTCCTTCATAAACAACGAATGGGCTAGCTTTCGTTGCGTAGACCACGTATGTCGGTTAGTTTTTCTCTCTTCTTCCTCAAAACCCCGTGTGTTTGTGACTTTTCTGATTTCATTTCTATCCCGTAGATTTGGAGACCCTAATTCTCTCAGGTCTTATTTTTGTGGACAGGGACGGGGGCGGGAGGAAACTGCGTCGTACTATTTTAGGAAACTGACGTTTGAACTAGCGATGTGTATCACGTGAATGAGCTAGTTCAAAATATGAAATAGTCCCGGAAAGGAACTGTTTGTACCAGTACGGTCTTCTAGTTTTGTTCTTTAAAAATGTATGGATTTTGTGCGTTAACCTGTTAGAGTCCATTCTTTCTACGTAAATGCCCCATGAATTGGATTCTTCTCATGCGCATTGTGTCTGTTATTTTGGAGATATTTTTATATATTTCTGCACTGGGTTTAGGATAATGCACACCATCTTTAGTTCTTGGTCCTAGGATTTTCCTCATTATTTTACATTCTTTCACTTCTAATTCCTCTTTTAGTGTTCTGTGTTGAAGGTTTAGTGTCTCAAATGCGTAGAGAGTTTCGGATTTAATTACTGTTGTGTAGTGTCGTATTTTGCAGTTCCACGACAGACTATTTTTGTTGTAAATGTTTTTTGCTAATTGAAACGCCGTCTCCATTTTCTGGACTCTTGATCTGACAGATTTCTTTTCATTACAATTTTCTGCAATCCATTCACCTAAATATTTAAATTCTTATACTCGAGAGATGCAGTTATTACCAATTTTGAGATCAGAAGGTGCATCTTTGATGTCAGTCATAAATTTTGTTTTTTCAAATGAAATTTGTAATCCTATTCTTGCTGCCTGCTCTTGTAATAATTCTAGCTGTTTCTGTGCATCGGTAATGTCTTGTGCGATCAGTGCCATGTCATCAGCAAATGCTAAACAGTCTAATTCTACGCCCTTACGTCTTGGTCCCATTCTGTGTGCTGGTGCACCTGCTTTTGTCCTTTCTCTAACAACTTTTTCAAGAGCACAATTGGAGAGCACTGGGAACAGTACATCCCCTTGTCGTACTCCTGTGTCTATTTCAAATTCTGTGCTCAATTCTCCCATAAATTTTACTTTGGATTTGGTCTCCGTGAGTGTTTCTTTTATGATGTTTGTTGTCTTTTGATGTAGTCCAAATTCTGCTAATACTTCAAAAATGAATTCTCGGTCTATACTGTCATATGCTTTTTCAAAGTCGACAAACGTGATGACATAATTTTTATTTGAAGTACTATGCAAATATTTCATTGAGTTTTTCAAGTTAAGGATTTGGTCTACGCATGATCGACCTTTTATGAATCCACCTTGGTATTCGCCTAGTTTTGAATCCAGTTGAGGTTTTATTTTATAGTATACAACACGATACGTACATTAAATTCCTACAGGTACTACAGCAGGCGTCACGAAAATAGGCACCTCAAGGTCATCTACTGTCCTACAGTTTTCCAAAGTTACTTATAATCCGCCTTGATTGCAAAATGTTTATTCATATGACCGGTTTCGGTTCCTCTAAAACCATCTTCAGATCTGATATTTCGCTTACAGGAGTAACCCGTCCACACACAGCAACCTTCACATGCTGCGTCACTATGTGACGCACATCAACAGGCATAAACAGATGGAAGTTTCGGAGTGCTTTTCTCTCTCTCTCTCTCTCTCTCTCTCTCTCTCTCTCTCTGTGTGTGTGTGTGTGTGCGCGCTTGCTTGCTTCCGCGTAGATAGAAGGGTGAAAAAGGAAGAACGTGCGAAGTTATAACTGGTCATGTGCTAAAGTGTTTTTATACGTTAATAGTAAATACCAATTTAGAAATCAGCTGACTGTCAATACAATATACCTACAAAAATTCTTCTGCTTTCGGGGAAACAGCGGGTTGTTCAATTATTCACTGAGTCATTAGCTGGTGGACGTAACATTTACCATGGGCAGTGATGAAAAATGTTTTATCTAAATAAAAAAAATAACGCCCAGTTTGTTTCAACAGGTATACACTGACCAGTCTCATGAAAGTGACCGCCTGTCGAATGCCTGAAGAACCATCTTTTTCGGCGTGGAGCGCTGTGGGACGTGCGGGAAGAGAGACAATGCGGTTCCGGAAGGTACCGGCAGCCTCTATCGAGGTGGTCGCAGATTCTCTATTGGCTTTAAATCCAGCGCGTATCGTGGTCAGAAATGCACCGCAAACTCATCATGGTGAACTTCGAAATCCGCACTTACAGTACGAGCTGTGTGTCACGTTGTATTGTCCTGCTGGTAGATGCCACTGTGCCAAGGAACAATAACTGCATGTAGGTGTGGATATGCTTCCCAAGGATAGGTGCAAATTTGCGTTGATCCAGTGTGCCTTATAGAATGACGAGATTTCTCAGGGAATGCTACGGAAACATTCCTCAGACCGACTATTGGTGCAACGTGTTTGCTTTCAGACGTTTCACGCCGTACAAGCCAACGGCTATCTCGTCGATGGAACATAAAAGGTGATTCATATCAAAAGACCACCCGTCAGCATTCATTGGACGTCGAGTTTCGGTGAAGGCAAACGATGGCAACACTGGCACAGGAGCATGGGGGGACGAGGAAAACATTGTAGCAGTTGTAGTGTGGAGACAGAGCATTTATCTGACGTCCAAACGGTCTTCATCATTGTATTCCGGCCGAAGGATTGAACTATTTTCGAAACGGCTGTTAGTCAAGTGTTTGCGAGACGCCATGGTCAAAGTATAACCTGCATCGCAAAATGGCCCTATCCAAAACCGGCACCGAGGCAACTGTCGTGCATCCCAAGCCATAGATAATAGGTATGAACGACCGCTGTGGAGATTTGTACGAGCAAACAGACTTGCAATTGTTGTGCAACTGACCATCCAGATAAGCAAAACTGCCACAAACTATGTCTCTTCAACGAGCGTTCAGCGAACGTTGCTGCTTATGGGCCCACACAGCAGGCGCCTGTTTGTGTACCTATGCTGACTGCTTTTCATCGGCGACGAGGGCTGGATCTTGCACGCCAGAACCGCAACTGGGCATCCGCTGAGAGGCCTTTTCAGAATAATCACGTTTTATGCTCCATCGGACAGATGACCGTTGCCGTGTACGCTGTGAAACGTCTGAAAGCAAACGTACTGCATGCGTTGTGGTCTGGAAGGCACACTGGATGAATTCAAGTATACGTCTATCCGTAGCGACGATATCCACCCCTACATGACCGAGCCAGGTGCCGCAGTGGTTAGCACACTGGACTCACATTCGGGAGGACGACGGTTCAATTCCGCGTCCGGCCTTCCTGATTTAGGTTTTTCGTGATTTCCCTAAATCGCTTCAGGCAAATTCTGCGATGGTTCCTTTGAAAGGGCACGGCCGACTTCCTTCTTCATCCCTGCCTAACCCGATGGGACTGATGATCTCGATGTTTGGTCCCCATACCCAAACCAACCAACCAACCAGTCCACCCCTACATGCTGTTGTTTCTCCTCGGCATGATGGCATCTGCCAGCAGGACAATGCAGCGCCTCACGCAGCTCGCGGTATATGTACGTGGTCCGAAGAGCAACAGGATGAATTTATCGTACTCCCCAGGCCAGCTGACTCCCTGATGGTGATGGTATATTCCAGGAGTATAATTGTCCTGATCTGAACCCGATGGACTACATCTGGGACATTACAGGGCGCCAGCTCTGGGCTCACGAAGTCCGTAATTGACGGGATTTATATGACCTGTCCATATGCATCTGGTGCCAGATACCTCTTATAACCTACCAAGAAACTGCCGAATCCATACTACGTTGTATCGCGTTCCAAAGGATTGACCAACATGTTATTTAGCGGGGGGTGTAAATGTTATGTCTCATCATAGTATTTCAAGCAGGACTCTGACAGAATGAGATTTTCACTCTGCAGCGGAGTGTGCGCTGATATGAAACTTCCTGACAGATTAAAACAGTATGCAGGACCGAGATTCGAACTCGGGACCTTTGCCTTCCGCGGGCAAGTGCTTTACCATCTGAGCTACCCATGCACGACTCACGGCCCGTCCTCACAGCTTTACCTCCGCCAGTACATCGTCTCTTACTTTCCAAACTTCGTCGTGCTTGGGTAGCTCAGATGGTAAAGCACTTGCCCGCGAAATCAAAGGCCGCGAGATCGAGTCTCGGTCCGGCACACAGTTTTAATCTGCCAGGAAGTTTCAGGACTATGACAGACATACCCAGTCACGTTTGATAATGTACAGCACGACAACGTGTCTCATTTGAGTCTTGTATACATTTATCTTTCGTTTTATAATTGTGATATTATTATCCACCCGATAAAATTCGAAATTATTCCGCTCTATAACCCGTTTCGGTTATCGCAGCAAAGTATCTACTCATCACATTATTGCGATGAAAACAGTTTTGTCAGACCAAAAAACATTTCTAAAAACCTTCGCAAATCAGAATAGAGACTAAGACAACAGCTGAACAGTAAGCATCTGTTGTCAGAAAGATTACATTTTTCGAGTCATCAGTCTCCTCACTGATGTGATGCTGCCGGTCACAAATCTTGTCTTGTGACAACCCCTTCATCTGCACCCTATGTCCTCAGTTATGTGTTGGCTATATGCCAGGCTCTGTCTTCCCCCACAGCGTATAACCTGTACAGCTTGCTCTAGTACAATGGAAGTTATGCTCTGATATCTTAACACAAGACCTATCATTCTGTTCCTGTTTATTGCGTTTGCCACATGTTGCTCTCGTCGTCGATTTTGCAAAGAACCTCCTCATTCATTATTTCATCATTCCACCTTGTTTTTAGATTCCTCCTATAGTGCCACATCTTAAATACTCATAGCAAGTCCTCTCATAAATGTAGGCCACCAATTTCTCCTGTCAAAAAACCCGTGATCAAAGGTTTGCAGTTTCATAATAGGGCAAATTTATTTTACTCAGGGTGTTCCTAAAGATCCGATGTCATTTAAAAAATTATAACTTAGGAGCAGAGAGAGAGAGAATCGCCGTTTGTTGTAAAACGTTTAGCAGCTATTACAGTTTTTTTTCCTTTGTCCGTTGTTGCAGATTTGACGTGAACTGCATCAAAATGGCGACAGACAGCAAAAGGCGGAATCTTTCATTTGGTATGCAGAATCCAAATCTGTGATAATGGTACTGCAGTCTTATCGACGGCAATATGGAGAGATAGGTGAATAGAATCCGTTTTGTTGACTACCAGTTAATAGGGGGGAACGATCTTCGTGATAAAATAAGAGAAATCAGAGCTCACACAGAATGATTTAAGTGTTCGTTTTACCAGTGGGCTATTCGGGAGTGGAACGCTGGAGAAACTGTCTGAAGCAGAGGCGGCCGGTGATCACACGCCAATGTACCACAGCACACTGTGAATATCGCACTAAAATTACGTCATTTCTCTTCGAATGTGTGCCGGAAATTGCACAAAATTGCCGGCTGGAGTGGCCGAGCGGTTGTAGGCACTACAGTCTGGAACCGCGAGACCGCTACGGTCGCAGATTCGAATCCTGCCTCGGCCATGGATGTGTGTGATGTTCTTAGATTAGTTAGGTTTAAGTAGTTCTAAGTTCTCGGGGACTGATGACCTCTGAGGTTGAGTCCCATAGTGCTCAGAGCCATTTGAACCTTTTTTGGCACTAAACTGCGCCATTTCTCTTTTAAAGCAGGCAGGTATGCAAATAAAATGGACGCAAACATGTTTTGTTGCACTCTCTGTGCCATAGCTAGGAACCATTGTAGAGTACTTAAATGATAATCAGCCGCGCTATTATTAACTCAGAGAAGGGACGCAGCTGTCTATTTTCGATTGCACGTGCTTTTGTGTGATGTCATCCCTGCTGGCACTATGGGTGCTGTTTTGCTCACAGCAATTAGTTTTTTCTTTGAAAGCACATGCGAAATACTCTGCAAGCAACGTGGCGAATTCTGTAAATGATCTGCTAAAAGACCCTTTTCCAGTAGATCTTTAGATCTAGAGTTGGGTGGATATCTTGCAAATTTAAGTATAGCAATGCGAGGGCGTGGGATACGGCTAATCGATTTGGCTCGAACTATGTGAGTAGACGCATGCAGATGTCCCTTTAAAATTCCTGGAATACTTCGACTGAATGGGCCGTAGCAAAAGGTAAAATACTCCCTAAAAATTTATGAGCAGAGCATGAGGGATCTTTATTTCATGTACCGGTGCCATGAGATAGTCGTCAAGGACACTGAGTAACAGCCCGTTGGCCTGGATTCTATTCTCGCTGTTACAATTTTCATTTTTTTTAAATTTTATTGTTCTCAATGTAAAACTATTAGCAGAAAATTTAAATGTATTTAAACAGTTCTATTTGCATGTGTAAAATTAACGCAGTCTTAATTTTAAATGAAAACATTGAAATATCTCGAAAACTACACATCGGAATAAAACAAGTTATAATCCCAATTTCTTTGTCTCAAAGGGGGACATCCAATGATAACACACTCGACCAGCAACCCCACTCCGAGCAAGTATGGTGGGGAGGGGACCGGGGGGGGGGGGCGGCAACTATGAAATCTTAAATAGGAATTTCCGTTTTTTATTGCAAATTACGATTCTACGTCACCATCTACATACGTTTTGTCTGGAGAATTTTCTTCATTTCGCAATAGATGCCGCTGTACTCGGAGGAATGGAAATGGTTACACAATCATAATTTGCGACATGCTACTCACAGGCCTTGACTATCCAGTGACACGTGGGGCCCCAACTCCATGCTACTAGGATAGGCTGGGTCAGTATTTCTTAACTTCTAATTGGAAACCTTATTCGCAACGTTGTATTCCTCCGACGTATCGAATAGGGGACTACTTGACGCGCCACTGTGGTCATGGTTCGAGACGAACGCTGCTCTACTTTACCAATTTGAGCAAGTGTTTAAACGTAGCACCGCCAGCTTCAATACACTTAGTGATCCGCTTTTCAAATAACAGTATATAGGGCGGGAACGTATCTGTGGGAATGTCAGCACAGGCATTTCTGATGCGGTCGTCCATATCTTCTCGGTCTGCTGGCACTTGCTGGTACACCTTATCTTTTCAATATCCCAACAGCAAGAAATCCGGTGACCTAGCGAGCAAATTAATAGGGTCACCTTTGACGATCCATCGTCCAGTGTAAACAAGGTGTAGTACCTCCCGTTATTCAGTACGTAATGTCTAACGTCCAGGCAACATCCTGCAGTAGTACCGTTAGTTCCTGTTCCAAAAACGTTCGAAATGTGTGTCCGTTCAACGTTTCGTCAATAAAATATGGACAATGAGCTTGTTCCTCGTAATGCCAAACCATACGTTAACCGACCAAGGACGTTGATGGTCAACTTTCCGTCACCTGTGGGGACAGTCTACGCTCCAGTAATGCATTTTATGCCGTTTAACGCTATAATGGTTTGTGAATGTAGACTCATCGGAAGGTAGTACCTGGGCAAAGAAAGTGGGGATCGGTTGCAGTTGTTGACGTGCCCATTCGCAAATCACTACCGGTTATGGAAATCGGTGCCATGAAGTTCTTGAGGCGGTTACACGTGGTACGCGTGATAATTATGACCATGCAGTATTGTGGAAATGCTATCTACGATGGTACCGAAATAGCGGTGTAATTGCCGGGTTCTTATCCGTGGGTTACATTAGTAACTCTTGTAACACGTTTCCTTTGCCGGTCTGTACGCTGCCATCAGATTTAAAGGCGTTTACAACCTCGTAAAATAACGTACGAGTGCTAGCCTTCTCTGGAAAACGCTCGGCAAACAAGGCAACAGCAACCTCAATATTTCTCCTACATTCGATGTAAATCAGGGTCATTTCAGTTTTTTCTTCTGTTGTTGCAACATTCATCGTACACTTGCATGTCTGTTCTCAAATGATAGGTAGGTGTACAGGCAATTGTAATGTTTAAAGCCGCTATCTGTTCCACGTCTGCGCGATACGTGAGATCCGGTCGCAATGTACTGCCTGCTATGATGCTTCGTAGTTCACTACACGGCCACGGTGGGGCGGCGAGCAGTCCCCTGTTCGATATGTCGGAGGAATAGAAAATTACGAATGAGTTTTTCAATTAGAACCCATTTCTGTTCCTCCGATTACAGCGCCATTTATGGCGAAACGAAGAAAATACTTAAGAAAAAATACGTATGTAGATTTTGGCGTAGAATAGTAAACTGCAATAAAAAAAGACAGGGGTTCTCATTGAAGATTTCAAAATTACTCCTCCACCGCACGTGCAGGTGGGGGGGGGGGGGGGGAGGGGTGGCGGATCGAGTGTGGATCGTCGGATGTCCTCCTCCGACACAAAAAAATTGAAATTACACTACTGGCCATTAAAATTGCTACACCGAGAAGAAATACAGATGATAAACGGGTACTCATTGGACAAATATACTATACTAGAACTGACATGTGATTACATATTCACGCAATTTGGGTGCATAGATCCTGAGAAATCAGTACCCAGAACAACCACCTCTGGCCGTAATAACGGCCTCGATACGCCTGGCCATTGAGTCAAACAGAGATTGGATGGCGTGTACAGGTACAGCTGCTCATGCAGCTTCAACGCGATACCACAGTTCATCAAGAGTAGTGACTGGCGTAATGTGACGAACCAGTTGCTCGGCCACCATTGACCAGACGTTTTCAGTTGGTGAGAGATCTGGAGAATGTGCTGGCCAGGGCAGCAGTCGAACATTTTCTGTATCCAGAAAGGCCCGTACAGGACCTGCAACATGCGGTCGTGCATTATCCTGCTGAAATGTAGGGTTTCGCAGGGATCGAATAAAGGGTAGAGCCACTGGGCGTAACACATCTGAAATGTAACGTCCACTGTTCAAAGAGCCGTCAGTGCCAACAAGAGGTGACCGAGACGTGTAACCAATGGCACCCCATACCATCACACCGGGTGATACGCCAGTACGGCGACGACGAATACACGCATCCAGTGTGCGTTCAGTGTGATGACGCCAAACACGGATGCGTCCATCATGATGCTGTAAACAGAACCTGGATTCATCCGAAAAAATAACGTTCGCCATTCGTGCACCCAGGTTCGTCGATGAGTACGCCATCGCAGGCGCTCCTGTCTGTGATGCAGCGTCAAGGGTAACCGCAGCCATGGTCTCCGAGCTGATAGTCCATGCTGCTGCAAACGCCGTCGAACTGTTGGTGCAGATGGTTGTTGTCTTGCAAACGTCCCCATCTGTTGACTCAGGGTTCGGGACGTGGCTGCACGATCCGCTACAGCCAGGCGGATAAGATGCCTGTCATCTCGATTGCTAGTGATACGAGGCCGTTGGGACCCAGTACGGCGTTCCATATTACCCTCCAGAACCCACCGATTCCATATTCTGCTAACAGTTATTGGATCTCGACCAACGCGAGCAACAATGTCGCGATACGATAAACTGCAATCGCTATAGGCTACAATCCGACCTTTATCAAAGTCGGATGGTACGCATTTCTCCTTCTTACACGAGGCATCACAACAACGTTTCACCAGGCAGCGCCGGTCAACTGCTGTTTGTGTATGAGAAATCGGTTGGAAACTTTCCTCATGTCAGCACGTTGTAGGTGTCGCCACCGGCGCCAACCTTGTGTGAATGTTCTGAAAAGCTGAACATTTGCATATCACAGCATTTTATTTCTGTCGCTTAAATTTCGCGTCTGTAGCACGTCATCTTCGTGGTGTAGCAATTTTAATGGCTAGTAGTGTATAATTTTTCTAGATACGGGGTGTAGTTTTCGAGAAATTTCAGTGTCTTCAGTAATAATGAACGCCGTGGCTATTCAACTTAGTTATACTTACTATACGTGTGCCGGTCGTTGTGGCCAAGCGGTTCTAGGCGCTTCAGCCCGGAACCGCGGGACTGCTATGGTCGCAGGTTCGAATCCTGCCTCGGGCATGGACGTGTGTGATGTCCTTAGGTTGGTTTGGTTTAACTAGTTCTAAGTTCTAGGGGACTAATGACCTCAGATGTTAAGTCCTATAGTGCTCAGAGCAATTTGAACCATTTACTACACATGTAAGTCGAAAGGATGGAGGAGATACTAAAAAGAAGCCAGTTTATTTGGGAATTTAGTATGAAAGTGAATGAAAAGAGAGATCTACGGCTGTTTGTATCGCAAGTATTTGCTTTCCATGTTCGTTACTCGGGAACAATGATCCGTGGGGGCAGTGAAAGATCGATGACATATTAATGCATTAATAAAAACAATTGGCCAGGTGAAAGTAAGTCAGTTCATCCATTCCAGGAATCGACAGTCTTGACAATTTTTGCCTGTTATCAACATCTGATTCTGGCAAGACATCAGTCCCGTGACTTACGATGTTTTAATTCTAATTTTGAAATAGGACAAGAAATTTTTTACGGGTGACGTAATTACACCTTAACAGTTTTCTGGTTCTTTCTTTTACTTGCACTGTGAAACCTGGCTTCTTGCCAAGTTTCAAGAGTCTAGGTTCACGGAAAGTACCCTATAGGTTTTGATGAGTGAGTTTACCAGTATCAAAATATGTGTCACCGGTGGCCGTATCTGTTGACTGCTTTGACCTGGAATGCTTCAATTTTTTACGCCGTCAAGGACAGTCGATCTTAGTATGTGATAAATTTCAACTTGATACATCCTCCCATTCTTGAGAAAATTGTTTTTTTACAGTTGGACCGAAAGACAAAGCGATCCTATACAGATTCCGTTTCTTTCATATTGAGGTACGACCCACAAAAAAAAAAAAAAAAAAAACATTGCGGAAAATGCAAATATGTAAACAACATAGTATTTCTTTGTGGTTAGGTAATGGCAGAATAGGAACAGTGTTAAGTCGTGACGACATAGCGAAAGGCAATCTTTTTATTCTTGTAACAATGAAGAAAATTGGTATAATTTTTGCACGAGCTGCCACTGGTTTGAAAGTGGTTCGATTAAACCTCCGCCAAGCAATTCGACGTGAATTGCAGGGTAACCGTGCAAATGTTGGTGAATGTGATAGTTATCTACTTAACTATCAGTATAAATTTTTAGGCATTTGTCTCACGTGTGGCTATATTCGGCGTGGTCCATTGATAGTGACCAGGCCAAATATCTCACGAAATAAGCATCAAACGAAAAAACTATAAAGAACGAAACTCGTCAAGCTTGAAGGGGGAAACCAAATGTCGCTATGGTTGGCTCGCTAGATGGCGCTGCCATAGGTCAAACGGATATCAACTGCGTTTTTTAAAAATAGGAATCCTCATGTTTATTGCATATTCGTGTAGTACGTAAACAAAAATGAATGTTTTAGTTGGACCACTTTTTTCGCTTTGCGATAGATAGCGCTGTAATTGTCACAAACGTATAAGTACGTGGTATCAAGTAACATTTCGCCAGTGCGGACGGTATGTGCTTCGTGATACATTACCCGTGTTGAAATGGACCGTTTACCAATTGCGGAAAAGGTCGATATCGTATTGATGTATGGCTATTGTGATCAAAACGCCCAACGGGCGTGTGCTATGTATGCTGCTCGGTATCCAAATGTCCGGACCGATCGCCGGATAGTTACGTTATTTAAGGAAACAGGAAGTGTTCAGCCACGTGTGAAATGTCAACCACTACCTGCAACAAATGATGATGCCCAAGTAGGTGTTTTAGTTCCTGTCGCGGCTAATCCGCACGTCAGTAACAGACAAAGTGTGCGAGAATCGGGAATCTCAAAAACGTCGGTGTTGAGAATGCTTCATCAACATCGATTGCATCCGTAACATATTTCTGTGCACCAGGAATTGCATGGCGACGACTTTGAACGTCGTGTACAGTTCTGACACTGGGCACAAGAGAAATTATGGGAGATGGCAGATTTTTTGCACGCGTTCTATTCAGCGACGAAGCGGTAACGTAAACCGGCATAATATGCACTGTCGGGCAACGGAAAATCCACGATGGCTGCGACAAGTGGAACATCAGCAACCTTGGCGGGTTAATGTATGGTGCGGCATTATTGGAGGTAGGATAATTGACCCCCATTTTATCAATGCCAGTCTAAATGGTGCAATGTATGCTGATTTCCTACGTAATATTCTACCGACGTTACTACAAGATGTTTCACTGCATGACAGAATGGCGATGTACTTCCAACATGATGAATGTCCGGCACATAGCTCGCGTGCAGTCAATGAGGTATTGTATAGCATATTTCATGACAGGTGTATTGGTCGTCGAAGCACCGTACCATAGCCCGCACGTTCACCGGATCTGACGTCTCCGAATTTCTTTCTGTGGGGAGAGTTGAAGGATATTTGCTATCGTGATCCACCGACAATGCTTGACAACATGCGTCAGCGCATTGATAATGGATGTGCGAACATTACGGAATGCGAACCACCCGCTGTAGAGAGGAATGTCGTTACACGTATTGCCAAATGCATTGAGGTTGCGGACATCATTTTGAGCATTTATTGCATTAATGTGGTATTTACAGGTAATCACGCGGTAACAGCATGCGTTCTCAGAAATGATAAGTTCACAAAGGTACCTGTATCTCATTGGAACAACCGAAATAAAATATTCAAAGGTACCTACCTTCTGTATTTTAATTTAAAAAACCTACCTGTTACTAACTGTCTAAAATTGTGAGCCTTATGTTTGTGACTATTACAGCGCCATCCATCACAAAGCGAAAAAAGTGATCCAACTAAAACATTCATATTTCTTTCCATACTACACTAATATGTAATATAAAATGGGGGTTCCCATTTAAAAAAACGCAGCTGATATCCGTTTGACATATGGCAGCGCCATCTAGCGGGCCAACCATAACGCCATCTGGTTTCCCCCTTCAAGCTTGATGAGTTTCGTTCTTTGTAGTTTATTCGTTTGATGCTTATTTCGTGAGATATTTGGCCCGGTCACGATCACTCTGTATATAAACTAACAAACACTACTGAAATAATATCTATAAACTTACTAAAATCACAGTGATGAGCCATTCGATAAGCTTGCTGGGAAGTTTGAGCCTTCACAGTCTTGGAAGGAATTACAGGACAGAACGGAGATTAATACCGTCGCTAGTCTCTCTAATACCGGATCCAATAGCTTTCCGAGAAAAAATCAACTATGGAGCGCAAACGGGGAGAAAAAGCTACTCAATAGCAGGAAACCGAACCTTTCTCTTTTATGGCTTGATAAATGTGTAGCTAAGTTGACGGCAACACCGGCGTTATTGGAGTTCGGTCTGACTTAATCCAGCTCCTTGGGAAAGAGAATTAGTGGTCGGGATAAAATAAAAGACTGTGGAGTTCACCGTGAAATAGCCACGCGGGAAGGTATACAGTGGCCATTAAGGCGGCAAACGCTGGCTGTTTGTTACAGGGGGAGACGGCTAACTGCCGCGGTGGACAAGCGGGGAGCTAGAGTTAGCTCCAGATTCCACCGCGGGGGGAGCTAGCACGCATTCGCAGCGTTGAGAGCCATTTACATCACAAACGGCAATGAAACAGATGCCCGGCTTTACAGCTCTCGTTCCGTTGCCGAAACGGCGAGGCTTTTCGCTCGTATCTTCCGACAAGTAGCCACTACTGTGACATTTTAATTTTGCGCAGAGAACGTTTCGTCTCACGATTATTTCGTTTCACCTGCTGCCTTTAAAGCGGTTAGAAGTCTTTTTCCAGAGCAAGCATTTATTTTATTCCGAAAGGCTGCAGAATGTCCAGCATTGCTCGTATATTCCGCTAATAGTCTTTCCTCCTTTCCCTCAATTAAGATTCCATGTAACAAGGTTAATTCATTTTTTTCCCTTACGAGAATATCAGAGCCACTTCGGAGGAGTTTATTAATTTTAAAATTTTCGCTAAATGCGTTTTAGATAGGGCTTCAATACAGGATCTTTCCAGCTGTTGTTTACTTTATTCTTGAGTTACACAGTTTATTTTTGCGTTCATTTCATATACGAAGCATTTAGATACTACATACTCTCATCACGAGAGTTGTTGTTATCTTCAATCAAACTACTGGTTTGATGGAGCTCCGCATGTTAGTCTATCCATTGCAAGCCTTATCGTTTCTACGTAACTACCGAAACCTGCTGCTTCATTGCGCAGTATCCTTTATCACTGACGTCAATCTGCTGTAGAATTTTGGAGCCTATTATATGGTGCAAATGGCTCTGAGCACTATGGGACTTAACTGCTGTGGTCATCAGTCCCCTAGGACTTAGAACTTGTAAGGAGTATGCTTCGCCGGCGATGGGCGAGGCATGACAGAATCTCTGACCAGAGAGTAGTTTATCGTTAGTTGTTGCTTGTCGCGAGTCTGCGCTAGTCTGCGCTAGTCTGCGCGAGTCTGCAGTAGTAGTCAGTGGGATACGGTAGTAGGGAGTCGGCATGCGTCGGCTGTGTGCTCTGGTCGCGACTCTGGTCAGGACTCTGGAGGATGAGTATTGTTGTAGAAGGTAAAGAAGCAGCATTGCGCATATTTAATAATGTATGTTAATTGTAATTTAATTTGTTCAGAAAAATGCCCCAATAATAATTTTTTTATAAAGTAACTCTTTTAAAGAAAAGTAATCATTTCAATTTAAAGAATTTTTCCACTCTTTTGAAGAAAAAGCATTCATTTCAATTTAAAGAATTTTTCCTATGCATTCCTTCCAAGAATCAAAAAATATATACGCCAGCATTGCACGAAGCTGTGTCGATAAATAAGAGCAGATATAGTTGCAGGTAAGAATTTTGCTTTTGTTATTCAGAATACAGGGCCGAAGGTCAGCGCTGCTGTCCTTATAAAATTTACCAGATATTATTATTTCTGCTGAGAGGTTCCATTTGGTTCATGGTTCATTATTTAATCAATATTATTGTGTGGTTTTTGGTCAATTTTCATTTATCAATTTTGTGGGGAGTTTACGCTTGACTCCATTTTGCATTATTATTAAACATTATTTTTGTTGGGAGGTTACACTTGGCTCCATTTCAGATTAACATTTATTAAAAATATTGCGGGGAAGTTACAAAATACTTAAACCTACTTAACCTAAGGACATCACACACATCCATGCCCGAGGCAGGATTCGAACCTGCGACCGCAGCGGCCGCGCTGTTCCAGACTGTAACGCCTAGAACCACTCGGCCACACCGGCCGGCGGAGCCTATTTTATACTCGGTAATTATGACACTGATGGGAAACGAAAATCTCCTTTGAAGAAAGCAACATAGATTCAATAAGGAACTATTGTGTGAAATTGAGCTCGCTGTGTTCCTCCACGAGACTCAATGGTAATGGGTTTCTTGACTTACAGCTCTTTTGGGTGTTACATTTCCGCACTGCTGCTTAATGAACGAAATACGAGTGCTCGGAATATCAGACCAGCTGTGTGATTGGGCTGAAGAGTTCCTAGCAAACACAACATAGCATGTCATTCTTAAAGTCCGCCTCGATAGCTGAGTGGTCGGCCTTAGGCTGTGGAGCGGTGCGGTACGTCCCGGCCGCTCCTTGTCTCGTTTCCGGGTGTGTAGTTGTTTATCGCGCCACCGCGCTAGTACTAAGTGTTACAGTAACGTTCCTGACATCCGATGGCTCTTTCGTATCGGAAATCCATGATCAAGCTGCAGTTCGACACTATGTGCTCTAGACCCAAGGCCCACGAAGTAGAGAGACTTTTACGCTACGCGATACATGTTGACCCGAACGAGCTGCTAGGTATCCACTTATCCAGCGTTGTATATCTTCAGTTCACTGACGATGAGGCCTGTGACAAACTTCTCAGACGCTCGACGGAAGGTTATTGGTTCTGCCACTCTCGCGGACACGTGGGTGTGGTAACGCTTGAACGTGCTGGATAGAAAATACAGAATATGTGCGTGTTTGAGCTACCATTTGAAGTTCCAGCGAATTTGGTCACTCTTGCTCTTCGACCCTATGGCACAGTCCTCGACCATACGGCCAAAAACTGGAAGATCTTCGATACTTACCCTGTCCTCAGCGGGGTGCGACAGGTCCGTATTGAATTGCACCGCCATACATCTCCGTATCAAACGATCGCTGGTTGCAAGGCGATAATTATTTACGACGGTCAGCCGAGGAGTATGGTACGGCTCTGAGCACTTACAACTACTTAAACCTAACTAACCAAAGGACATCACAAACATCCATGCTCGGGGCAGGATTCGAAACTGCGACCGTAGCGGTCGCGCGGTTCCAGACTGTAGCTCCTAGAACCGCCCGGCCACCCCGGCCGGCGTCAGCCGAGGACCTGCTCTGGATGTGGACAGGTAGAACACATGCGTACCGAATGCCTGCAACGCCATCTCGTGCAGACGCCCACAGCCGATCAGATTAAACTGTCGATAGCGACCTCTATGCCGATTACGTATGTTGCGGCGGCGTGACGGGAGATTCGAGCTGTCTATGACGACCCTTCTGTATTGGTGAAAGCCTTGGAGGCCCCTGCAATAGTTCCTCAGGAGCCCCAGCGTCTTCCAGCGCTGATGCCTCTGTTGCCCTCTCTTCGAGCCCAGGCGCACCGCTACGACGACAAGCCGATGGTGCGGTGGAAGTTCAAGAACAGAATGCCGCGTCCTCCCCCTGCCCTACGCCGGAAACAGAGGTGAGACAGCGTAAACAGAAATCGCCAAAGAGCCATAAGAAACGGCGCATAACAACCGACGCGGTAGAACAGCCAGAGACGGCAACGGTGGATGATGAGATGCGTCAGCCGATAAACCTATCCGACACGGGCGATACTAACGTACCACACGGTTCGACGTCTTCTTCCGCTACCGCTGGGTCTGCGCACTGTGTGGATGCGGGAGATTACCGAAGCCTCACCCCCGGGGATGCACCCACGACTACATCTGCCTCTCGAGATCCAGTGGTATCGCCGTCCCTGGGAGACTGGGCGCAGGAGATGGAGGAGATGCAAGATGCGTTTCAGGGTTCTAACGATACACCTTTGGTGTTGGCAGCGTCTATGTTGCCGGCGACAAACGCCTGGTCCGGCATGATCCGTCGCTTTCTATCTCTACGCCCTAACGGCGCTTCACACCACGACCACTGCCTACATGTAAAACCAAGGACACCCACCGCGACTTGATAGAATAGCCATACCGCCTCCCCACGATCAATTTCAACAGCGGTATCCCTGCTGTCAAAACTCCTATGCCCCAAGATACGTTACGCGCTGCAGATCTGTTTTCCATCAAGAAATCCGATCAGGACTCTGTATCGATGCCTACGGATATGTCGCCTACACTATGTCTTCAGATGTGGGCGGCGGAGGTACGGAAATTCTGCTGAGGGAAGGGATTATGGTAACTGATGTATCCCAATTACCGTATACCCGGGGGCTCGCACTCACGGTTCGTACTGTTCGTCTGGTGAACCTGTCTGCTCTTTCTGACATAGACAGAAGAACGCCGCAACTTTTTTGCCGAAGACATAGCTCTGCTCTTCCAGGGCAATGCCGACCACATGGGCGTAGGCGGAGATTCAGTTGTGTGCTCCGACCATCCGACCAGGGGCGGCACTATACCACCTGCCCAGCACTTCAGGCACTTGTAGAGGACTTGGCTTTGTTGTACACTTGGGTCATACAACACGGCGACCGAAAGGCATACATCTACTTTACTACTCACTCCGCGAGCCGTTTGGATCGAGTCTACGTCACACGCGTCCTGCAGTCGGCAGTTGTCGACACTGAGATGTGGCCGGCAGCATTAACGGATCACCTAGCAAATGTGTGTACTCTCACCATCCCCCGCCGTCGCGTTCAACGAAGTAGAGGTCCGTGGCGCCTCAGTGTGGCTCTTCTTGATGAGGTAAATTGCAGATGCGATGCTGAGTCCACATGGAGCAAATGATACCGGAAATTACCCGCCTGCGGTTCCGTACTTCAGTGGTGGTTACGGTGTGTGAAGCCAGCCTTGTGCCGAACATTAGCCAGCTATGGACGAGATAGAGCGCGCTGGTATACTGTGACCACTGATTTCTACTACACTGCGCTCCGCGAACTGGCTGTGCAACCGTCGTTGCGGGGCCGACAATCGGCAGAACACTACGTCAAGGCACAGTTGCTACGTATTAGCGCCGTACGTCCTGCGGGTGTGCGGGTGCGAGCTAGGACAACTGATGGTATTAGTGGAGAACGCCCTTTCCTCCATCATATCATTCAAGACAGGAGAAGACGCAAGAGGCAGCACATTACGGAGGTCGAGGCGGAGGATGGATGAAGAGGTGAAACGCAAATGGACATCGTCCGAGAGTTCACTTCTCTACGAACGAGAGTCCAACATGGATGTAGGAGTCAGGGAAGTCCTATCTGACCTACACGTCTCTCAGAACTCACAAGATGATGCTACGCTCCTGTCGGAGGTGACTTTAGAAGAACTAAGAGAGACGATGCTGCGTGGTGCTCCCAACAAAACGCCAGGCCCTGACGGAGCCCTGCCTTCGCGTGACCGTACATTCTCGTGACACTCATGTACAGTGGCTACATTCCTGCTAAGTCATTTTGCAGTACCGCAGAAGGAATACCCAGCTTCTCGCAGCCCTATTACGCGACACTGAGGTGTTGATAATGGCGTCGTTGCATTTTTTAATAACATCCACTTGCAGCGTGCAATCGCAAAGGTAACTATCGCTCATGACCGCTGCGAACGTTTATTTAAAGCAAACCTAATTTGTATCTTCATATTGGCGCCGCTAGGGCCGGTCTTATGCGACGGGCGGGAAATTTTAATGGATTGCATCTTTCAGATGTAGTTTACCGAGCGTCGTAGGTAGTGGTTAGCACACTGGACTTGCATTCAAGAGGACGACGGTTCAAACCCCCGTTCGACCATCTTGATTTATACTTATATGGATATGGAGTCTGTTGATTCTGACATGCCTGAAAGAACATACACCACTGATGACCTGCAGCCGTCTAGAACGAAATTAGAATTATAATACCTTCAGCTGCTGACGGGAGTTGATATATATCAACGGGGACAGGTGAAAATGTGTGCCCTGATCGGGACTCCAACCAGGGATCTCCGGCCATGACCCTCTTCTTCTGTGCGGATGAACACATATTACCCGAACTCTTACTGGACTTGGTAAGAATATCTTCCACGAGTAATGAGTGTGTTGGGTAGTGACACTACGAATGTAGTGTGTGGACATATAACGTGAGATGCGCGTCTCGTGTGAGGCGTGCGCGAGATAGTCGCTGCAGTCACACTGTCCTCTGTGCCCTCGGTGGCTCAGATGGATAGTGCGTCTTCCATGTAAGCAGAAGATCCCAGGTTCGAGGCCCGGTCGGGGCACACATTTTCAACTGTTCCCGTTGATATATATCAACGGCCGTCAGCAGCTGAAGGTATTAATATTTAATTCTAATTTCGTCCTGATTTATGTTTTCCGTGATTTCCCCAAATCGGTTCAGGGGAGTGTCGGAATGGTTCCTTTCAAAGGGCACGGCAGACTTCCTTTCCCATCCTTCCCTACCCGAAGGGACCGATAAGCTCGCTGTTTACTCCCTTACCACATATCAACCAACCAATCTGTTGTTGTTGTGGTCTTCAGTCCTGAGACTGATTTGATGCAGCTCTCCATGCTACTCTATCCTGTGCAAGCTTCTTCATCTCCCAGTACCTACTGCAGCCTACATCCTTCTGTATCTGCTTAGTGTATTCATCTCTTGGTCTCCCTCTACGATTTTTACCCTCCACGCTGCCCTCCAGTACTAAATTGATGCCTCAGAACATGTCCTACCAACCGCTCCTTTCTTCTAGTCAAGTTGTGCCACAAACTCCTCTTCTCCCCAATTCTATTCAATACCTCCTCATTAGTTATGTGATCTACCCATCTAATCAATCTATCAGATGTAAAAACACGCCCACCAGTTTCCGTTTATGTCGCACAGTTCCTGCTTGGTTTTGTGATTTTTTTCCCGTCAGTGTATATCCATAGAAGTTAAGCATTTGAGAATATAGTTTATTAGTGAGACTTGTGTTAAATCCACTTTAAATAAACTATAGGAAGATCTCAGGACTACAAGGAGGGTCGGTTGATAGGACACTTACTGAGACAACAAGGAGTAGTGAATTTATTAATGGAAGATATTTTAGGGGGGAGGGGGGACGGATTAAAGACTGTGCAGGAAGTCCAAGTTGATGTAGGTCGCAGTAGTTATTTAGGCTTGAAGAGGCTAGCAAAGGACAGACTAGCGTGCGTAACTGCATCTAACCAGCCTTCGGACTGAAGACCACAACAACGACATAAAATTCCCCCGGAACTTGAGCAGCTGTGAAGAAGGGTCATTGTTCTCGAAGAGATTTTAATACGACTGGCGATGAAGGGGTTGGAGTCGGCGAGCGCGTCTTTGAGAGAGGCCGCCGGGCCGGCAGCTGTGTGCCCCCTGTTAGCAATTAGTAGGGACAGCGCGGCATCCATCACGGGCTCGCGGCGTGAATGGGGAGAGTGTCGCCGTGGCAGGTGGCCGCGGAGATCGATGCTCGCGCCGGCTCGTTAGGTGCGCTGAGAAATTGCCCCTGCGCCACCCAAATTATTGTCCGGCCGGCCGGGCGGGGCGTAAAAAGCGCGGACCTGGTCGCCGGGAGATTTATGCGGACCGCGCACCGCTTCTGATCCGCGTTCCGCCTGGCGGAGCAGCGATTCTGGCATCGCCGCTGCCGCATAATAGGCGGCGGAGTCTCAAGAGCCGGGATTAACATGTACTGTAAAACTGGCGGAACGCCGGCCCCGCTGCTGAAAAACCGCCGCCGCTTTTGCTAAGCTGCAATATAACGATGATGGAGCACGCCGCGGAGCAGCAGATGCGCGGCTAAGCGCGTCTCTTCCAGAAAATTGTAGCGGAAATTTCGTTCCTCGCAGTCCGCTGTTGACATTGGTGGCTACTTAGGTCTCGCAATTTGTAATAAGTAATCCCCCGGTTTGTGCATTAATGAATATCTGAGACCGGTTGTGTGGGGTATTTTATCATATTCTCAGTATGCTGACGACATTTTGATCTTATGCAGTGGTTCCCGGGAAGGAAATGAGAATTTGTTTGCAATTTTTAATAGCCTTCATGAAAAATCAGTTTCACTTGTGAATTAGAAAATAACGATTGTCAGCTTTATTACTTGGACCTTAGTATAGCTATTGGCAACGATAGACTTTCCTTCGGTATTTTTCGAAAAGCCACGACATACATCTGTCGCGAGATGTATGTCGGCGGAAGCAATATATTGGTGGAGAGAAATTGAAATAAACATGAAATTTACCACCTCTAATCGCATCAAAATGTTAGATATTGATTGAAAAACTTCATAAACGTAAGACTAAAAAGCAGAAAATAATTATTTAAATAAGAATGATGTTCTAATACACTACATTTTTAAATGAGAGTAAGAAGTATAAAATAATTTTTCCTAATCCTATACAAATTCATAACCCCATAGATACATTGCTGAAAATTAGTGACTGTGAATTTTTAATAGCTATGAAAATACTTATAAGATTTAAAAAAGTAAACATGGTGTGCATGCAGTACGTAAGTCATGCACGAATAGTTCACCTCCTTACTCTTACACTACATACTACCTGATGTACGAATAGCTCACCTCCTTATATTATCTACGGCATGCGTCCTACGTTGGTCATTAAGTCTTACTAGTATTATCATACCTACTAAAAAGCCACACAAACTTTTAGAACTATCTGTAAGCTGTTAGGAATCGGTAAGGGGCTTGGCGGTGACACATCATGCCAAAGATTTGTGCATCAGCGTATACAGCAGCCTATGTTTGGAGGAATCTGAGTGGAATGATCACTTCAAGGCAGTTTTAGAAGGCTAATTGGAAGGCGATGGAAAAAATTATTCTATTCTTTTCAGTCAGAGTTAAAAATATAATACGTTGAAAATTCATTTTTATTTAAGTGATTATTAAGAGCTAATCATTACTATAATACGATGTACAGAGGCCTTTGTACTCAGAAGCATCAAAAGTACTTTACCAGAAAAGGAGAAGGATAGTTTTGGGCCTTAGTGCAAAATAAAACAAACAGCGCCCTCCTCAATATAAACCTTATAACAAACGTCAGCGAGTCTCCACGATCTTGGGCAGCGGTCTGATAACGTCACGAACGGGCTGTTGCGTCGATACGAATAAACAGTTCGGCTTTCTGAGCTTGTTTGAGATTGTGACTGTTTTCAGAGCGTTAGACCGAGAAATATGTGTTCTACCACGTCCTTGTTCCCATAAGGAGGAAAAAAAAAAAAGAATGCAAGCAGTACAAACGTGCCGCAAGTTCAGGAAAGATAATGTTCTGTTCCTGTGTATGTACAACTCTGTACAGGGACATATCAAAAGCATCGTGTACGTCAAGACAGTTCCCGACGAGGAAACACTTCTCGACAGGATGTTTCCAGCGTCTGATGAGATTTGTCTGACGTGTGGTGTACTTGGTAGAATGTACCAGAATATTCTGTAAAGATGTTATGCCTGTATTAAATGTGACGGACGCCACTTTGAGCAATGTTCAATATTGTTGGTTAGACAGCACATTATCTTTGCTCAACTTAAGACGCGTCCATTCATTGTCCCTGTTGTTCTGGGCTTCCCAAAGCTTCCACCGGGTCAGAGATACTTCCAATACCACAATTTCCCGTTTGAAACTTGTAGTATTTCGGCTCCTCTGTTAGCTTCTTCAGTCTGCGAGTAACGCTTTGAATCACTGTGTAGGGAAATGTATCTGGTAGGGACCTGTTTCTTGTACTCTGCTGATGGGACTATATGGAAAATGGAAGGTGTCAATCCGAGTCGCTGTGGACCATCGATAACCTGTACAGCTTTGCGGAGGTGGCAGATCATCCATTCGTGAAACACTTGCTGTCGTCCTGAGTGGTGATTTACGCGTGTGGGAACCTTGTACAAGCTGTACTGAAGATGCATGTACATAGTGTTATCCACACAGACATGAATTCTATGGAAATTTACGAAGTGTCTTGACCCATGACCCACGACCGATTATCATTCGACAGCCGGAGTGGCCGAGCGGTTCTAGGCGCTACAGTCTTGAACCGCGCGACCGCTACGGTCGCAGGTTCGAATCCTGCCTCGGCCATGGATATGTGTGACGTCCTTAGGTAGGTTTAAGTAGTTCTAAGTTCTAGGGGACTGATGACCTCAAATGTTAAGTCCTATAGGGCTCAGAGGCATTTGAACCATTTGATTATCATTCTGAGTTTTAACTCGGTTAGCTCGCGACGTTCTGTCATGTTCAGTACACCCCTGTCTGTAACTGGGTTGCTTGGAAACCGTGTCTACACTCACGCCATGCGCTGCACCTAAAAGCAACGTTCGGGCATCATACACGCCAAGTTTTTAAGTGGGACAATGCTTCCCGTGAGTTTTAGCCATTTTGTTTGTACGTCATAACTGAATGTCGTTCCTGTTTTGCAATAATACCTTATATGGATGATCTGGGAATGAAAGGAAGTATAGGAAGATATCCTAAGCAGCACAGTCGAAAAAAGGATCGTGGCCAACGAAGTTAACTTACTGTCACAACAGATCGAACACTCAACACTTCTGCCATTATCTTATTAGAAGAGGTGAGTAACGTATTCCATAAATTTCGATGTCGATTTGATGTTCAGGAATAACACACAGTCATCGTTTCTCCTTCGGGCAAAATTCTGACAAAAATCTGCTTCACACGGAAGATTCAAATCGCATATCTGTGGATTCCGTCCCACAGAGCTACCGATCAGTGTAACATCAGGGTCGGATCTCATTTCTGTACAGATACAACGATAATAAGCTATTGCATCAAGGATGAAATCAGTTTTTGAAACTACCACGACGAGCCTTATTCTATTGCTCTTGCAATTGACACAGCAAAACATTTTGCAGCGGAAGAGTTAGTAAGCATAGCGGAAACCGTCTTAGTGAGGTTATTTCATTTATAGTTTGAAGTGTCAGTTCTCTCTAGGCAACGGGTAATAGTAATAACGTCGTGTCGAACACAGACCTGGTGCAAGTTTTTCAGTTGGAAGCCATTTCGGCGACTTGCTCGCCCGTCAGTCAAAGCCACCCGTCGTTCCCCGGAGGTCACCCATTCCAGGACTAACCGAGGCAACGTTGCTTAACTTCGGTGATCTGGTGGAACCGGTGTTACTAAAGCGGTAAGGCTTTGGCCTCGGCGAAGGGTAATCAAGAGCGACAGCAGTGCCAAAGGTTTAGCTTGTCTTTTTTTTTTTTTTTTTTTTTTTTTTTTTGTGGTCCCACACACTGAGAAGCATTAACGACTCTTTTTCCTGAACAGAGACAGTAAAATGTAGCGACACTGGGAGGAGAGATTGAAGTTGATAGTTGCGTGTTAAAAGAGCAGTTAAAATTTCTCAGTAATTTGCTTTCAGTAAATCGCGAACTGATCTTAACTGTTGCGTTACAAAGATGCTCTGCAACCAGAATCAGTACATACAATGTAGATTATATGAGATTTCTCTCTGTCATATTTTTCTGGAGAAGCATGGTCACCTTTGAAATTTCTGGGCGCTTTCAATCAGTCATTACACTGGCCGTTGAACGAGCATGCTTGTGGATGGCTTTGAAACGCACTTGTTGCGGCACACTTGTTATGGACGGTCATAGGTCAGATGCGGCACTGCATGTTTGCAGCTATCGGTGTGAATGTTTCATTTATTCCAAGTGGTTGCTCATAGGAAAGGTTTTCCAGTCAATTCATTCGTGTGATGTATGTATCCAACGGCTAGTTCCCAATAATTTTGCGTATTAAACTTGCTATGAATTGTGAAGGTGAGCTGATTCTCTGGCAAATAATTTTTCAAAATTTCCGAGTCTTTGTGCTTGCAGCAAGCTTGAAGCTGATGACGGGATCGTGTTCTGCTCACTCAGTTCGAAGCATTATATATTCAGTTTTGTCATTCTTCCTTTCAATCAATTTTGTCGTTCTATGCATTTCCTGAAGTCGTGAAAACACATTTGTGTGTTTGTGGTTATTGGGATACGTTGCAGGTGTATCTAGAATGCCAAGTGGATCGTGTCCTATGTTTTGATGCGTGCTTTGTCTGCCGCCGGCATTCTGTATTCGCATGTTGTTACGTAACATCTTTGCGTACCTAACTGTGGCCCATGCTAAATATGGTGTCTGCCCCCATAGATGAGTGGTCAGCGTGACGGATTACTGTCCCATGGGCCCCGGTTCGATTCCCGGCTGGGTCGGAGATTTTCTCCGCTCAGGGACTGGGTGTTGTGTTGTTTTCATCATCATTTCATCCACATCCGATGCGCAGGTCGCCCAATGTAGCGTCGAATGTAATAACGCCTGCACCAAGGCGGCTGGACCTGTCCCGCAAAGGGCCTCCCGGCCAATGACGCCAAACGCTCATTTCCATTTCCATGGTAAATATGGTGAGGTGACTCAGTTCTCAGATTGTTTTCACTGTTTATAATAATAAATACCCTGTCTTCTGCAAGGAAGTTTTTCATTTGAGAAGGTAAGTCTTAAGGTCAGTGGCTGAGTTAATTATTGCTAGAGCAGATTCTATACAGTTCATGTTCCACAAAAGTAAGGTGAAGGCAGTATTCCGTCCATGTGATCATCTTTACCTAATAGTCCACGCCTACTGAACTGATGCAAATAACTTGGAGAAGTATTGCCAGTGGCTGGTCATTTTCCTGTTTAAGCGTTGTGATTACAGAAAGCTGGCCCCCTAAACGTTACACACTGGTCGGCTAAAAGTTGATCACAATTATGTGTGTTAGGTAGGATCATACGAGTGATTTTCAGATTCGTTAATGTTTAATTAGACCTACTATGCTTGCCATTCATTAGTTGCGCAACTTCATGTATGTGTGGAGTATACTTTCAAATTTATTTTTCCTTATCAAAGTCAGCGTTACACTGACTGCTGGTTCACGAATTTTTGTAACAAGGTATAGTTTCACTACATCAGGGCTTGGAAGTTCCAATTTCTAAAAGAGTAGGCACCTTACCAGCTATTCTGGCACTCCCTCACAGCTTCAATGAAGCTGGAGCTTGTATTCGGAACATTTCCCTTTGCAAACAGAGCTCTTATCGAGTGAGCAAACCAGGCAACTTGGTCAAAGGTACGGGAGCGAGTCCGGAATCATGCCATAACTTAGCTGGTAACAGCAATGTGCGGATAACGCAAGGTTCCGTGTTCGAATCCCATAGATTCACTTTAGACTGAAGAAATGGCTTCTGATTTTCCTGTCATCGTACGCATCAGGTGTAAAATAATAATAAAATAATAATGCGAGGTGCCGGGGCTATCAGTGTATTTAACACTAAATTCTTCTAGAATCTTCATATGGAAATGATGCTCTAAGCCCCCCCCCCCCCCTTTTCTAACTCCGGCTTTTGCGGTTGCACATGGATTAAGAAGAAACGCGAACTGACTGTAATCGACTCTGCAAGTGGAGTAGAAAAGAGTTTGGCACCTTCAATAATTTAATTTGATAGAAATTAATTAGATAAAGGAAAGTTTCATTAACGTAGTGAGAAATGAAAGGGTTGCTCTACCGATTAACAGAATGAAAGTTCTGTCCAAAATAACAATTTGATTTATTATGACTGAACTCAAAATAATAAACGAAACACATGAAACATTTACAATACGTCAAATTGGATACTCAAATAAATGCTGTGAAGGTGAAGTTGTCCATAAACTAGCTTGTGACATTTATGACCAAGTGGTACGTGGAGCCAATCCCTTGTAACTCAAATCTTAATTGCTGCTACAGTAGTGAGAACTCAGACAATGAACACCCGAGACAAAAAAATGGTTCAAATGGCTCTGAGCACTATGGGACTTAACATCTTAGGTCATCAGTCCCCTAGAACTCAGAACCACTTAAACCTAACCTAACACGTCCATGCCCGAGGCAGGATTCGACCCTGCGACCATAGCAGTCCCGCGGTTCCGGACTGCAGCGCCTAGAACCGCACGGCCAACAGCGGCCGGCAGAACACCCAAGACAGAATCACGTTGGAAAAGAGGAACAGGCGCGCTCTGCTGAGCTCTGATTATCACGTAGCATAATTCCATAATCTGCCGGTGTTGTGGACATACATTACCAAGCTGTCTTTTAACTGCAAGGACACGATCTGGTATACCGGAGGCGATGGCTGCTTGCTTCGACGTCCCGTCGTGGTGATGATGATGTCGCGAGCATAGCCGAAAACAAATTATCCTGGTCTGGTTGTTCCAGACTAAAGACATCCTAACAACACAAATGCACCTCTGAGGGAGACGAACAAGGCTCGCCACACAATCACTGACGGTACAGTGATTTATTTTAACAAACGAAGTCACACAGTAACTCCGATACAGTCAACTTTAGCCAAAACTACTCAAGGCAAACAACTTAGGCCGCTTGTACGCAGAACGCTCAATTGCCAACTTTACACGGAAAGTTACGTTGAAGTCGAAACTTCAAACAGTTAAAATTAAATGAAAGTATATCAGACAGCCAACGGAAGGCAGGCTGTCCAGAGCAGCGAGAGCTCAGTCTTGTAACCTACTCCGACCGAAAGGCGAGACTCGACTCACCCAAAAGCACCCGTACAAGCCGAACACAGAACATTCCCACCCCAACGACAGTGGCCATGGTTAAAACGTGCCAATCACCAACTCGAAAACCGGCGGAAAATTCCACTCTATTTCCGAAGCACTACTATTCCACCAATGGAGATACTTGGCGCCAATTTCTACGCCGATTTTGCTACGTCACGGAGTTGTCCCCTGAGAAAGCCAATCACAGTTATGATTTTGCAGAAAACGCGGGAATTTGCCCGCCAAGACTGCCTGGGGAACACAAGTAATTACCATGCCTCGCTGGTAGCCCGTCAGAAAGTGTTTCTGCTGAGTAACGGAATCTCTAGCCCGAGCCGCTCCTTCAGGCCTCTGTGGGCGTGTTGCCCCCGCTCTTATGACAATGTCGGCGTCTGGAAAGCATCCACTCGACTCCCTCACACCCGTCGGCATAACCCTTTCAAGATCAGAAGAACTTACCTGTCACCTGACCACCCGGGTGAAGAGAGACGCTGCGTGGGAAGTGCGCGTGTGAAGCAATAGCAACTTTTCACCACATGCAATTAGAGAGGAAAATATTCATATCTTCGGAGTTCTCAATACTAGCCTTGTAATGACCGTACTCGGCTGTACTTCCCCAAATCGAATTACTCAGCGTAAGATAGAAATATGAGAGGGGGCTCATGCCACCTCTCAATAATAATAATAATAATAAAAATAACCCTTTTTAATTAAGTGGAACATAGAAAAGTAAGGTACAGTGCATTCGTAGGAACTCAGTTTTTTCATTCTTCCGACCTCGTTTAGTAAAGAGTGTGGCAAGTACACAGTGCATACGCCCACAGCGCCAGCACAGCAACCATCGTGATATGTTTCTCACGTGCGGAGAATTAGGAACGGAGATGTTAACAGAGGTGCCCCGCGGGGAAGACAAAAGTGGTAATGCCAGATAGGCTAAAACCGGAAGGGGTCGTAAAGTTGAGTGCTGCGTGTTGGGCGCGGGCGGACACGTGCGCCCCGCCATGTGTCGTGTGTGGACACAGTGCCGTCACCTGGGGCCGTACAAGCGATGCTCCGATAGCGGCACATGTGTTTCACTCCACACGCTCGATACGCATCTCCGACAGCGCTTCCGACTGTAGCGTCGTCGGACAGTACAAAAAAATTAAGGGGACGGAGGAAGGTAGGAAGATACACAGGAGAGGACGTCACAGCTCTGGAAAAAGCTGAAAAATGAGTGGTGTCGACAGAAGTTCACATAATTGTATGGGAAAGAAAAAATTTGACGTATTTAGGTGTATTTCCTTCAATAAAATGATTTTACAGTTGGTGTCACGTAGGTTGTTAACAGAGTCGGACCAGGAACTTTTTATGGCCACTCAGACGTCATCTCCAAAATACTAAAAACACTCCATATGAACGTGTCTTACCCCCCCCCCCCCCCCCAACTCCCTTCCAACCATGCAAACTGTCGTATGGGCATTGTTCTTGTAAACAAAACGACTATTCACGCTGGTGTGTAGAATGTACGAGTCTGGCGACACACCATCTGAATTTTGGAAAAACATCACTCACACAATGCTGAAGATGGCAAGAGCTGACAAGTGCGAGAAGTATCGCACAATCAGCTTAATAGCTCATGCATCCAAGTTCCTGACACGAATAATATATAGAAGAATGGAAAAGAAAATTGAGGATCAGCTAGATGACGGGCGAGTACAAAATTAATGCAGCCTGTCGCGACGGCTTGCTGTTAACGTCATTAAATTTGTTGACGATGAGAAGGAGATATGAGTGAAAGAGCTGAAGAAGGTGGCGGGATGTGCAAGCAAAATCTTAAAGATGGATAAGCAGATAGCATGGTGCGAAAATTACAGCAGTGCACACAATGTTGAGCGGAGTGGAATTCAGATAGCTAACCCAAAGACACGTTCGTAGCACTTGTCGATCTGGAAAAAGCGTTCGACAATGTAAAATGGTGCAAGATGTTCGAAATTCTGAGAAAAATAGGGGTAAGTTGCAAGATAAGACGGGTAGTGTACAATACGTACAAGAACAAAGAACTAAGTGCAAGGATTAAAAAGGTGGCAGACAGAGATGCAGTCTTTCGACACTACTGTTTGTTATATCCTAGCCAGTAATGCCACCCGAGCCCGCTGCCAAAAGGTTGGCAGCATCAAAGTCCGGACGCCGTCCGCGTAAGCAGCGCCAGCGAGACAGGAAATCGCCGCAAGTCTGCGCGCGCCACCGCTGGCTTCTGGCTTCTTAAGCGCTGGAGTCGCGAGCGCTAGGACAGTTCCGTATTCGCCGCTCAGTTGTATACTCGCCACCGAATTGTGTACTTGCTAGTCAGTTGTGTGTTCATCGCAGCAGAGTTGTTGTTTGTCGTCAGCCGACGCTGACCTAGCCGCTCCGACTCGAACTAGACAGATCTTTGTAGACACGGAGTTCACTATTGTGTTTCTGTATCTTCATCAATAAAGTTAATTACCGACTTTTATTTAATCAGAGTGTTTGGGTTTTCATCTTTCTGTTCACTGTTCCAGCGGACCGGTCGGCCCGCTATTAAAAGTGTGGCGGTGACTTCGTAAGCCGTTTCTACAGCGAATTGTTTGTCGCTACGAACACCGCCACAAAACTGTTCAATCTATACATCGAAGAAGCAACGATGGAAATAAAAGAAAGATCCAAGAGTGGAATTAAAATTCAAGGTACAACAATATCAGTGGTAAGAACTGCTGATGACATTGCTATCCTGAGTGAAAGAGAAGAACTACAGGGTCTGCTGAATGGAATGAACACTTTAATCAGTACGGCATATGGAATGAGAGTAAATCGAAGAAAAATGAAAGTAATGAGAAGCAGTAAAAACGAGAACAGCGAGAGATCAGGTTTCGTGATCATGAAGTAGATGAAGTTAAGGAATTCTGCTCTCTACCCAGCCTCGCATTCGGAACGACGACGGTCCAATCCCGCGTCCGGCCATCCTGATTTAGGTTTTCCGTGATTTCCCTAAATCAGTCCAGGCAAATGCCGGGATGGTTCCTCTGAAAGGGCACCGCCGACTTCCTTCCCCACCCTTCCCTAATCCGATGAGACCGATGACCACGCTGTCTGGTCTCCTTCCCCAAAAACCAACCAACCAATCTCTACACAGCAAAATAACTCATGACGGACGGACCAAGGAGGACATAAAAAGCAGTCTAGTACTGCCTAAAAGGGTGTTCCTGATCAAGAGAAGTGTTCCCGGAGCCGCTCTGAAGCTATTCTGGACGCGTGGGGTGTCGCATGTCCTGCTGTAACTGCCCAAGTCAGTCGGAATGTACAATAGACGTGTATGGACGCGGGTGATCAGACAGGATGCTTACGTACGTGTCACATGTCATAGTCGTATCTAGAAGTATCAGGGGTTCCCTATCACTCCAACTGCACACCCCTGACACCATTACAGAGCCTCCACCTTCTTGACATGAAGGGTCCATGGATTCTTGAGGTTGTCTCCATACCCGTACACGTCCATCCGCTCGATACAATTTGAAGCGAGACTCGTCCGACCAGGCAACATGTTTCCAGCCATCAACAGTCCACTGTCGGTGTTGACAGGCCCCGGCGAGGCATAAAGCTTTGTGTCGTGCAGTTACCGGTACACGAGTGGGCCTTCGACTCCGAACACGCATATCGATGATGTTTCGTTGAATGGTTCTCACGCTGACACTTGTTGATAGCCTCCCATTGAAATCTGCAGCAATTTGCGGAAGGTTTGCCCTTCTGTCACGTTGAACGATTCCCTTCAGTCGTCGTTGGTCCCGTTCTTGCAGGATCTTTTTCCATCCGCAGCAATAGTGTAGGGTTGTTGTTTTACCGGATGCCTGATATTCACGGTACACCTGTGATGGTCGTACGGGAAGTCCCCACTTCATCGCTACATCGAACATACTGTGTCGCAGACTAAAGCACCACGTTCAAACGTACATAAATCTTGATAACCTGCCATTGTAGCAGCAGTAACCGATCTATCAACTGCGCCAGGCACTTGTTGTCTTACAAGGGCGTTTCCGATCGCAGCGCCGTATTCTGCCTGTTTACATCTCTCTCTGTATTTGAATACACTTGCCTATACCAGTTTTTTTGGCGCTTCAGTATATTTGATAAATAATTCAACGTATTGGCAGAAATACTTAGCACCTTAGCCCACAAAGTTACCTCAACACCTTATTGACCAATATTAACTTAAAGCACCTCTCTTCTTTGAACAGATTAAATTTAATACAGAAGAGATTTGAACGAATATATTTCCGAAATTGAGCTTTCCTCTTAAAGACAGATTGGTATGAGCAAGGCGACACATTCACATGCACACTTACAAATAACGAATACAAATACATACATACATACATAAATATAGGTAGGTCTATTGTAATTATGATTATCGACACGTTAACTGTCTGTTAGCCGGTTCTAGGCGCTTCAGTCTGGATCCGCGCGATCGCTACGGTCGCAGGTTCGAATCCTGCCTCGGGCATGGATGTGTGTGATGTCCTTCGGTTAGTTAGGTTTCAGTAGTTAAAAGTTCTAGGGGACTGATGACCTCAGATGTTAGGTCCCATAGTGCTCAGAGCCATTTTAATCATTTTTGAACTGTCTGTTACTGGAGACGGCTACGTGGTTGAGAATATCAGTGTGTCATCATCATGGTAATACCCTGCATAATGCTTCCGTTGTCAATTTCCGAGGAGGCTGCTTCAAATTTCACGATAGTTCTCATTACTCAAAGTAATACGTTAACAAAGACGGAGTTCAAGAAATCTGCTTTCCCCGAGTTCAGAAAATTAGTACGTCTGGCGTGTCTCCCAAACACTGACCTCCTCGTGAGTCGTGAGGTGCAGAACAGCACGAAAATAGGTAAAGGTTTTTTTTTGTTTTTTAATTAGCGCCACCAGTCACAAACTTTGACAGCTATTGTATTACTTATTTATTTAGCGACATGTTTCGAGGTAACACCTCATCTCCAGGCTAAATGGCACCTCGAAACATGTCGCTAAATAAATAAGTAATACAATAGTTGACAAAGCTTGTGACAAGCACAAAAAGTAGCACCGCGCGGGATTAGCCGAGCGGTCGCAGGCGCTGCCGACATGGACTGTGCGGCTGGTCCCGGCGGAGGTTCGAGTCCTCCCTCAGGCATGGGTGTGTGTGTTTGTCCTTAGGATTAGGTTAAATAGTGTGTAAGGTTAGGGACTGATGACCTTAGCAGTTAAGTCCCATAAGATTTCACACACATTTGAACATTTTTGAATGAAAAATAGCCTTCGCTGTTGAGTATAGTGGGCTGTCCTGTGTGTAAGCCGTCGGTGCCTGCATGACGGCGGCAGAGAGCTGGTGTACCACGTACCGGCGTTGCGTGCCACGCGCAAGTTTGACGGGACGCTGGGCTCGGCACGGCCCTGCCTACGTGTCGGCTATCAGATGTCGGCCGACGCTTCCCAGCAAACACCTGTCCGCCGCTCCAACGGCCTTATCGCGCTACGAGAGGCCGCGGTCACTACGTGTTACCTGAATTACAGCGAGAGCCCGTCTCAGCGAAAGTGACACGAATGCTGTCGCCTCAACATTGCTTCACTAAATGTCAAAGTGTGTTTTAAACAGTTAAACCGATCACGTTAAAGGAACAAAGTAGAAGATGGATGCAAAGAGGCCAAGCAGAAGTCGCTTTCTCGACATTTTCAAATGGCTCTGAGCACTATGGGACTTAACATCTGAGGTCGTCAGTCCCATAGACTTAGAACTACCTAATCCTAACTAACCTAAGGACAGCACAACATCCATGCCCGAGGCAGGATTCGAAACTGCAACCGTAGCAGCAGCGCGGTTCCGAACTGAAGCGCCTAGAACCGCTCGCCCACAGCGGCCGGCTCTCGACATTTTCTAACAACTTTAATCTCGAGGTTATGCAACAGGCGCAGATCCAGCGGGGGCTGGAACACTTGGACGAAGTGACACCCTCACAAAGACATGTACATATGTGCAGACTATACGGATCTTGCTGGGATAAGCGCATTTTCGCACATAGTCTTCTACATATAGATGTACAACAACATACATTCTCCGCAAGCCATCGTACGGTGCATGGTGGAGGATACCTTGTACCACTACTAGTCATGTCCCTTCTAGTTCCACTCGCAAACAGAGCGAGGGAAAAACTACTATCTATATGCCTTCGTACGAGCTCTAATATCTAGTATCTTATCTTCATGGTCCTTACGCGACATGTGCGTTGGCGGCAGTAGAATCGTTCTGCAGTCAGATCCTGCAGAAAGTGTCATCACTTCTGTCTCTATGCCGTTCATTTTTGGAACACAACCTACGACCAGTTTAGAGACAGAAGTGGTCACACTTTCTGCAGGACCTGACTATAATTTGCAGTACAATGCACGTATAGTGCAATCTGTTACTGATGTGTTTGACTGATGGGTCTGCTAAGTGCTATACCACCTACTGCACTCCCCTGTCTTAAGTCCTCGTGAGTTCAACTCGATTTTTACACTGAAGGAAATACTTCACTGCATTCGCTTCAGAACTGCTACAAATTCGTCGGGCAATAGACCGCGCCGCTCGAACTAAAAACACAACTGACACTGCTAAGAGTATCCTACGACTTCCAAATACGATTAAACCACACTTTCCTGAAATTCTACCAATAAACCGAAGTCGACCATTTACCGTCCATACTACCGTCCTTAACGATTGTTCCACTTCATACGGCTTTGCAACGTTAGGCCTGCATACTTCAGCGACGTGACTGTGTCAAGCAGTAAGCTACTAATGCTGTATTCTAGCATTATAGGATTGCTTTTCCTACTAGTCTGCATCAGCTTACATTTTTCCCCCATTTACAGCAACTAGACATTCATCATACTAACTAAAAAAATTGTCTGAGTCATCTTATACTCTCTTTCAGCCACTCAACGACTAAACGCTTCCTTACACCAGAGCATCAAAAACAAACTGCAGTAGAATGCTGCTCACCCTGCCCGTCAGATAAAATATACTACTGGCCATTAAAATTGCTACACCAAGAAGAAATGTAGATGATAAACGGGTATTCATTGAACAAATATATTATACTAGAACGGACATGTGATTACATTAGGACGCAATTTGGGTGCATAGACCCTGAGAAATCAGTACCCATAACAACCACCTCTGGCAGTAACAACGGCCGTGATACGCCAGAGTATTGAGTCAAACAGAGCTTGGATGGCGTGTACAGGTACAGCTGCCCATGCAGCTACAACGCGATACCACAGTTCATCAAGAGTAGTGACTGGCGTATTGTGACGAGCCACTTGCTCGGCCACCATTGACCTGACGTTTTCAATTGGTGAGAGATCTGAAGAATGTACTGGCCAGGGCAGCAGTCGAACACTTTCTGTATCCAGAAAGCCCGTACAGGACCTGCAACATGCGGTCGTGCATTATCCTGCTAAAAGGTAGGGTTTCGCAGGGGTCGAATGTAGGGTAGAGCCACAGGTCGTAACATATCTGAAATGTAACGTCCACTGTTCAATGTGCCGCCAATGCGAACAAGAGGTGACTGAGACGTGTAACCAATGGCACCCCATACCATCACACCGGGTGATACGCCAGTACGGCGACGACGAATACACGCATCCAATGTGCGTTCACCGCGATGTCGCCAAACACGGATGCGACCGTCATGATGCTGTAAACAGAACCTGGATTCATCCGAAAAATGACGTTTTGCCATTCGTGCACCAGGTTCCTCATTGAGTACACCATCGCAAGCGCTCCTTTCTGTGATGTAGCGTCAAGGCTAACCGCGGCCATAGTCTCCGAGCTGATAGTCCATGCTGCTGCAAACGTCGTCGGACTGTTCGTGCAGATGGTTGTTGTCTTGCAAACGTCCCCATCTGTTGTCTCAGGGATCGAGACGTGGCTGCACGATCCGTTACAGCCATACGGATAAGATGCCTGTCATCTCGACAGCTAGTGATACGAGGCCGTTGGGATCCGTCACGGCGGTCCGTATTACCCTGCTGAACGCAGCGATTCCATATTCTAGTAACAGTCATTGGAACTCGACCAACGCGAGCAGCAATGTCGCGATACGATAAACCGCAATCGCGATAGGCTACAATCCGACCTTTATCAATGTCGGAAACGTGATGGTACGCATTTCTCCTCCTTACACGAGACATCATAATGTTTCACCAGGCAACGCCGGTCAACTGCTGTTTGTGTATGAGAAATCGGTTGGAAACTTTCGTCGTGTCAGCACGTTGTAGGTGTCGCCACCGGCACCATCCTTGTGTGAATGCTCTGAAAAGCTAATATTTTGCATATCACAGCATTTTCTTCCTGTCGGTTAAACTTCGCGTCTGTAGCAAGTCATCTTCGTGGTGTAGCAATTTTAATGGCCAGTAGTGTAGTTGTTTTACGAGGTCGTCCTGGTTGTGGTAGGTCTTTATTGCTGTCTGTTGTCTTCTGGCTGTGAAAGGTGTCTTGCACTCCCCGTATAGACACTCCACAGTATTTTGCAATTTGGGGCACAGATATACCAGTCTGCTTGAGTGCTACAAATGCAGTACATTTGTTTATAGGTATATCCACTCTCGGAGCCGTAATATTGCTGTCAACTGTCAGTAAGTAACAGAAGTGCAGTAAGCATATCACTGTTTGAAGTACTCGGCAGACATCAGAAGACTACGGGGAACAACTGGGCAGTATGGAGTGGGCATTCAAGCGTCACTCACGTAAAAGTACCAGTTCATTATAATCGTAGGTTTCCGCGGCCGTTGTCACTGTCAATAAATTTTTTCTGGGCTATTGACCGTATCGACAATATATAAAATTGTCCGACGTTTCGATCACTTGCAATATTTGTCGAAATGTCGGACAGTTTTATGTATTGATAATGCAGTCAACAGCCGAGAAGCATTTTATTGACAATACCATTTCAAGTAAGAAATTTTTATATACACAATAGTTTGCTGGATAATATTGCATGTACATGAAAACAAACACATAGTCCTTACATGTGTAACAATGTTATACTATTTCTTTGGTTACTCAATCGTAGCCATTATATAGTATCTACAGGGAATTAGTTGTCAGTTATTAAGTTTACTGAAAATAATGAGCAGTAGTGTAATTACGTTCCTTTTTGTTGCTGAAGTAATAATTAATATTTTATGACTACCTCTCGTGTAGTCTACACTATGGAAATCGCGATGTCTGCTTCCGTGCGTAGTATCCATTACGATTTTCAGCCGCAAGCCGGAACCACAGTAATGGGCGAGAATGCCACATTGTGTTCTAGAATGAACGTGCTGTCGTGTCCGGCAGCAGTTACAATCAACTGGAACACGCGTACATTTTTAATATACAATTTGCGCTGGTGCGAGTCCGATTATCCACGCCTGCACGTGTTTCGCTGCCCTCTGGGGATGAGCACTCTCCATCGGCAATAAAGAGCGGATATAAAAAAATGTGCCGAGCCTCTGAATTGTTTCCGCGTGACGCCCGCCTTCGCTTTCAGGGAAACATCAGGGGCGACCTATCGCACAATCATCTTATCGACACCAACAAATTCGCCGTAGCGCACGCGCACTGCTCTGGAGATTGGGCACCTGTTTCCAGAGATGGGTTTCAATTATTGCCGTGTTGTCCGGCCGACGCGACAGTTCGCTTTCCAAGTAGGAGCCGACCTTTCGCTTATCTGCTGTCCGAATCTAGCAACATGGTGCCATTTTTACGCCGGCCGCGCACGTGTAGAGGGGAAGTTTCGTGACTGCTCCGCCGTGCGCGTGCATTATCGGACAAGACGAAACCGATCAAAACACAACATTGGCAGACTTAACGGAAAGTCGAGAGTGTTACGGCGAATAGATAAATGCGCGTGTATGCATTAAATGCTGTAAGTACTGAAGGTTTTGTACTATAAAAAATAAGTTCTTTCTTGTCGTTTGTCGTGGCAGTGCTTAATTCTAACTTCCCGATGTAATCTAGAAGCTGTTAGAGTTTAATCAGACTACAGTGTTCCTGCAACTGTTCTGACGCCGTTTTCAACCTCTCATACGGGCATGACACGAAAAGCAAGCAGACAAAACATGACGGTTATGAGCGATTAATTGCCTGACAACGAAGTCGCAGAAAATTAACCCTATTTGCACGGGACACAGTCATTTTATGAAGCAGAGTTCGTGAACGTTTTGGACTTCACAAATACTGAAATGGGGGTGCGTTTCAGGAATTCCTCTCTCATCGGATAACAGATCATTGTCCTCCTTATGTAGGACAGAGTGACGTCTTGTCATCAACTCGTCTGTATCGTAAACAAATGCTTTCGCTCCTATGCACTTAACAAAATCGTCTTCGAGGTATGCTCCTCAGCTACGATAAGACGTCTTTGACTATACCATCAACAGCTGCTAAAAGGTTATTATGGTGCAACTAGTTTGAATATTTAAAGTTTAAAAATTTTGTACACCACATGCTCAGCAGTAAAATGTTAGGTATTACAGCTTTAACATTGTACGTAACGCATGTTACAAAAATGAACATGTGTTATAAACTACTGACTGACAGATAATAATGTAAATTTCCAAACTGGTTGCCTTCCAGTTTTTGGTGGTCTATTTAAACACCAGTAACCGACCACCCACGACTGTTCAAAGAATCGAACTCTCATGCATAAAACCGCTTCAGACGTCTGATTACTTTACAGATAAGTTGTTATTGTTGTTGTGGTCTTCAGTCCTGAGACTGGTTTGATGCAGCCCTCCATGCTACTGTATCCTGTGCAAGCTTCATCTCCCAGTACCTACTGAAACCTACATCCTTCTGAATCTGTTTAGTGTATTCATATCTTGGTCTTCCTCTACAATTTTGATCCTCCACGATGCCCTCCAATACTAAATTTGTGATCCCTTGATGCCTCAGAATATGCCCTACCAAGCGATTCCTTCTTCTAGTCAAGTTGTCACAAATTTCTCTTCTCTCCAATTCTATTCAATACCTACTCATTAGTTATGTGATCTACCCATCTAATCTTCAGCATTCTTCTGTAGCACCACATTTCGAAAGCTTCTATTCTCTTCTTGTCTAAACTATTTATCGTCCGCGTTTCACTTACATACATGGCTACACTCCATACAAATACTTTCAGAAACTACTTCCTGACAGTTAAATCTATACTCGATGTTAACAAATTTCTCTTCTTCAGAAACGCTTTCCTTGCCATTGCCAGTCTACATTTTATATCCTCTCTACTTCGACCATCATCAGTTATTTTGCTCCCCAAATAGCAATACTCCTTTACTACTTTAAGTGTCTCATTTCCTAATCTAATTCCCTCAGCATCACCAGACTTAATTCGAGTACATTCCATTATCCTCGTTTTGCTTTTGTTGATGTTCATCTTATACCCTCCTTTCAAGACACTGTCCATTCCGTTCAACTGCTCTTCCATGTCCTTTGATGTCTTAAGGAGAGGCAAACCTACGTTTATAGCATTTGTAGACTTAGAGAAAGCTTTTCACAATGTTGACTGGAATACTCTCTTTCAAATTCTGAAGGTGGCAGATAAGTTAATGTGTTAAATATATCGCTAAACGCTCTCATTATCAAACACTGGATGAGTAACAGTCAGGGTAATTTGCGCTCAGTTTCAAGAAAAGCTAGTTTTTCGCGCATCTTAATGTTTATGAAGCCAGATCATGTGAACTATGTCTTCTAGAATGATGTAATTCTGAAAGTACATTCACTAGTATATGTGGAAACTGTCTGCGAAACATTTTGTGAATACAGTCAGTAGTAAAGAAATACTAAACTAAGACGTTATGCCTGTGCTGAAGTTTTACTGCAGGAACAGTGAAAATGTAGTAAGTGATAAATGTTTTCCTTCCATTAATCGAAGAGAAAAGTTTAGAAAAATGATTGGAATTACGTGTAAAAATTGTTGGAAGTCGATAAGTGACCTCATTCTCAAATACTGGATGTAACTTTCGATGCATCTGGAAACCATCAGATAGGCAACCTCCTGCTGCTATGGGTGACTATTTTAGCCGTTTAGTAATACAGTAAGGTAACAAGAGTCATGAGATAGCGATATGTCCATATGCAGATGGAGGTGGTATCGCGTTCACAGGGTATAAAACGGCAGTGAAATGGCGGAGCTGCCATTTTCACTGAAGTGATTCGTGTGAAAAGGTTTCTGACGTGATTATGGCCGCACGACAGGAATCAACAAACTTTGAATGCTGTATGGCAGATGGAAGTAGATGCATGGGACATTACATTTCGGAAATGGTATTCGGAGATCCAGTGTTAAAAGTGTGCCGAGAATATCAAATTTCAGGTATTACTTCACACCTTGGACAGCGCAGGGGCCGACGGCCTTCACTTAACGACTGAGAGCAGTGGCCTTTGCGTAGAGCTGTCAGTGCTAACAGACAAAAAAACTCTGCGTGAAATAACCTCAGAAATCAATGTGGTACGTACGACGGACGTATCCGTTAGGACAGTGCAACGAAATTCGGCGTTAATGACCTATGACAGCAGACGAACGAGGCAAGTGCCTTTGCTAACAGCACGACATTTTCTGCAGCACCTCTCCTCTGCTCGTGACCAGTCGGCTGGACCGCAGACGACTGGAAAACCGTGACCTTGTCAGATGAGTCTAGATCTCAGTTAGTAAGAGCTTTTGGTAGGATTCGAGTGTGGCGCAGACTCCACGAAGGCATGGTCCCAAGTTGTCAACAACACACTGTACACGCTGGTGGTGGCTTCGAAACGGTGTGGACTGTGAAATGGATTGGGTCATCCGGATGTTCGGCTACTTGGAGACTATCAGCAGCCATTCGTGGACTTCATGTTCTCCCACGACGATGGAATTTCTATGGACGAGAATGAATCATGTCACCGGGCCACAATTGTGTGCGGATAGTTTGAAGAACATTCTGGACAATTTGACCACCCTGACTGCCCGACATGAATTTCATCGAAAATTTGTGGGACATAGTGGAGAGGTCAGTTCGTGTACAAAATCTTGCACCGGCAACAGTTTCGCAATTTTGGACGGCTGTAGAGACAGTATGATTAATTTCTGTAAATTTAAAAATTTGTGGTAAGGTCTTATGGGACCAAACTGCTTAGGTCATCTGTCCTTAAGCTAACGCACTACTTAATCTAACTTACGCTATGGACAACACACACACACACACACACACACACACACACACACACCCATGCCCGAGGGAGGACTCGAATCACCGACGGGGGGAGGCGCGCGGACCGTGACAATACTCCCTAGACCGCGCGGTTACCCCGCGCGGCTCATTCCTGCAGGGGGCTTCCAAAGATTCGTTAAGTCCGTGCCGCGACGAGTACCTGCGCTACACCGAGCAAAAGGAGGTCCGACACGATATTAGGAGGCATCCCGTGAGCTTTGTCATCTGAGTGCATCCTCTGAGAAAAGACAATATACTTTTAGTGAAACAGTCAAAAAACACATTTCTAAGAGACGAGGGGTTTCTAAGCAAATGACATTGTCGGTGCATAGTTTGGATCGCTAAGACGAAAAGAATAAAATGGCACGATACTTACACAGTCCAAAAAAGCTTCCAAAAATATTAAAACGGAGGCCTACCGATGACATATTGTACTCTGGCCTTAAACCTGGATTGGTAACATTTCTTTTGATTAGTTTTACCTACAGTGGAAATGTGTGACTCTTCCTACATGATTTTTTGTACCCCCTTCCACCGTTTTGAGTTAATGATTCTGATGTAGCTGTTTCGCGACTTCTAAGTTTATTAAATTGGATAAATAACGTATGACTTGTCAAATTATAGTTTCAAAAATGGCTCTAAGCACTATGGGACTGAACATCTGAGGTCATCAGTCTCCTAGACTTAGAACTACGTAAACCTAACTAACCTAAGGACATCACACACATCCATGCCCGAGGCAGCATTCGAACCTGCGACAGTAGCAGTAGCGTCGTTTCGGACTGAACTGTCTAGAACCGCTCGGCCACAGCGGCCGGCGAAATTATAGATTCACTGTGTCTTTTGTTACACACGTTTGCAGTTAATAGTGGGATCCTAACATCTCGAATGTCGTCATGCTGTGAACATAAGGCGTATTGCACAGGCTCCTACTGACAGTCGCGAAGATTTTTCATAATTTTTAAGGGAATACTACCATACTTACATGTTCAACGTCGACTGTGTGAAGCAATCAGAAAGAGCGCATGGATTTGTGGCGACGAAACAGTTCATAGTTTTCTCATCTCGGTAGTGCACCTGCTCACACTTCATTGCTTGATTGTGAATTTTTTTTCCCATTAATAATAGTGTAATGATGCCACACCCTCCATATTCGCCACGCATGTCTCTGCGAGACCATTTTTTATTTTCTAAAATAAAGCAAAACTTACAGGGCAGTTGTTTTACGAGCATAAGTGAGATTTTAACGGGATCTCCGAGATTTCAAAATGGTATCTCAAAGGTAAAGCTTCATAAGTGTTCCGTGAATCAAAAAAAGTGATGTGATGAGTGTATGATATCTAGTGGGGGCTTTTTTGATGAACGCAACATTGTTGTAGATGAACAAATACAAAATACAAATAAATTTAAAGATTTCCAATATAGTATTAACATAAATTCCTGTGAAATATAGTAGTGCGGACGTTAGATATTCATAAACCATGGAAAAAAGAACTTGGTTCTGTAGTTATACTGCAGACTACGCTGGAACAAAAGCTGTTCAGTAGGTTTGATTACTGAACGTTCGAGTATTCATAACTTACGGTGACGACTGTCTCGCGGGAGAAACTGTGAACTTGAGAGTGATAATAATACGTAGTTTCCGAACGCTTAAAATTGCCTGCAGAGTAAACAAAAGACGCACGCAGCCGGCGCCATCACGGAATCCCGCCATTACGCACCGCGCGCCGTGTGACGTTTTTATCGCCAGGGGTTACGCAAACAGCGCGAGCCAGACGCCCTGCCCGCGCTGACACTTCAGATGCCATCTCCACATGTTCGCAGTTCGTAGCAGCACATCGCACTCCCATCTACAACCTACCAGTGTGTGCTTTACGATGTATCTTAATTTCTTGTTCTACAAACAATGGAGATTTTTTTGTCGCCATCTTCTCTCTTAATTACACGATTTTAAAAGAAAAAGAACAGTATAGCGCACAGTGTATTTCAAAACGGTTCGTCCGCCTATCTGAGGTTATTACCCCTGAGAGCAAGCAGATATTACTTACAAGGGAACATCCCCATCGCAGCCCCCTCAGATTTAGTTATAAGTTGGCACAGTGGATAAGCCTTGAAAAACTGAACACAGATCGATCGAGAAAACAGGAAGAAGTTGTGTGGAACTATGAAAAAATAAGCAAAATATACAAACTGGGTTGTCCATGTGTAATATAGGCACTATAAAGGGCAGTATGACACTAGAAGCGCCGTGGTCCCGTGGTTAGTGTGAACAGCTGCAGCACGAGAGGTCTTCAGTTCAAATCTTCCCTCGACCGAAAACTTTAACTTTTTATTTTCAGTTTATGTGAAAAACTCTTATGTTTTCATCACTTTTTTTGGAGTGATTATTACATCCACAAGAAAACCTTCCCTCGACCGAAAATTTTAACTTTTTATTTTCAGTTTATGTGAAAAACTCTTATGTTTTCATCACTTTTTTTGGAGTGATTATTACATCCACAAGAAAACCTAGATCGGGCAAGGTAGAAGAATCTTTTCACCCATTCGCCAAGTGTACTAGTTAGGTGGGTCGACAACATATTCCTGTCATGTGACGCACATGCTGTCACCAGTGTCTTATACAAAATATCAGACGTGTTTTCCTGTGGAGGAATCGGTTGACCTATGACCTTGCGATCAAATGTTTTCGGTTCCCATTGGAGAGGCACGTCCTTTCGTCAACTAATCACACGGTTTTGCGGTGCGGTCGCAAAACACAGACACTAAACTTATTACAGTGAACAGAGACGTCAATGAACGAACGGACAGATCATAACTTTGCGAAAATAAAGAAAGCAAAACTTTCAGTCGAGGACAGATTTGAACCAAGGACCTCTCGTTCCGCAGCTGTCCACGCTAACCACGGGATCACGGCGCTCCTCGCCTCACATTGCCCTTAATATTGCCCATGTTACGCATGGACGACCCAGTTTGTATATTTTGCTTATTTTTTCATAGTTCCACACAACTTCTTCCTGTTTTCTGGATTGATCTGTGTTCAGTTTTTCAAGGCCTAACCACTGTGCCAACTTATAACTAAATCTGAGGGGGGTGTGATGGGGATGTTCCCTTGTTAGTACCCCCTCCCCCAGTCACTTACGTCATCATCAGCGCCTTACTAAGTTTTAGATTGAAAAAAATATATGTTTGAAAACTTTCATTTTTAGAATGACGAAAGATAGTTTTTGTAGGTGTTTTATTACACCATCAACTAATGATTCTGCTTATTTGTAACGACCTTTTTTTGTAGACTGAACAGGAGTTACACCTTGAGGATAGAGACACTTGTTTCAAATATGCTTCCTCTGCACCACTTCTCCCACTAGCGACTCTTGCTGTACCAACCCTCTACACCCCCATTTAAAAGCAACTGAATTAAAATACGTGCGCTACACTTACTGTTTGTAAATTACTTCATCGCTGTCTCCTTACTTCTGAAGTGGTAGAAACTGGAAATCTTAGGCTGCCAAAGCCTTATGTCAGACAACATCAACAACAACAACAACTACTACCACTACTACTAATAATAATAATAATAATAGCAGTAATAGTAGCAATAATAGTAGTGGCGTGAGCCCCCTCTCATATTTCTATCTTCCTCTGAGTAATTCGATTTTCCTCTCTAATTGCATGCGGTGAAAAGTTGCTATTCCTTCACACGCGGACTTCCCACGCAATGTCTCTCGTCACCTGGGTGGTCCAGTGAAAGGCCGGTCCTGCTGATCTTGAAAGGGTTATGCCGACGGGTGTGAGGGAGTCGAGTGGATGCTTTCCAGACGCCGACATTGTCATAAGAGCGGGGGCGACACGCCCACAGGGACCTGACGGAGCGGCTGGGCTAGAGATTCCGTTACTTCGCGGAAACGCAGTGAAAACACTTTCTGGCGGGCTACCAGAGAGGCGTGGGAATGACTTGGCGCGCAAATTCCCGCGTTTTCTGCAAAATTGGCTTGCTCAGGGGATAGCTCCGTGGCGTAGCAAAATCGGCGCAGAAATTGGGGCCAAGTATCTCCACTGGTGGAATAGTAGTGCGTCGGCAATAGAGTGGAATTTTCCGCCGGTTTTCGAGTTGCTGATTGGAACGTTTAACCACGGCCACTGTCGTGGGGGCGGGAATGTTCTGTGTTCGGCTTGTATGGGTGCTCTTGAGAAAACGGCTCTCGCCTTTCGGTCGGAGTAGGTTACATGACAGCTCTCGCTCCTCTGGACAGCCTGCCTTTAATTTAATTGCAACTGTTTGACGAAGTTGCTGAAGTTTCGACTTTGAAGTAACTTTCCGAGTACAGTTGGCAATTGAGCGTTCTGCGTACAAGCGGCCTATGTTGTCTGTCTTGAGCAGTTTTGGCTAAAGTTGACTGTATCGGAGCTACTGTGTGACTTCGCTTGTCAAAATCAATCACTTTACCGTCAGTGATTGTGTCGCGAGCCTTGTTCGTCTCCCTCAGAGGCGCATTTGTATTTCTAGGAAGTCTTTCGTCTGGAATAACCAGACCAGGATAATTTGTTTCGGGCTATACTCGCGACATTATCATCACCACGACGGGACGTCGAAACAACCAGCCATCGCCTCCGGTACGCCAGATCGTGTCCTTGCAGTTAAGAAGACTGCTTGGTAATGTATGTCCGCAGCACTGGCAGATTCGGGAATTTTGCTCAGAGTTCTCACTACTGTAGCAGCAATTAATGTTGAGTTGGCTGCGTGTTTCTCTTAAGATTTGAGTTGCAAGGAATCGGCTCCACATATCACTTGGTCATAAATGTCACAATCTAGTTTATGGACAACTTCACCTTCGCAGCATTTATTTGAGCATTCAATTTGACGTATAGTAAATGTTTCATGTGTTTCGATTATTATTTTGAGTTTAGTCATAATAAATCAAATTGTTATTTTGGACAGAACTTTCATTCTGTTAATCGGTAGAGCAACCCTTTCATTTCTCACTACGTTAATGAAACTTTCCTTTATCTAATTAATTTCTATCAAATTAAATTATTGCAGGTGCCAAACTCTTTTCTACTCCACTTGCAGGGTCTATTACAGTCAGTTCGCGTTTCTTCTTAATCCATGTGCAACAGCAAAAGCTGGAGTTAGAAAAGGGGGGGGGGGGGACTTAGAGCATCATTTCCATATGAAGATTCTAGAAGAATTTAGTGTTAAATACACTGCTAGCCCCAGCACCTCGCAATCTGTGCAGGTTCGAATCCTGCCTCGGGCATGGATGTGTGCGATGTACTTAGGTTAGTGAGGTTTAAGTAGTTCTAAGTTATAGGGGATTGATGACCTCTGAAGTTAAGTCCCATAGTGCTCAGAGCCATTTGAACCAATAAAACTGTGAAGGTCCTGCAGCAATTTAGTAACCATTACGTAGTTACTGTTGTGTCGTGCTATCAATTATATGAGTGTCCACCACGATAGCTGACTGGTGCCGGAATGCCATGTGAAGGAAACTGGATTTGATTCCCGGCTGGGTCAGAGATTTTCTCCGCTCTTGGACAGTGTAGTGTCATCATCATCATCATCATCGACACGCACGTAGCAGAAGTGGTGTCAACTAAAAAATCTTTCTCTTCCGAATGCGAAAATATTTTGTTGACACCCACCTACGTAGAGAGAAATGATCATAATAATAAAATAAGAGAAATTGGAGCTCGAACGGAAAGATTTAAGTGTTCCTTTTTCCCACGCGCCATTCGAGAGAGGGATGGTAGCGAAGTAGTATGAAAATGGTTCCATGAACCCTCTGCCAAGCACTTAAGTGTGAATTGCAGAGTAACGATGTAGATGTTGATGAAAGTGAACCAACTGAGCAACAACTAGCAGTATTTTTGGAGAATAGACAGAGTTTACTGCGAGAAAAATTGCCAGCGACCCACCTCCTAAATTAAACTTTAACAGCTCTTTACCAAACGGATCCATCCCCGAAAACATTTCTATATGTCGATGTTCCTAGATGTTATACGTGAAAAAGAACTAGAAAAACCTTTGAACGACGAAAACAAAGAAGTCCAGTTCAAGATCAACCATGAAAACTGCCGCACTAGGCCAAGTATACACCGTACATCCAAACAAAGCCGAATGTTTCTATATGCGGATGTTGCTACGCAAAATACGGTGATCTGAAGATTGTTGACTGTTACCTATGCCAGAGGTACAATGAAGCGTGCCAACGCTTAGGACTACTGGAGAATGACGACCACTGGGAATGATTACCACAAGAAGCCTCGCTCGGTCTTCTGTTGTCAACGTCGCTCCCAGTGAAAGTTGTATCAGGAGGCCTGTTAGTCTCCGCTCGTGCGAATTTAAAACCCAGCACTGTTCTAGGCTTAGGAACGTTGACTATTCAACTATTTCCACTCAGGCGAAGGACAAGTAATAACATTCCATCCCGCCTCCACCAAGCGCCATATAGGCGATTATTGTTAATATCATTCATACAAAGAAAGGCGTACAAAGACTCCCTCGTGGCGACACACAAAGGGAGGCGGGCACACATATAGTTTCCAGACACTCTCGGAAATCTGTCACTTAGGGTTGGCCGCCTGCGGCCCTCTCAGGGAAACGTGAAGGAGACAGAGATTATAAAACCCGTTCTCTATGCGTCAGTCATAGGCGTGCTGAACCTGTGACTATTTCCGATTTGTTGTGTTTTAACCTTGCATTGTCTCACCTCTTCCTGCGTCTGGCACTGTCGCACAACATACGCCTCTCGTTGAATTTCTTGTGCAGTCCTCCGTATCTGTTACATACTTCATGTGCAGCAGCATATGCTCAAAAGGCACAAATAACTTAACTGCTGAACTTCAGTGTTGGGTCCTTGGGGTTCTATTTTTTCGAAGATTTCCTCAATTAGCGGAGTCCAATATAGTTGTTCCTACCATAGGGCACGTAGTCACCTCAGTTTTCGGAATGAAGGTTGTGGTGTCACCGTCAGACACCACACCTGCTAGGTGGTAGCCTTTAAATCGGCCGCGGTCCATCAGTATACGCCGGACCCGCGTGTCGCCACTGTCAGTAATTGCAGACCGAGCGCCACCACACGGCAGGTCTAGAGATACGTACTAGCACTCGCCCCAGTTGTACGGACGACTTAGCTAGCGATGCAACACTGACGAAGCCTCGTTTATTTGCAGAGAAGATAGTTAGAATAGCCTTCAGCTAAGTCAATGGCTACGACCTAGCAAGGCGCCACAGCAATTGTTAGTTATCGTATGAAGCATGTCTCATCAAGAACGATGTATACAAATGATGGATTAAAGTTAAGTATTCCAGCAGCTACGTACTTTTCTTTATAGCATTCATTCCGTATCCTGTTTCAGACCTCACGCCATCCTGCGTGAGCTTATAGCGTGCATTTCGGCTTCCTAAAACAACACGGTGTTGGTACTTCTGCCGACACTTCAAAGGTTACTGCAGGTAGGTTTTAACTGTTCACAGCAGCTGATGGTAACTCACAGACCTTCCGGTCACAAAAGGCCTAAATTTTTTTTTATTTAAAAACACCCAATTTTACATGGATATATCTTCTAAATGCGTTTGCATATAACGTTTGCGTCTTTTTTAGGCTTAGGATTAAATTTTTCATTTATCTCTCATGAATGTTCAGCGTGCCCTCCACCGGACAGATGATAAACATCCAGACATCAAACACGCCCCATACTTTTGCGAATTTGTGTGCAGTTACTGCATTTATTGCGGCTCCTAGGCTTCTTGTTAGTGATTGGTAAACTACATAAATTATTGTATTATGAGCCCCAAATAGACTAGCTGTAGTAAAGGCGCGGTAAGCTGGCCACCGACCCCTTAGTACTGATCGTTTAAAGTTGGCGCCATTCGTAACACTTCGAATCGACAGCTCTCTGTTTAATACTGTTGCCAGCCTCAGCGGCCTCATAGTTGTGACAATGACGAAGTGTTTCTGTGTTGTCGGTGTGGGCGGACTATTAAAAGATTAATACCAGTAACTGTACTGTATTTAAATGTCTTGTGCAGATCGCAGATGTTTGCTAAATGTTTTGAATGTTATTTTTCTTCTAGTGATTGTATTTTACCATCCTTGTTGTTGTTGTTGTGGTCTTCAGTCCGAGACTGGTTTGATGCAGCTCTCCATGCTACTCTATCCTGTGCAAGCCTCTTCATCTCCCAGTACCTACTGCAACCTACATCCTTCTGAATCTGCTTAGTGTATTCATCTCTTGGTCTCCCTCTACGATTTTTACCCTCCTTGCTGCCCTCCAATGCTAAATTTGTGATCCCTTGATGCCACAAAACATGTCCTACCAACCGATCTCTTCTTCTAGTCAAGTTGTGCCACAAACTTCTCTTCTCCCCAATCCTATTCAATACTTCCTCATTAGTTACGTGATCTTCCCACCTCATCTTCAGCATTCTTCTGTAGCACCACATTTCGAAAGCTTCTATTCTCTTCTTGTCCAAACTAGTTATCGTCCATGTTTCACTTCCATACATGGCTACACTCCATACAAATACTTTCAGAAACAACTTCCTGACACTTAAATCAATACTCGATGTTAACAAATTTCTCTTCTTCAGAAACGCTTTCCTTGCCATTGCCAGTCTGCATTTTATATCCTATCTACTTCGACCATCATCAGTTATTTTACTCCATAAATAGCAAAACTCCTTTACTACTTTAAGTGTCTCATTTCCTAATCTAATTCCCTCAGCATCACCCGATTTAATTTGACTACATTCCATTATCCTCGTTTTGCTTTTGTTGATGTTCATCTTATATCCTCCTGTCAAGACACTGACCATTCCGTTCAACTGTCTTCCAAGTCCTTTGCTGTCTCTGACAGAATTAAAATGTCATCGGCGAACCTCAAAGTTTTTACTTCTTCTCCATGAATTTTAATACCTACTCCGAAATTTTCTTTTGTTTCCTTTACTGCTTCCTCAATATACAGATTGAATAACATCGGGGAGAGGCTACAACCCTGTCTCACTCCCTACCCAACCACTGCTTCCCTTTCATGCCCCTCGACTCTTATAACTGCCATCTGATTTCTGTACAAATTGTAAATAGCCATTCGCTCCCTGTATTTTATACCTGCCACCTTCAGAATTTGAAAGAGAGTATTCCAGTTAACATTGTCAAAAGCTTTCTCTAAGTCTACAAATGCTAGAAACGTAGGTTTGCCTTTTCTTAATCTTTCTTCTAAGATAAGTCGTAAGGTTAGTATTGCCTCACGTGTTCCAACATTTCTACGGAATCCAAACTGATCTTCCCCGAGGTCCGCTTCTACCAGTTTCTCCATTCGTCTGTAAAGAATTCGCGTTAGTATTTTGCAGCTGTGACTTATTAAACTGATAGTTCGGTAATTTTCACATCTGTCAACACCTGCTTTCTTTGGGATTGGAATTATTATATTCTTCTTGAAGTCTGAGGATATTTCGCCTGTCTCATACATCTTGCTCACCAGATGGTAGAGTTTTGTCATGACTGGCTCTCACAAGGCCATCAGTAGTTCTAATGGAATGTTGTCTATTCCCGGGGCCTTGTTTCGACTCAGGTCTTTCAGTGCTCTGTCAAACTCTTCACGCAGTATCTTATCTCCCATTTCGTCTTCATCTACATCCTCTTCCATTTCCATAATATTGTCCTCAAGTACATCGCCTTTGTATAAACCCTCTATATACTCCTTCCACCTTTCTGCCTTCCCTTCTTTGCTTAGAACTGGTTTGCCATCTGAGCTCTTGATATTCATACAAGTGGTTCTCTTCTCTCCAAAGGTCTCTTTAATTTTCCTGTAGGCAGTATCTATCTAACCCCTAGTGAGACAAGCCTCTACATCCTTACATTTGTCCTCTAGCCATCCCTGCTTAGCCATTTTGCACTTCCTGTCGATCTCATTTTTGAGACGTTTGTATTCCTTCTTGCCTGCTTCATTTACTGCATTTTTATATTTTCTCCTTTCATCAATTAAATTCAATATTTCTTCTGTTACCCAAGGATTTCTATTAGCCCTCGCCTTTTTACGTACTTGATCGTCTGCTGCCTTTACTACTTCATCTCTCAGAGCTACCCATTCTTCTTCTACTGTATTTCTTTCCCCCATTCCTGTCAATTGTTCCCTTATGCTCTCCCTGAAACTCTCTACAACCTGTAGTTCTTTCAGTATATCCAGGTCCCATCTCCTTAGATTCCCACCTTTTTGCAGTTTCTTCAGATTCAATCTGCGGTTCATAACCAATAGATTGTGGTCAGAATCCACATCTGCTCCTGGAAATGTCTTACAATTTAAAACCTGGTTCCTAAATCTCTGTCTTACCATTATATAATCTATCTGATACCTTTTAGTATCTCCAGGATTCTTCCAGGTATACAACCTTCTTTTATGATTCTTGAACCAAGTGTTAGCTATGATTAAGTTATGCTCTGTGCAAAATTCTACAAGGCGGCTTCCTCTTTCATTTCTTCCCCCCAATCTATATTCACCTACTATGTTTCTTTCTCTCCCTTTTCCTACTGACGAATTCCAGTCACCCATGACTATTAAATTTTCGTCTCCCTTCACTACCTGAATAATTTATTTTATCTCGTCATACATTTCATCTATTTCTTCATCATCTGCGGAGCTAGTTGCCATATAAACTTTTACTACTGTAGTAGGCATGGGCTTTGTGTCTATCTTGGCCACAATAATGCGTTCACTATGCTTTACCTTCCTTACAACCGCCTTAATTTAATTTCATATTCCTTGCTAAACATATGAACAGCATTTGAAGATGATCGCCTTTGTAATGCGCATTCACAAATCCATATTACTGCCATGTCAACATTTACACCGTAGCAGCTGCTTGGTACGTTGGCGAACGCCCGTGATTTGTCAGTACTGGAAGGGAAACAATACAGCATTCCCTCTTTCACACCCTGTAACCCAGCAGGAGCTGTGCTACTTACACTTTACGCCAAGTGAAAGGGAGAGATATAGTGCGAAAGGGAGTTACGTGCATGTGATAAATCCGTTCTCTCGAAAATTTCCTTCCCTCATAGTACCTCCTCTGTGTTACTACAGGCGACGTGTCACTGATCACATTTGTACTAAGGCTGCAGTACACGCGATGTACCTAGTTGCCTCTACCGCCCTGAGGGGAATGCGTGTTTTGAATTATGTTCACCAACCTGCAGTCTTCTATAGCTGTTGTCCTCTGTACAGAAAACAGCACGTAGGTCGTGTGTCCGTTATCTAACGGCTGTAATAAACTGGTAGCCAGGAAGTGGTAACTTATAAATAATTAAATCCTAAATTCGTACATTTAGCATGGTGCAGCAGAGTCAGCAACTGTAAAACGTAATTATATTAAATTTCAGCGTCCAGTTGAATAAATAAAGAAACTTTAGGTAGGTTTCGGCTATCTTCAGAAATGTCACAATATAAAATTAAATTAAAACATGCCAAATATTGACCTTGCGAAACTTAAAATGTTAGTACTACAGTACACAGTAATAAGACTGCGTCACTTTTACTAATGATTTGCCGATATGTCACACCAACAGGCCAGACAGGTAGCCCGCGTGCGCTGAGTCGTAACATATTTTAATTTAATTTTATATTGTGACATTTCTGAAGAAGGCTACATTATTATAGCAGAAACCTAGGTAAAGTTTCTTTGCTTATGCAACTGGAGGCTGAAATTTAATATAAATCCTGAATTGATATGTTTAAACTGGATTCCACTCGCTTTTTATTAGCAGAATACGAGAAACTGCACAAGTATAGACCACTTTATTAATCACAAATAATTTCCCTTCTTCACCGGAGATCGGCAATTAAGTTCTTAACCAATGCCGACCGCGGCAGACATGTCTATCCTGCCTACAGAGCTCTTGCACCTTAGAGCCGAACGACCTCGCCCGCCACCCAGGTGGGGCGTAAGCCGAAGATCTCCGAAGTGCTTCGTCTGCTTTTTCGTTTAGAAATTGCTTATTATTCCTCTGGTAATTGATTCTTTTGAAATTATGGAATTATAGCTTGCTAATGAGAGACGCTTTTATATGAAACGCAAGTCAATTCGCTTTTTATTTTTTCTAATAGTAATAACAGAAGTTTATTATTTTGGCATGCTGCTTCCGAACACAGCAGCCAACCGCGAACGGCCACAATTTGGGCGGTCTTTCTCTCGATTAATGAATCAAATAAACCATCTGTCACCGGTACCTCACACCACATTGCGTTATTTTCCTACTGCTGCCTTCTCAACTGCAGCTTCTCGAAGCTGATTGAGATTGCAGTGAAGCCAGAAGTATTACACCCTATACCCTCAGGTAAGCGGCCAATTTCACTCAGCTGACATCAATTAAAATTAAGCACGTCTCTACTACTATGTCTGTACGTATATGTGTTTGTTACTGAGGAAGCAAACGACACTCTTCAAAAGTTTTTCACGGTAGTTGACGTTTCTGGATTCGGCTGTTAGTTACTAGATGCATACTATCATAAAATATGGCTGACAATCGCGCTCGGCACCAATACGTGATTCGGGTCGCATGCGGCCCGCGGGCAGCAGTTGACGACCGTTGCTCTAACGGAAGTCCCGCTGCACAGTAGTAACTCAGTTGCACCTGTTGAAACAGAGGACGCAAAACGCCTTTTGTTGCCGTGCTATCAATGTCACCCTCTCGACACAACGTACATTGGGGGATGAACGAGCGAGTCAGCCACTTGCCTTAGGGAGAACCCTACCAGAAACCGACGTCAGCCAGTAACTTACAAATGGCACCTACGGAAGTTTCGATGCGTGAAATAAAAATCCCGCAATTTTCCATTTTTATACTCGTAGAAGCAGTAGTTTTGTGAAATAAAATGAATCTTTTGGAGATAATGTATTTTGTGCTTTGCTTCCTCTATCTGCTACCTTTATATTTGCGTATTCAGACCACCTTTCATCGTTTCCGTGTGAGTTGTCTAGGGTAGTAATAATCAGGTTTCAACTTCACCATGCGCAGTTCAAAGCAAGAGCAGCTGAATATCGCACGAGGTACATAGCACTGCTAAATTCCAAGTTCCAGTTCAGAAGAATGTAAGCAGACATTTTTAAAAATATTGTTGTACTTCAGTATTATATGTGGAAGTGTCATCTTATAAGCTCTTCAAGCTTGCGTCGGATTCTGCACATCTAGATGTAAGTGTGCTGAGGCTTGAAGATCAGAACATACACGGATTTCGGTTTTATTCTTATTTTTTTGTTATATCTTAATATCTCGTTCTTGCCTTCTGTGGCGTTTTGGAGAGTATTTTCAGATTCAGCTAAAGCTGTTGTATCATCTGTAAATATAAGTATTTTTATGTCTTCACCATATATAGTTATCACTTCACCATAAGTGTCTTTACAGTTGTTTATTGCATCCTCAGCGTATACGTTGAAGAGTAACGGGGAATGTCTGCATCCTTGCAGAACACCTTCAGTTACTTTTAGAAGTTTTGAGTCAATGTCTCTCGTTTTAACAACTACTGTCCGATTTCTGTAAAGCTGTTGGATTATTTTCTTGTATCGGTGATCCAACTTACTGGTTGTTAAAATTTACATAACTTTAGACAAGTCTACATTGATATATCAACGAATCCTATAAGCAGCCCTCACAAAAGGAAACCCCGAATAACCGATTTTATTGGTATCAATATCTTTACACAGTTTCTCTGGTAAGTATGAACACCATTTTCATGTATATAAGTCGTTTGAGTTCTCAGGGTAACGGTGTGAATATTTACCGATGGCCTTCGAAGAATTCGTCTTCTGAGCTAGTTTTGTGTTCTGCTAGATTTGCCACCTGTGGAGTTACGTTTCTGTTATCTTCTCATATAAACATTTGTAAGTTCACTCTAGTAGCATTTCCTACATTACGAAGTATGAAACCAACACGCGAGTCTTTTGTAAGCATATGTACAGCTAATTTTCTTCCACACCGTACATGCTAGCAAACAGAAAAAAATTCCGTCCCAGTCATATCTAGATTCACTGATTTTATGCTGTGGATTGCTTCTTCTAATGAAAACTGAACATTTCAGATGATATTATTTCACAAATTATCTCAAAATTCTTAGCCACTGAGATAATAAAAAACACATAAAAAAGTTTTACATCACCTCAGTTCCGAGAGTTCCGGAACCTGTACACAAAATTGGAATAGAGATCAACAAAAACATCATTTCCGCCCTTTTTATTGCTTATGAAAACCACACATTGCATGTTGTACCGTCATACAGTGAGACCTTCAGAACTGGTTGTCCAGATTGCTGTATACACCGGTACCTCTAATACCCAGAAGCACGTCCTCTTGCATTGATGCATGCCTATATTTGTCGTGGCATACTATCCACAAGTTCATCAAGGCACTGTTGGTCCAGACTATCCCACTCCCCAACGGCGATTCGGCGTAGATCCCTCAAAGTGTTTGGTGGGTCACGTCGTGGATAAACAGTCCTTTTCCATCTATCACAGACATGTTCGACAGGGTTCATGTCTGGAGAACATGTTGGCCACTCTTGTCGAGCGATGTCGTTATACTGAAGGGAGTCATTCACAAGATGTCCACGATGGGGGCGCGAATTGTCGTCCATGAAGACGAATGCCTCGCCAGTATGCTGCTAATGTGGTTGCACTATCAGTCGGAGGATAACATTCACGTATCGTACAGCCGTTACGGCGCCTTCCGTGACCACCAGCGGCGTACGCTGGCCCCACATTATGCCATCCCAAAACAGCAGCGAACTTCCACCTTGCCGCACTCGCTGGACAGTGTGTCTAAGGCGTTCAGTCTGACTGGGTTGCCTCCAAACACATCTCCCACGATTGTCTGGTTGAAAGCACATGTGACATTCATCGGTGAAGAGAATATGTTGCCAATCCTGAGCGGTCCATTAGGCATGTTGTTGGGTCCATCTGTACCGCGATGCATGGTGTCGTGGTTGTAAAGATGGACTTCGCCATGAACGTGGGGAGTGAAGTTGCGTATCATGCAGCCTGTTGCGCAAAGTTTGATTCGTAACACGACGTCATGTGGCTGCACGAAAAGCATTATTCAACAAGGTGGCGTTGCTGTCAGGGTTCCTCCGAGCTATAATCCATAGGTAGCGGTCATCCACTGCATTAGTAGCCCTTGGCCGGCCTGAGCGAGTCATGTCATAGACAGTTCCTGTCTCTCTGTATCTCCTCCACGTCCGAGCAACATCGCTTTGGTTCACTCTGAGACGCCTCGACACTTCCCTTGTTGAGAGCCCTTCCTGGCACAAAGTACAATGCGGACGCGATCAAACCGCGGTATTGACCATATAGGCATGGTTGAACTACAGACAACACGAGCCGTGTACCTCCTTCCTGGTGGAATGACTGGAAATGATCGGCTGTTGGACCCCCCCCCCCCTTCACCTAATAGGCGCTCCTCATGCATGGTTGTTTACATCTTTGGGCGAGTTTAGTGACATCTCTGGTCAAAGGGACTGTGTCTGTGATACAATAGCCACAGTGTACGTCTATCTTCAGGAGTTCTGGGAACGTGGGTGATGCAAAACTTTTTTTGATGTGTGCATGTAACATGACGAAAACAGTTTATTCGTACACTTGGTTGTAGTAGGCCTATTATTTACTCATTTCTGGTTGTTTTTTTGTAGTTAGAGGTTTCATACCAACATTTGTAAGTATTTCTTTTATATATACGGGAATGACTTCATGGAGATGGCATAGTTCGATGGATTATGTAGTTCTGGCTGATCATATAATGAACTGCTGGGAAGAAGTTAGAGAAGAACACGCAGAAGATTCAGAAACTGGAGGAGACTCTTATGCAGCTGATTTATCTACAACTCTGCAGTTTCAAATACTACTACAGTAAGTGATGGTTGTCTGTGTAGCCCAGTGTCAAGTGGTCCAGGCGGTGAAAGGTAGAGTAAACTGTTTGCCTGTTCTTAAAGAACCATTTTATGAAAGTTGCGAGACTGACTGAGAGTGAAATGCCTGCAAATGTAAGCTGAATTGCATGGTTATAACTTAGTTGTGAACCACAGTCATTTGGGAAATGTTTTCCTCCCGAGGGCATATGTTTACTAACAGAAGTTGACATTTATGTTGAAAATAAAACAGTCATGTTTGCGAAGTTATTTTCCTGTCACCCATCCCGTATAATCATGCTTTTTTCAAGATTATGTTCCACCGCATTATTGAAATCCCATTAAGTCCAGCATCCACAGAAAAAGAGTTTTCTAATCATAAGTACATTGCTGTTCGTAATGGCTATAAACCAGTGATAGTTGACAATCTATACAGAAAAAAAAGACTTCGCAAAATGAATACATCATACCACTCGTTTCACTGGCTGCAAATCCTAATTTTGTGAGAATCTCCTTCGTAAGGAAATCTTTCTTACTAGCTAGTCAAGCTTTCTAAGGAACAAGGTGTAGGCATTTTTTCTTCGAGCAACATTCTACAGAACTGTCATATCCCCAATGAGCAACCGTACAGAATTAAGTTTGCTGGCTCAAGCGTGTATTACCTCAACTGCAATGAAAGTGATGCTTCAGATAAAGTGCAAACAGGTTGGACGTTTAAGACAAAACTTCCTGAGCATTTACTGAATAGAAAAGGACAGCTTAAACACCACTCAGCGTTTGAGGACTACTTAAAAGTTAGTGCCTTCAGACGTCGACTCTAAGCAACTTAAAAATACTCTATTCGGGAATAAAGCTGAAATTATTAGAAGAGATGAAAATTGCTATCCTCTCTTGTGAACATCCAGGTATTCTTCTTAATGTTTAGTTGGTTTTTACCAGGTATCAGACATTTTATGATTTAGTGATACACGTCATAAGGTCCCTCATACGACCGAGCGAGGTGGGGCAGTGGTTAGCACATTGGACTCGCATTCGGGAGGACGACGGTTCAAACCCGCGTCCTGCCATTCAAATTTGGGTTTTCCGTGATTTTCCTAAACTGCTCTAGGCAAATGCCGGGATGGTTTCTTTCAAAGGGCACGGCCGATTTCCTTCCCCATCCTTGATACAATCCGAGCTTGTACTCCGTCTACAAAGACCTCAACGTCGACGGGACGTTAAACCCAATTTTTCTTCCTTCCTTGTTCCAATAATTTGCTTTATAGTTGTTCTTGTTTTCTAACCTGATATGTATTTAGTGTGTGTCATTGGTTCTGAACTTCCTATTTTTCGTCTGTTTGTATGTTTTAATCCCACGACCACCATGTAGTTTCTTAAATGTTTAGGTTTTTACTGCCCTGTATGAATATTCGCTACAACTGCGTGGTTTTTGAGCGTGCATTTAATAGTGCAGGCTCATAGCATTCTGCCCCTCACACAGACGTATAATTTTTTAACCTTTTTGAGAAATTTCATTGCAGTTTTACAGTTGGTTTATTTATTTAATTGTTCATGGGCGCTGCTTTTGTATGTTTTACTCATGTCGTAATCGCTGGTTAAATTTTAATATTACTCTCATTTGCCACAATATTATTTACCTTGTATGTACAATACGCAACACAGTCCTGGACGTGATTTGAATGTCTCATATTACCTGTTCAATAATTTTAGTTTTCATTACATTTTAACTTTAATTTTAATGTAATTTAAATCTTCTTTTCCTCAACTTAAGATAATAGCGCCATATGTCGTGCTTTCGCCATGATAGCTCTGCTAGACGCGGCCAGCAGCCGTTTAGTAATTCTAGTGCCCCTGCCGATTAGACCGTCCGGCTGTTCGGTATCAAGGCCAGGAAGATGTACGCGAAGTTCTGCTCTGTACTCTACCTGCTGCTATAACAGTTCAAAGGTATTTGTAATTCTTCGTTGGTATCCTTTTCTAGTTTGTCAGACCTCGTTTCCGTTGTGGGCTGACTTCCGCAATTTTCTGTCTGGGTTCCCACGTTTCCTTCGAATTATTCTATCGGATTTCCATCCAGACGGTTTTTTGAGTATGTGGGTGTCGCAGAGCTTCGATAGCCGGCGGAATGATCTTCATGTGACGGTTTTTTGTGAATGTTGTTTACGATTTTAATTAAATTTTTGCCGCAGCTTAGAACAATGCCTTGTATTGTTTACAGGACAGTTTCTTAACTATCTACTTTTTCCTTTTAGATAACCTGATGGTGCCTAACCACGGCGAAACATATGATTTTCAAATAGAAAATAACTTTGCAACCGTAGCTGTTTTATTTTCAATATAAACATAAAAACTCGCACTGCCTTGCTAAACGCCGCAATTTGGAGCACTGTTCCGGCAGAAGGATGCAAATATGTAGAATGAAGAATCAAGATGGGGAATATTGATAACTTTTGTTAATAATGTTCGTTTTATTTTAAAAGGTTTAAGAGTTTTTATATAAAAAATTCGGAGGTATTATTGTGCTTTCAGCATTCCGTCGAACGTAATGAATTGAACAGTTTTGTTGATTGCTATTCCAAAAGAGTACCTGCTGACACATATTTCATTGTTATGTAACGTTTAGTCAGTGAAAAGGTTAAAATGTAACCAGTAATTTATAGAATTCCCTGCCATTTTCGTGACTCTCGCTTTTTCTGTTACTTTATCCTCCGGAAATTAGTTGTGGAGTTTGGAAACTGATACACGTAAAAGGGGGAGAGGTGAACGTTGTCATGACCGTAAGACCTCCTGCCCCCCTTTTATCTTACTTATGACAGACACAATACTCAAGCCTGTTTTTGTAGGGGCTGGCATTAGAGATGGGGAGAGAGGTGTCAGAAGTCTCTTCAACTGATTTCTAATCCCACTTCTGAACCTATGTTATGTGTCTTGATATCGTGATAACGTAGAAACATTTTAAAACGAAATGTCAGTTTCCATTCGTCGTAGCCATCATTAGTGAAATCTGTGTTTACTTAGATTGCGGTGACATTTAGCTTTCTGCTGACGCTGGGTGGCTCATGTCGCCTGCGGGGGTACATTAAGGGAACGTCAGTGGAGCGTTGGGCCAATCGGCTTGTTAACTGCCAGCGCGTGAAATGATAATGTCCGGCCAGCAGTTCCAGACCACCGTTGCGCTCCCTGCATTAGAATTTCAAATTTTATCGCTGCAGATTCCTGCGTAAGCACGAGCCAGAACGTTTATCCGTACAAAGTAACAGCGCCGTGCAGCTCAACTGTCATTCCGAACCGAAAACGTTGACGTGCAATCAAAAAAATTCGGGACGCGTAAAAACTGTTTGCTGCTACGTTTTCTTTTTTAGCCGTTACGTGTTGGTGGCATGAAAGTTTATAGACGCTACGTGATCACTCAGCTATTAAAATGAGACGCTCCATCATTCACGTTCTACCGGCGGTAATATCGACTGCGTAACATCAGGCCGTATCAGAGTCGATTATTCCGGTCATTTCGCGCTAGATGAATCTCTGCATAGCCTGAAGAGCAGCGCCTGTTTATTACTGCCGGTTAATGGACGAGTGCATGTCAAGTGCGGCATCTTGGCTCGCTGCCAGCCTGTTTGTTGGTACTGGAATAAAGAGCTTTCTTTAGCTGTTAGATAGCATTAGTCCAGTAAGAACCGCGCATCCTTCCTCATGCTGTTGGTTTCCTTATTGCTGTGGGCACACAACGTAAACCACATGCCTAAGGCGTATTGCAACGGATTTAATATTACTTGTTTGATATAAATTAATCAATGTTTCGTTAAGGTGTGTTCTCATCTATGTAATGGAGTGAGAGAAAGTTTGGGGATAATACAACAGTGGGGGCTACAGAGTGTCGTCATAGGATAGCTGAAATGATTAGCGAACAAGTTAACACAGCAAACAGAAGATGTACTTACGAGGGTGAGTCAAATGAAAACCTTAAATATTTTTTAAATGTTATTTATTGTGCAGAAGTGGTACAAAGCTGTCTCACTTTTCAACGTAATCGCCCCCACGCTCAATGCAAGTCCTCCAGCGCTTACAAGTGCATAAATTCCTTTAGAAAAAAAAATCTTGTGGTAGTCCGCGCAACCACTCATGCACCGGGTGGCGTACCTCTTCATTAGAACGGAGCTTCTTTCCTCCCATTGCGTCTTTGAGTGGTCCAAACATATGGAAATCACTTGGGGCAAGGTCTGGTGAGTATAGTGGATGAGGAAGACACTCAAAGTGCAGATCTGTGATTGTAGCAACTGTTGTACGGGCCGTGTGGGGCCTTGCATTGTCATGTTGCTAAAGGACACGTGCTGACGGCAATCCACATTGCTTTGATTTGATTGCAGGCCGCAGATGATTTTTTTAGGATATCTGTGTATGATGCACTGGTGACAGTGGTCCCTCTAGGCATGTAATACTCCAAAATGACGCCTTTTTCGTCCCAAATGAGAGTCAGCATAGCTTTCCCTGCTGATGGTTTTGTTCGATACTTCTTTGGTTTTGGTGACGAGGAATGGCGCCATTCTTTGCTCGCTCTCTTCGTTTCCGGTTGGTGGAAGTGAACCCAGGTTTCGTCCCCAGTAATGATTCTTACAAGTAAGCCATCAACTTCTCGTTCAAAGCGCCGAAGAAGTTCTTCACAAGCATCAACAAGTCGTTCTCTCTGCAATCAAATCAAAGCAATGTGGATTGCCGTCAGCACGTGTCCTTTAGCAACATGACAATGCAAGGCCCCACACGGCCCGTACAACAGTTGCTACAATCACAGATCTGCACTTTGAGTGTCTTCCTCATCCACTATACTCACCAGACCTTGCCCCAAGTGATTTCCATATGTTTGGACCACTCAAAGACGCAATGGGAGGAAAGAAGCTCCGTTCTAATGAAGAGGTACGCCACCCGGTGCATGAGTGGTTGCGCGGACTACCACAAGATTTTTTTTTCTAAAGGAATTTATGCACTTGTAAGCGCTGGAGGACTTGCATTGAGCGTGGGGGCGATTACGTTGAAAAGTGAGTCAGCTGCCGTGGCACCCATCTTGCAGACACTACGTGAAACTGGAGCACATCACGCACAATGTGGTGTGCTGACCCATGACTAATCTGTAAACATGGTGCAATGTCATTCAGTCTCACTCGGCGGTTTTCCTTCACTATGGCTTCAACTACTGCAATGTTCTGTGGAGTCACAACTCCTTGTGCCTGACCTGGACAAGGAGTATCTTCCACTGTAGTCACACCATTTGCAAACTTCCTACTCCATTCATAGACTCGCTGCTGAGACAAACATGCATCGCCGTACTGAACCTTCATTCGTCGATGAATTTCAATAGGTTTCACACCTTCACTACGCAAAAAAGGAATAACAGAACGCTGATCTTCTCAGGTGCAAGTCGCAAGTGGGGCGGCCACCTTTATACTGATAATGAGACGGTATGTGTGCATCTGTAATATGCTGCCAACTACAGGCCATTCTGCACGCTGTTTGTAGCACGCTTACCAACTTACAGGATAACGGTGCGAAATTTCGATTTGTTATCACAAATTTAAGGTTTTCATTTGACTCACCCTCGTAACTTGCATTTCTTCAAACGTACGAAGACTCATTACAAATGATGCAACAAGAAATAGAGTCCTGCTCATGCAGAGACCATCTAATGCAACAGCAACTACGGTCAGACTCGGTTTCCTAAGCATGAACTATGGTGTCCACTAGGTGGTGGTTAAATAGTAGAACGTAGTGAAGTGGCTCCGAGCCCGAGTGGTATGAGTCGCTGCCGCCAACCATCCTACGTTGCGGAGGCAGAGGGCGCTCATAATCTTGAGCTCATGGAGGCATGGCTCAGTGGGTATGCTCCATTGGTTCTATGGAAGCCACATGCCTGCCAACGACGTTGGACCGAAACATGTGATACCAAGGTAAGAAATCGTATGGAAAGTGATGGAGAGTAAGAATGCAGGCCACCATTATTTTCTTCACTTCATAGTCTAGTAGCTGTGCTACTGCTAAAAAATGACTACCAGGATGTCCACAGTTAAGCCTTAAATGTCTGTAAGTTTATCGTCTTATTATGTGGAATCGAGTATACTTCGACACATTGAGAATGAGATACCTTTGTACTATCACCACTACCGTGATCACCACCACCACCACCACCACCACCACCACCACCACACAAAGTATTATACCCTGCCTCACGCATTCAATGCAAGTACAGCGTCTTCCGTCCTTTTCTCTACTCCCCCATATTTTTCACTTTGCAGTAGGAAGAATCTAACTTTGTGATCTATTAGCTGGTGTCTTTCCTATCCTTCGAAGTATTGTCCATTCACAATTCCTTCTAAAGCATCCTTTATTGCAGTAGAGTAATTACGGCCGGGGGTAATTACCCCTGAGGGGTAAAATGGATTTTCTGAGATCTTGTAGCCGGCCGCTGTGACCGAGCGGTTCTAGGCTCTTCATTCGGGATCCATGCTGCTGCTACGATCGCAGGTTCGAATCCTGTCTCGGGCATGGATGTGTGTGATGTTTTAGGTTAGTTAGGTTTAAGTAGTTCTAAGTCTAGGAGACTAATGACCTCAGATCTTAAGTTCAAATGGTTCAAATGGCTCCAAGCACTATGGGACTTAACGTCTGAGGTCATCTGTCCCCTAGACTTGGAACTACTTAAACCTAACCTAACCTAAGGACATCACAAACATCCATGGCCGAGGAAGGATTCGAACCTGCGACCGTAGCAGCAGCGCGGTTCCGGACTGAAGTGCCTAGCACCGCACGGCCACAACGGCCGGTAGATGTTAAGTCCCATAGTGCTTAGAGCCATTTGAACCATTTGAGTCCTTGTAAACAAATGGGTTCCACTGTGTTTAGATCACTAAACTAAATTATTTTTGGAAGAGATTTAGTGATTTCACTATTTCTAACAATGTAATACCAATAATTTTTCCAGATACTAGTATTAGGTGTTAGAGCTTAAGCATTTCTTCTTACTTTTAAGCTTACTTTAGTGAATTTGGTTTTAGGGTGTCTTGTTAACATCTGGCTGTTTAGTCAAATTAAATCCTTATTTGGTCATTGCTGTTAAACGATTAACCGGTTAATGTTTGTTTTAATTACGCAGTCACTGTAACAAACATATATCGGTCGGTGTCTAGGGCGGGGTTTGTTCCGGGCCTTGGGAAATTACTTATTTGATGCTCAGTCTTGCCTGAATTAAATTTGTCTGCCCTCGGCTTCCCGAGTTGGTCGTGACGTCAGACGTCCGGCGTGTTATCCACTACCCGACGATTCACCGGGCGTGGCTGGTCCACGTCGGCTGTGTGCGTGTGTGTGCGGTGTCGGTGTGGTGTACCGCCTCCTATGTTGCTGCAGCCAATGAGGTGGCACGGCCTCCTCGCTTATCACGGCGTCTCTCTGTAAGTTGTTCTTAATCTCACGGCATTCGGACTTAAGTTTAAATAAAGGTATCCGCTACTCTAAGTCATCTTAGCCAAGCATTGCCCCCGCCTTGTCTTGTACTGCTGTTTGATTTGAAGATCTTCAATTCTTAATTATGGATTGCTGCAAATTTAAAAACCTTTGTTACCTTCTGTTCCAAAACTGTTAGTGCCCAAAGAACATTCCATTGTTGTAAACCTGGACCTGTAAATTTTAAAATATTGTCAAATGCTATACTTGCAAAATTTTTAATATTGTAACCTTTCTGTTTCAGAAGTTGCTAAATTGCTAGGGCCAAAAGCGCCCTCAAGTTATCTTAATGGTAATCCTGAACTTGTTAAATTTTTCTAAATAGCGGCCACCTTCCTTGTTTGAAGTTTACTATTTAATGAGTGCTTTTCAAATTATTATGGTAATTCTCTTTCTGTAATTTTAGTGAAGTCATATTTGCCTGGTTGAAATCTTACGGATGTCTAAAGGGCTCGCGAGCTGTATTTTTATGAATGTTAAACTTGTTATTTTTAACTAACGAGAAAATACCTCAAAAAGAAAAAAGTGTAAGTTGGGTCCTTTCGGTTCGCCGTCCTGAAATCAATCTGACAGTTACTATTCATCAATACGTTTCTGATATTTTCGAGTATATCTTGTTAAAAAAAGGATCACCAACTATTGTGAAGCAACAAATGGCCTTCCGTAAACTCAGCCTGCACCTTCCTCGCTCCCGTTAAGTTGTTGCCGTACCCTGGGGCGCCCACTGAGATTTCAATAATGAACTTACGACATTTGCATGCAATGAGGAAGTTTAAAAAATCGGATGTTCTGGTTCATCGTGCTCTGAGCCAAAGTCACAAAAGTCAGCAAGTAGCCATATGTGCATCTCTGTTGGTTCGTCATCAATTGGGTCGTGAACAACACCGACCGCTCCAATACTTTATCGTTACTGGTGACAGGAAAGGCTGTCCTTATACTAATATAAGGAACATCATCATAGCTAACACTTGCTTCAAGAATCATGAAAGAAGGTTGTATACATGGGAGAACCCTGGAGATACTAAAAGGTTTCAGATAGGTTATGTAACGGTAAGACAGAGATTTAGGAACCAGAAATTGTAAGACATTTCCAGGGGCAGATGTGGACTCTGACCACAATCTATTGGTTATCAACTGTAGATTAAAACTGAAGAAACTGCAAAAAGGTGACAATTTAAGGAGATGGGACCTGGACAAACTGAAAGAACCAGAGGTTGTACAGAGTTTCAGGGAGAGCATAAGGGAACAAGTGACAAGAATTGGGGAAAGAAATACAGTAGAAGAAGAATGGGTAGCTTTGAGAGATGAAATAGTGAAGGTAGCAGAGGATCAAGTAGGTAAAAAGGCGAGGGCTAGTAGAATTCCTTGGGTAACAGAAGAGACACTGAATTTAATTGATGAAAGGAGGAAATACAAAAATGCAGTAAGTGAAGCAGGCAAAAAGGAATACAAACGTCTCAAAAATGAGATCGACAGGAAGTGCAAAATGACTAAGCAGGGATGGCTAGAAGACAAATGTAAGGATGTAGAGGCTTATCTCACGAGGGGTAATATAGATACTGCCTACGGGAAAATTAAAGAGACCTTTGGAGAAAACAGAACCACTTGCATGAATATCAAGAGCTCAGATGGAAACCCAGTTCTAAGCAAAGAAGGGAAAGCAGAAAGGCGGAAGGAGTATATAGAGGGTCTATACAGGGGCGATGTTCTTGAGGACAATATTATGGAAATGGAAGAGGATGTAGATAGAGGGGAAATGGGAAATACGATACTGCGTGAAGTGTTTGACAGAGCACTGAAAGACCTGAGTCGAAGCAAATCCCCGGGAGTAGACAACATTCCATTAGAATTACTGACAGCCTTGGGAGAGCCAGGCCTCACAAAACTCTACCATCTGGTGAGCAAGATGTATGAGACAGGCGAAATTCCCTCAGACTTCAAGAAGAACATAATAATTCCAATCCCAAAGAAAGCAGATGTTGACAGATGTGAAAATTACCGAACTATCAGTTTAATAAGTCACAGCTGCAAAATACTACCGCGAATTCATTACAGACGAATGGAAAAACTGGTAGAAGCCGACGTCGGGGAAGATCAGTTTGGATTCCGTAGAAATGTTGGAACACGTGAGGCAACACAGACCCTACGTCTTATCTTAGAAGAAAGATTAAGGAAAGGCAAACCTACGTTTCTAGCATTTGTAGACTTAGAGAAAGCTTTTGACAATGTTGACTGGAATACTCTCTTTCAAATTCTGTAAGTGGCAGGGGTAAAATACAGGGAGCGAAAGGCTATTTACAATTTGTACAGAAACCAGAGGGCAGTTATAAGAGTCGAGGGACATGAAAGGGAAGCAGCGGTTGGGTAGGGAGTGAGACAGGGTTGTAGCCTCTCCCCGGTGCTACTCAATCTGTATATTGAGCAAGCAGTAAAGGAAACAAAAGAAAAGTTCGGAGTAGGTATTAAAATCCATGGAGAAGAAATAAAAACTTTGAGGTTCGCCGATGACATTGTAATTCTGTCAGAAACAGCAAAGGACTTGGAAGAGCAGTTAAACGGAATGGACAGTGTCTTGAAAGGAGGGTATAAGATGAACATCAACAAAAATAAAACAAGGATAATGGAATGTAGTCGAATTAAGATGGGTGATGCTGAGGGAATTAGATTAGGAAATGAGACACTTAACGTAGTAAAGGAGTTTTGCTATTTGGGGAACAAAATAACTGATCATGGTCGAAGTAGAGAGGATATAAAATTTAGACTGGTAATGGCAAGGAAAGCGTTTCTGAAGAAGAGAAATTTGTTAACATGGAGTATTGATTTAAGTGTCAGGAAGTCGTTTCTGCAAGTATTTGTATGGAGTGTAGCCATGTATGGAAGTGAAACATGGACGATAAATAGTTTAGACAAGAAGAGAATAGAAGCTTTCGAAATGTGGTGCTACAAAAGAATGCTGAAGATTAGATAGGAAGATCACATAACTAATGAGGAGGTATTGAATAGAAATGGGGAGAAGAGTTTGTGGCACAACTTGACTAGAAGATGGATCGGTTGGTAGGACATATTCTGAGGCATCAAGGGATCACCAATTTAGTACTGGAGGGCAGCGTGGAGGGTAAAAATCGTAGAGGGAGACCAAAAGATGAATACAGTAAGCAGATTCAGAAGGATGTAGGGTGCAGTAGGTACTGGGAGATGAAGAATCTTGCACAGGGTAGAGTAGCTTGGAGAGCTGCATCAAACCAGTCTCAGGTCTGAAGACCACAACAACAACAAGGAAAAGAAAGGAAAGATTGAGTCCAAACAAAGGAGAAACTCCCGATAAGAAGACCTGCCCGCATCCACGAAAGATAATGTTATGCATCTGATGGAACAGCGACGGTGTAGTGTACGCCAATTGCTTCTCCGAGCCGTAAACTTCAATGATGACACTTATTGTCAACAGCTGAGACGTCTTGCAGAGGCAGTCGAAGAACAACGACCAGGAAGAATGAGTGAATAACTGTTAGTATATGACAACGCCCGACCGTATTATGCTCCACTGATAGAAAACACTATACAGGGGTTGGGTCGTGAAGTAATTCCGCAGCTACTTCAATAATCTGCCGTCAAATTTTTACTTTTTCCTCTCTCTCTCTCTCTCTCTCTCGAACAGCTTTCAACGAACTTCCTTTTTGGTTTAAAATGCGCTTCGAGCATGGCTCGACGTGTTCTTCGTCTCAACACCACGTGATTTCTACATCGAAAAGTTACTCCAGACTGTCGTAAACAGTGAAGGAGAATATGTTGTTGATGAGTAAAGCTACGTGTATCCGTGGTATTTATTAAACTTATAGAAAAACGCTGAGGACTTATGCACCAACCCAAAACATCATTTTTATTATCATATTTGGTAATGCTGTACACAAATATCAATGTTATCTCACCAAGGGTGTCTGGTTACACGTAATAGAGGATCAGGTAAAATAAATGCATAAATAAAAAATAATTGTATATATATGAAGATGGTATCTGTTCTTTCGGACATGTCCCAAAGAACAGTTACCATCTTCATATGTATACAGGGTGGTCCATTGCTCGTGACCGGACCAAATATCTCACGAAATAAGCGTCAAACGAAATAACTACAAAGAAAGAAACTTGGCTAGCTTGGGGGGGGGGGGGGGGGACACCAGATGGCGCTATGGTTGGCCCGCTAGATGGCGCTGCCACAGGTCAAACGGATATGAACTGCTTTTTTAAAAATAGGAACCCCCATTTTTTATTTCATATTCGTGTAGTACGTAAAGAAATATGAATGTTTTAGTTGGACCACATTTTTCGCTTTATGATAGATGGCGCTGTAATAGTCACAAACATATGGATCACAACTTTACCGAGCGAGGTGGCGCAGTGGTTAGCACACTGGACTCGCATTCGGGAGAACGACGGTTCAATCCCGTCTCCAGCCATCCTGATTTAGGTTTTCCGTGATTTCCCTACATCGTTTCAGGCAAATGCCGGGATGGTTCCTTTGAAAGGGCACGGCCGATTTCCTTCCCAATCCTTCCCTAACCCGAGCTTGCGCTCCGTCTCTAATGACCTCGTTGTCGACGGGACGTTAAACACTAACCACCACCACCACCACAATTTTAGACGAACAATTGGTAACAGGTTGGTTTTTTAAATTAAAATACAGAACATAGGTACGTTTGAACATTTTATTTCGGTTGTTCCAATATGATGCATGTGCCTTTGTGAACTTATCATTTCTGAGAACGTATGCTGTTACAGCGTGATTACCTGTAAATACCACATTACTGCAATATATGCTCAAAATGATGTCCGTCAACCTCAATGCATTTGGCAATACGTGTAACGACATTTCTCTCAACAGCGAGTAGTTCGCCTTCCGTAATGTTCGCACATGCATTGACAATGCGCTGACGCATGTTGTCAGACGTTGTCGGTGGATCACGATAGCAAATATCCTTCATCTTTCCCCACAGAAAGAAATCCGGGGACGTCAGATCCGGCGAACGTGCGGGCCATGGTATGGTGCTTCGACGACCAATCCACCTGTCTTGAAATACGCTATTCAATACCGCTTCAACAGCACGCGAGCTATGTGCCGGACATCCATCATGTTGGAAGTACATCCCCATTCCGTCATGCAGTGAAACATCTTGTAGTAACATCGGTAGAACATTACGTAGGAAATCAGCATACATTGCAACCATTTAGACTGGCATCGATAAAATGGGGGGGGGGGGGGCAATTATCCTTCCTCCCATAACGCCGCACCATACATTAACCCGCCAAGGTCGCAGATGTTCCACTCGTGGATTTTCCGTTGCCCAATAGCGCAAAAGTCTGTCATCGTCCCCTAATTTTTATATTTATTTACGTACTACACGAATATGTAATAAAAAATGGGGGTTCCTATTTTAAAAAAAGCAGTTCATATCCGTTTGACCTATGGCAGCGCCATCTAGCGGGCCAACCATAGCGCCATCTGGTTTCCTCCTTCAAGCTAGACGAGTTACGTTCTTTTCGTTTGATGCTTATTTCATGAGATATTTAGCCCGGTCACTATCAATGGACGACCATGTATAGTTAAGGCTCAACGACCACTTGACCAACTTCTTCTGTGTTCCCGAACTCTTACTGGAATCGGCAAAACGCCGCGAGTAAGGAGTATAACGGGCACGGTCACTATGAATATAGTGGGGGGACAATAATTTGGGCCGGCACGCGTAGCTCAGCGTGTTCGGTTAGAGAGCTGGTTGGCCGCTGTAATAAAAAACTGAGTGGAAGGATCAACAAAACGAACTTTAGCGGATGTCATGTTACGTCCGCAACGACCAAACCCAACAAAAAAAAAAAAAAAAAAAAAAAAGAAAAATGATAGCTAGAGCGTCTGCCACGTAAACATGAGATCCTGGGTTCCAGTCCCGGTCGGGGCACGCATTTTCAACTGTCCCCGTTGACTTATATCAACGCCTGTCTGCAGCTAGTCATTTCATTGTAAAAAAATAATTGGTCATGAGACAACGGAACTAGAGGCACAAACAAAATTGAAATAGGTTCTTAATTGAAATGATGTTTAAGATAATGGTAAACTTCTCTACGTTGGATAGGTCGATCAAAGCAGATAAATGATTTTTGTTTTCGTTGATTAGTACTGTGTTCCTTGTACGGCTGTATGAAACTGTTTGCAATTACTGCAGTTCCCGTGCTTCCGATGCGGCGAGTCGGTTTGGCCAGCCGCGGTGGTCTGAGATCTCGATCTCACGTCCGTCCGGCAGGTCCAGCTGTACTCGGGCGCAGTCGGCGGCAGAATACAGATGAGGCCTGTCACACGGCCGCTCGTTACGGCGGCTAACTTATACCAGACGTTTATGGATGGGACCTCCGTGCTCGTACCACTGCCATGTCTGCGCATTAAAAAAAAGGTCGCCAAATTACGTATGATCCCATACTTAATACCTCGGATAATTCGATAATGCGTCTGCTGTAACATTTGCGTCTCAGTTTTATTTATTCTCTTTGATATGACAGCGTTAATGTCCCTTGTTGGTGAAAAGTTGTTATCGATGGAGGATTCGGCCAGATAGCCAACGACGTGTTCCTGCAAAAGCGCTCTTACGCAAAGTCTAGGTCAGTGCCAAAACGATAAAGATCGTGAATGAAGACCAGAATAAAGATCACTGACTCTTCATTATTCGTATATAATACAGGTACTAACATTATAACGATATTTTAAAATCTTGAGTACAAATTAATGTTACAGGATAGTACACTACTGACCATTAAAATTGCTACACCAAGAAGAAATGCAGATGATAAACGGGTATTCATTGGACAAATATATTACACTAGAACTGACATGTGATTACATTTTCACGCAATTTGGGTGCATAGAGCCTGAGGAATCAGTACCCGGGTTAACCACCTCTGGCCGTAATAACGGCCTTGATTCGCCTGGGCATTGAGTCAAAGAGAGCTTGGATGACGTGTACAGTTACAGCTGCCCATGCAACTTCAACACGATATCACGGTTCATCAAGAGTAGTGACTGGCGTATTGTGACGAGCCAGTTGCTCGGCCACCATTGACCAGACGTTTTCAGTTGGTGAGAGATCTGGAGAACGTGCTGATCAGGGCAGCAGTCGAACATTTTCTGTATGCAGGAACGCCCTTACAGGACCTGCAACATGCGGTCGTGCATTATCCTGCTGAAATGTAGGGTTTCGCAGGGATCGAATGAAGGATAGAGCCATGGGTAGTAACACATCTGAAATATAACGTCCACTGTTCAAAGTGCCGTCAATGCGAACAAGAGGTGACCGAGACGTGTAGCCAATGGCACCACATACCATCACGCCGGGTGATACGCCAGTATGGCGATGACGAATACACGCTTGCAATGTGCGTTCACCGCGATGTCGCCAAACACGGATGCGGCCATCATGATGCTGTAAACAGAACCTAGATTCATCCGAAAAAATGACGTTTTGCCATTAGTGCACCTAGGTTCGTCGTTTAGTACACCATCGCAGGCGCTCCTGTCTGTGATGCAGCGTCGAGGGTAACCGCGGCCATGGTCTCCGAGTTGATAGTCCATGCTGCTGCAAATGTCGTCGAACTGTTCGTGCAGATGGTTGTTGTCTTGCAAACGTCCCCATCTGTTGACTCAGGGATCGAGACGTGGCTGCACGATCCATTACAGCCATGCGGATAGCATGCCTGTCATCTCGACTGCTAGTGATACGAGGCCGTTGGGATCGAGCAGGGCGTTCCGTATTACCGTCCTGATCCCACCGATTCCATATTCTGTTAACAGTCATTAGATCTCGACCAACGTGAGCATCAATGTCGCGATACGATAAACCGCAATTGCGATAGGCTACAATCCGACCTTTATCAAAGTCGGAAACGTGATGGTACGCATTTCTCCTCCTTACACGAGGTATCACAACAACGTTTCACCAGGCAGCGCCCGTCAACTGCTGTTTGTGTATGAGAAATCGGTTGGAAACTTTCCTCATGTCAGCACGTTGTAGGTGTCACCACCGGCGCCAACCTTGTGTGAATGCTCTGGAAAGCTAATCATTTGCTTATCACAGCATCTTCTTCCTGTCGGTTAAATTTCGCGTCTGTAGCACGTCATCTTCGTTTACAATATACATAAATGACTTAGTTGACAACATCGGTAGCTCCGTGAGGCTATTTGCAGATGACACGGTTGTCTACAAGAAAGTAGCAACATCAGAAGACTCGTACGTACTCCAGGAGGACCTGCAGAGGATTAATGCATGGTGCGACAGCTGGCAGCTTTCCCTAAACGTAGATAAATGTAATATAATGCGCATACATAGGGGCAGAAATCCATTCCAGTACGATTATGCCATAGGTGGTAAATCATTGGAAGCGGTAACGACCGTAAAATACTTAGGAGTTACTATCCGGAGCGATCTGAAGTGGAATGATCACATAAAACAAATAGTGGGAAAAGCAGGCGCCAGGTTGAGATTCATAGGAAGAATTCTAAGAAAATGTGACTCATCGACGAAAGAAGTAGCTTACAAAACGCTTGTTCGTCCGATTCTTGAGTATTGCTCATCAGTATGGGACCCTTACCAGGTTGGATTAATAGAAGAGATAGACATGATCCAGCGAAAAGCAGCGCGATTCGTCATGGGGACATTTAGTCAGCGCGAGAGCGTTACGGAGATGCTGAACAAGCTCCAGTGGCGGACACTTCAAGAAAGTCGTTACGCAATACGGAGAGGTTTATTATCGAAATTACGAGAGAGCACATTCCGGGAAGAGATGGGCAACATATTACTACCGCCCACATATATCTCGCGTAATGATCACAACGAAAAGATCCGAGAAATTAGAGCAAATACGGAGACTTACAAGCAGTCGTTCTTCCCACGCACAATTCGTGAATGGAACAGGGAAGGGGGGATCAGATAGTGGTACAATAAGTACCCTCCGCCACACACCGTAAGGTGGCTCGCGGAGTATAGATGTAGATGTAGCAATTTTAATGGGCAGTAGTGTATTTTGTATTCAAGTTATTAACATGTCTATGTTCCTCCAAGAATCGACGGAGTATTCCATAAATAAAACAAAATTTCCGGATAGGTCGTATCTACTTATATAAGTATTCCTACAATAAGGCGTCTCAAGGTGTCACTACAGTAATTACAAAGTTGTTAAGGCTAGAGTGGCCACTTGTTGACAAACTACCTGTTGGCTTCCGTCTCGGGTTCTTCTACCGCCGTTTTTTTTATGATTTTTTTGACGTTTCGCCAGCATGAACGGCTGGCGTTGTCAAAGCCTTACCATTCATTTATGGTTGTGGACTGGTCGCAGATTATGTGTACATGGCGTGCCAACGTCCAAGGGCGGTCGTCCTCCTGCTACTTGCAACGGTCGTTCGCTGCAGCACTGGGTTTCAGCTTTCTTTTTTCTTGTTTAAGGTATTCTCATGTTTGTGTATTTCTATAGCTTCTCTGAACAAGAGGATGTGACAGCTCTTCTCTACAGCCACAACTAACGTGTCTGCGAATTTTACCATGTGGTCGGTTCATACAGCGCGTGCTTTGCCACGGCCGATTCCTCCACCTGTCCCATCCTGAAATATCGCTTATGTTCTGTGATCCTGGTGTTGACTGATCGTCCAATCTTTCCAACATAAACTTTACCCCATTTGCATCCCCTCTCGCCCTTTTGTCGCGGTGCCGGACTGAAACAGTTACACCGAAGTTCTTGAAACGTAAGCGCCTATTAACCACCGCCCAAGCCCATCGTATATACTACAGAATGGATCGAGCTTTTCTTCGTGAGCGAATTCATGCAACGCGAGGATACTTGGCACGTACTGATGAACTTTGGGATATCTTCTATAAACTAAGTAGCCGAATGCATCGAGACGACTGGGACAAGAACAACAGCATCACTCACAGTAGCGTGCTGATCGAACTCGAGCGCTGCACTGAGTGACAGAAGAAAAAGTTTGCAAGATGCCGGAAAAAAACTGACGTGTCACGCACAGTGGTGTACCACACTGAAGTATAACTGACGAAAGAGGAACAGGAGGGAGTTTCGCCGTCATCCCGAAAACTGTACCTATGGAGAACATCATTGCTAATTCCGAAGCGGCCATTTGGACCATTTCCCTGTGAAAGAGCTGAAGAAATACAGCCTGAAACAACCAGGATACAGCGCCGAGCAACAGCACCAGTTTGCAACCTGAAGAAGGAAGAGGTACAAGCTATCAAGAGCCTTAACGCCGACCAGAGTATATCATACCGCCTGTAAATAAGGGAAACGCGACTGTCGTAATGAAGACCGAAGATTATGAGCAGAAGATCAGGGATCTGTTAGGTGCGACGACGTACCAAAAACTAAGCGCAGATCCAACGCAGCGGGTCACACGGAATGCGAATCGGTTAATCGAGGCGTCTTCTCTCTCGGCGGACATACAGAGGAACCTGAGCAACACAGAAACTCTACCACCTGAGCTGTATGGATTACCAAAGATCCATAAGAGTATTGCTCCATTATGATCCACTGTTGGCGCCCCTGACACACCGACTTATAAACTGGCAAAACACTTGGCTACTCTACTCCAGCCGCATGTGGGAATACTGACACAACATAAAGGACTCAGGTTATTTCATTGAGAAGCTGAAGAAACTAAAACTTGGACAAGACGACACCCTGGTCAGCATTGATGTCGTTTCTTTGTTTACCAAAGTGCTACTCATTAACTCTCTGAACCATATCGTTTCCATTTTCTCGCAAGACATCACCAAGCTCTTTCATGCACGTATCACTACAAGCTATTTCACGTGGAATGGCAACTTCTACGAGCAGCAGGAAGACGTCACCATGGATAGTCCTCTTAGTCCAGTGGTGACAAACTTCTTCATGGAACATTTAGAAACACAGGCGATGGACTTGGCACCTTGTAAGCCTAAGGCGTGGTACAGATGTGTTGTGTGGAGACATGGTAGAGAACAGCTCGGTGACTTCCTAATACATCTGAACAGCCAATGTAAAATTTGCCATGGAAGCTACCATATCTAGATGTGATCGTCAGGGGGGATAGTGAAAACCTGGGACGTAGCGTGTATCGAAAACGAACACACTCGGACCGACACCAGCACAGACTGTCAAATCAACAGCCGAGTCAGAAAAGAGCCATGATTAATGCGCTCGTAACGCTAGTAAGAGGAATATGTTAGCCGCAGCCACTCAGATACAAGATGCAACACCAGGAAAGGATTCTGAGGAGCAATGTTATATAAGAAGTATAGCAGGGTCAAAAACTCTGCGTAGGGTCACTTCCGAGAAAGAAAAGTCGGGTACGGCCTTGTGCCATACACTCCCAGAGTCGGACAGAATCGGCCGTATATTGCGCAAACACGGCGTAAACAGTCTTTATAATCCGACAAAGTTCAAAGTGTGCCTCAGATCGGCGAAGGAGAAAAGGGACCGACATGCAATGTCGGGAATATACCGCATACCATGCACATGCGGAAAAGTTTATGTTGAAATGACTGGACAATCGGTCAACACCAGGATCACAGAACATAAGCAGCATTTCAGGTTGGGACAGGTGGAGAAATCGTGCGACAAGTCCTGGGTGTAGAGAAGAGCGATCACACCCGCTTGTTCAGAGGAGCAAGGGAAAGACACAAACATGAGAATAGCTCCAACAAGAGAGAAGAAAACCTCCAGGTGAACGGATCCTGGATTCCCGTGCTGCAGCGAACGACTGTTCCTGGTAGCAGGAGGAGAATGGCCCGCCAGGTACATACAATCTGCAGCAGCGAATTCCACTCCGGTGCGCCACCAGCAGTGGAGGGTGAAGCTTTGACACTGCCAATGCTGGCGAAATGTCAGAAAAATCATGAAGCAAACGTCGGCCGAAGAATCCGAGACAGAAGACAACAGGCAGTTCGTCACTGCAGTAATTGATTTGCAAACAAATTGTAGTTGTCAGATAATGTCCCTCGCCTGCCTCATACGACCAACCAACCAATCCCCTCTTTTAGTCAAACTTGGCATACATTTTCTTTTTTTCTCCAACTAAATTCAGTACCACCTCATTAGTAATTGACCTATCCATGAATTTTCAACGTTCTTCTTTAGCGTCAAATTTCAAAGCCTTCTGTTCTCTTCTTTTCTGAAGTGTCAATCACCAACGTTTCACTTGGGTACAAAGCTACGCTCGAGACAAATACTTCCAGAACAGACTACCTAACACTTTAATTTATATTCGGTTTTAGCAAATTCTCCGTTTCAGAAACTGTTGTGTTGCTGTTGCTAGTCTTCATTTTATATCCTGCCTACTTGTGCCATCGTCAATTCTCTTGGTGTTCAAATAGCAATAGTCATCCACTACTTTTAGTGTTTCATTTCCGACCTAATTTCGTCATCACCACCTGATTTATTTCGACTACATTCCATTAACCTAGTTTTTCTGTGGTTGAAGCTCATCTTATAACGTCTTTCCAGCTGAAGTGCTCTTCCACGTCCTTTGCCATTTTTGACAGACTGACATCAGCAAGGCTCAGTTTTATTTTCTTCTCCTGAACTTGAATTTTCTTTCCAAATGTCTCCTTGGTTTATTTCGCAATTTGCTCAAAGTAGAGACTAAAATATTTAAAACGAGTAATTGTGGATTTTGGGGGTATGTGTTCCTCTGAGATGAAGAAATTAGCACAGGAGAGGAAATCGTGGCGGACCTTTCCATCGTTACTAATTTTTTTTAGTGGTAGATTAAGTTGAATTCACTGAATATTTTGGCACATTAGTTGATCAAGAAATAGCACAAAAATTCTTTCGCTAGTATTGTAATGGGAAAAGCATTAGCTCGATCGTGCTGGTAAGGTTTTATTTCAGCTTAATTGTCCTCTGACGTACTGCAATATACTTGACGTTATGAGGAACAGTTATTAATAAAAGCTTATTCTTAGTTTATTTTCATTTGACAGAAATGCTAGCAAAACGTTACACAGTTAGTGGATCATATTTCATTGCACAGAAGTGTAATAATCACAATAACTTTACAGCCTATGTGATACAGAGTCATGGTGCAGACTGTTTCCCTTTTTGTGAACTAGTTGGGAACAATTCTTTCTCTTCGGAAAACGGAAGTACTGGTTGCATTTTATACACTTTGTATTAGGTCTAATACTGCGGTACTCATGTTAACATATTCGTTGTCACTGTGTGTCAGTGATCATATCGTATCGTATGTCTAAACATGGCTTCGAATGAGATTTGTATACTTTTAACCTTTTTAAGTTTCCTCGCTTATCCTATAAGATAACCTCACAGTCTTCTGCTCTCCTCTTTCTCCCTCGTCAAGCTAAAAGAGGCTGTGGCATAGAAATCCTAAATTTAAGAAGATTCATAATGCTCTTTTTGACACTGACAAATCGCACTCAGGTAAGAGTCCGCTGACAGAACGAATCTCATCTTCTGTTAGACTCGCATATGAAAAAGCTACTGTGCATCAAAGCATTCCCGTAAAAAATTGGTACAAACAGCAGTAACAAAGCGAACGCACGATCGTGTCCATTCAAGGATACAGACATACAGGAAACATCTAACTCGCACAATTGTGTTAATACCAATTTATCACAAAATTACTGTGCATGGATACGAGATTGCTTATGACTGTCTGTAATACAATATTACATACTCCTTTCCAAATAACCATACTCAGTATATTGTTGAAACAAGCCAATTTAATGTACTTAAGAGCTGCTGACCTGACGACGGCATAGTGATTTCGTCTTGAAGAAATTCAATTACATCTGGCACGGATCTGCTGGCGCTGGGTGGAAGTATAACCAAGAGGAATACGTACCGTAGGCCACGCAGAATCATTGCAGGCCGGTTGGAAACAAGGCAAGAGAGTCAGTTCGACAGATAAAAAAAAAAAAAAAGAAAATGAGAACCCAGACTATCGCTGGATCCGGGTAAAAGGCGTATCACCAGTAACCCTCCGTCCCCCTCCAAACCCGATTCTTTAAAGAATTTAACTCCCATGTGTAAAGCGTCATATCTCTCGAATTTTGTGTCGTGCCATGATGTAATTTTGCGGTTACGTTCAATGTCTGCAAAACGTGTTGCGAATAGAGTTAGTGGTAAATAAGTAATAAATTAGAACGCCACGCTTGATGCCTTGGTTTGACTACATGAAAATCGAAAACATGGTAAGCTATAAACTTTCTAGCTATAATCACTTTATAGGAGGTTTTGTAAAGATCTGAAATTATCTGTAAGGATTGTTGAAAGTGCTCTCATTTCCAAATACTGGATGAATATTGTCTGGGTAATTAGCACGCCCTGATATACACTGCCTCAATAGATACACATAATGTTTTGACTGTAGTTTTTGTGTCAAACCCTTAACATAAGTTTATGTCTCATAAAGAGAAGATTATAAGAGAATTTTGTATTTTTAAATGAGGAAGATAATTATTCACTGAGGTGACGAAAGTCATGGGACAGTGTAGCAGTATCTCGTACACAAGGTATGAAAGGGCAGTACGCTGGTAGATTTGTCATTTGTACTCAGGTGATTCGTGAAAAAAGATTTCTGACTTGATTATGGCCACACGATGGGAATTAACAGACTTTGAACACGAAATGGTAGCTGGAGCTAGACGCAAGGTTCATTCCACATCGGAAATCGTTAGAGATTTCAATATTCCGAGATCCACAGTGTCAAGGGTGTGCCGAGAGTACCAAATATCAGGCATTACCTCTCACCACGGTCAATGCAATGGTGACGACCTTAACTTAACAACCGAGAGCAGCGGTGTTTACTTAGAGTTGTCAGTGGTAACAGCCAAGCAACAATGCGACAATATGGAAAGTACGACAAACGTATCCACCAGGGCAGTGTGGCAAAGTTTGGATCGTAGACGACCGACGAGATTACCTTTTCTACCAGAACGACATCGCCTGCAGAGCGTCTCCTTCCCTTTGGCTCGAAGCCATATCAGTTGGATCCTAGACGACTGGAAAGCCAGGCCATGGTTTTGGTCCTTATTTCAGTCGGTGAGAGCTGATCGTACGGTTAGTGTGGCGTAGATCCATAGTCTCAGGTTATAAGAAGGCTCTGTGCAAGCTGGTGATGACTACATAATGATGACAGCTGTGTTCACATGGAATGGACTGGGTTCTCTGGTCCGACTGTACCGACCAGTGAGTGGAAATGGTTATGTTCGGCTGCTTGGAGACTATTTGCAGCCATTCATGGGCTTCACGTCCCTAAACAAAGATGTCATGTCCTTGGGACACAATTGTTCGCTATTGATTTGAAGAAAATTCTTGATAATTCGAGCAAATTATTTAGGCACTCATATAGCCTGACGTTAATACTATCGAACATTTATGGGACATAATCGAGAGGTCAGCTGGTGCACAAAAATCCTGCACCAGCGATACATTCGCAAATCTGGACGGCTGTAGATGCAGCATGACTCAATATTTCTGCTGGGGATTTCCATCACGCCACGTCGATTTGCTGCACTATGTCGGGCAAAAGGAAGTTCGACACGATCTTAGGAGGTGTCCCACGTACTTTGTCATCCCAGTGTAGCTGTTATCGAGTTGATTACGACAGCATTTTAATTTTTTGAATGAGGTCGATAATAATACGAAATACAGCAAATTAAATTTTTCATCAAAGCGGTAGCACCCAGCGACTGTTACATTGACTTGTAAATTATAGACTGCAGTAATCAGTCGTCCTTGCAGGTCTATGCTAGAAGCTGATGTCATAAAAAGTTACATGTAATGGCTTAATTCTTATGGCTTGTGTATTACATACCAGTATTATTTTCGCTCAAAGCATGTAGGTCGCTGCTGATCGGGCTTCACCCACAGTTCATTGAATACTACTGTTTGCGGATGGCAGGCTGTTTGGAGAACACATCGGTTGGTTACATGGCGCCATCTACTGTAAGGCGTGTTATGTTGGCGAAACAGGAAGAGACTGGAAATCAGGTTTGCGGAACACGTCGCTCTGGGAAGAAAAGAAAGCATGGAAAAATCGAATATGACTGCACATTTATTTACAACAATACATAGTGTGCCAAATTTGACATCCAGTGTAATGTTGCTACAAAAGTGTGAGAAAGGCAGGCTCCTCGACCACCTAGAAGAACTCGAGATCTTCTACCATTACAAAAATACCAACAGCAACCTCACCAATCATCAGATTGTTATGAACAATGGACAGTTCTGGAAACTGTTTAGAGATTTCTTGCTGGCAAACAGTGGAGGTTTCGACCAAGAGGGAACGAGGTAATAGCTTTTTTTTTCTTTTTTTTCCTTTATTGTATTTCAATTCCCCATCGGGGCGGGCTGGCAGCAGCGTATGCGCTGCTCTTCAGCCGAAAGACATAGAACAAACAATAGAAGACAGTTAAAAATATACAAAGGAGAGAATATGGTGAACATAGATATAAAAAAGGGGAACATCATGGAAGGCAATAGACAAAAAAAAGGGTCGACTGAAAATGGAGATAAAAACCGTAATAAAGAGCGCACACAAAAAACCACACACTGGGACAATTAAAAGAACACAAGGCACAGTATGACCGGAGCATAAAAGTATCGATCGATGACGTAGCACATAACAACACACTGACAGCGAACCTCAAGGCAGCACACAATTAAAATCACACCTCTTGACGCACAGGAGAAACAGCACTAAACAAAACACTGACATGGCACACTGACGATGATCAAAACGGAGGATCTGCCAGGCAAAGAGGTAACAGCCGCCGTCTTGCCAATATGTAGCAGCCATTTGCGTAATACTGTATGAGTACGATGATTATAATTCTGAACCAACAGAACTTCTTCCATGATACTTTAGCTCAGATGCATATACAGTATTATTATTAATAGCAATTCAGTATATTGGTTGTTTTGCATTTACAAGGAAAATCGGTTTTAAGAGATAATGAGGTTAGTACTCTCTGTATCTATAGCAGAATAGCCAGATTGCACCAACCAAGCATTTGACTGACATTTGGCGCCATCTATGAACTGTTTAGTAAATATGATGAGCAATATACTTACTATGTTTTAATAAAGGGAGATATAATATAAAGACAAAAATATTTAAGCCATATCAACTAATAGGTGTATACAGCAAGTGTCTTCTTGTGTCTTATAAATTTTAAAAAAATTTTGAAACTTAACTATCTGACGTAATTTAGATGTTTTAATAATAATAACGGACTCGCAAGGAGTGAACATGGACATTTTACTACTTGCTGGCAAATATAAAATTAGTCGGACTACAACGTAAAGAGTTTTACTTTTCATTTTACGTAATTCTCATGCAAACTTGAGGTGGTTTACTTCCCTTGAATTTTATATACGTAGCTCATGTAGATGGCGCCATGTAACCAACCGACGTGTTCTCCATACAGCCTGCCCGCCGCAAACAGTAAAATTCAATGAACTGTGGGTGAAGCCCGATCAACAGGGAATTACACGCATTGAGCGAAAATAATAGTGGTATGTAATATACAAACAATGTGAGTTAAGCCATTACTTGTAACTTTTCATGACATCATCTGACCATGTACTTCTTGTATTATTAGCACTGAGAATGGCTAGCTTCTACTAGCTGAAATCTAGATCTGCATAATAAAATTTAAGCAAGGACGACTGATTGCTGCAATCTTATAATTTCCAAATGAAATTTTTGTTGCTCCTGGAAGCTGGTAGATAGGCAACGTGCAAGTGCAGCTGTGGCACGGATTAGCCGGTCAGTAGTACGGGCAGGAGAAGGCTCTGAGGGCGGTCGAGAGAGTGGCGCGAGTAGTGTCGGGTGTACCTTGGTCTTGCTGCCGCCGATGGAGCCGGGCCGAATGGAGCCGGTCTCGTAGAAGCGCGTCAGGATCTTGGACACGCAGCCGTGCGACACGAGCAGCTGGCGGGAGATGTCGCAGGGCCGCACGCCGAGCAGCGCCAGCTGGACGATGCGGCGGCGCACCACGTCGGGCAGCGGCCGCCCGTTCACGAACACGCCGCCCAGCTGGTTCACGCCCGCCTGGCCTGCAACACAACGTCCATCGTCACCGCTCACTCACCAGGGAATACACACAATACGCTACACTGCGAGCGCGCCGATACGTGATGTCTTAGTGCTAGTTTTCTCTCGGGTTCAGCATGTGTCCATCGCTTTGGCAGACTAACTAAATTCGCTATTCCCCACCTTTTCAACTCTAGACTGATGGACATTAACGTAGGGTGTGTCTACCCTTCGCCTTTATAACGACTTTAACTTGTAACCTTCGCCGGCCGCTGTGGCCGAGCGGTTCTAGGCGCTTCAGTTTGGAACCGCGTGACCGCTACGGTCGTAGGTTCGAATTCTGCCTCGGGCAAGGATGTGTGTGATGTCCTTAGCTTAGTTAGGTTTAAATAGTTCTAAGTCCAGGGGACTGATGGCCTCAGATATTAAGTTCCACAGTGCTCAGAGACATTTGAATCATATGTAACCTTCCACTTACTAATCGGCCTATTCTGCTTGCGATTTAAGATATGACCGTGGATCGCGTGTATGTCTTTTTTCTAATTGGATAAAACTATCTTTCCCGAAGAAGTGATACTGATAAGTAGGAGCAAAGTGTACAACCGGCCCTTCTGATGGAAAGTCTACTAAATATAAAAAGTAACTAAACCGAACAGGGCTATAATTTGGAAAATGAAAGTCATTTTGTGCGTTGTAAAATTAGGGTCACGTATCACTGTGTAATATTGTTTCATTCACTGCCACTATTTCATGGTTATAATTTTGTTAGTACTGCACATGTGTGCTGGAAGAAAAGCTTTGAATTTTTCGCACTGGGACAGAGTACTACCGTTGCGATGTTAGGATCGTGTTGTCGACAGAAGGCAGTCAGTGAATCTCAATACGATAGGTGCGTCTCCCCTGGCAGGTTTTCAAGGAAGTGTGTCTCCTGCCTGCTTTGTGCTATTGTGGAGTGAGCCAACGCCCAGGCCTAACAGTGGATGGAGGATGCCATGCACCCACAGCTGACCGCAGAGAACACTTGAGTTTGACATTTTTGCCTTTCCTGAAAGAACATCAAAGGCCGAGACACCACTACACCACCAGGCCAGCGTGAGAATAATGCTTGCTTTTGCTCCAAAATTTTTGCCATCCAATCTAGTTGAGTCATCCCGCTATTGAGGTGGCGTAAAAGGGCTGACAAGTCGAGGAAACACTGCTCCAGTTTGGTATCAAACTTGTGTTTCTTTGTGTGCCTTTTGTGCAAAGAGTGGGAAGTTCTTGCTGTGCTACCCTACCTTTTCATGATGCAAGTGATTTTTTCGTCTGTCGCATTGGCAACAGCATTGAGTCGTCCTATCCACTCGGAATTTTTTGAAAGTGCAGAATGGAGGGCTGTCAACTTAGATTTGGGCATTGGAAAAGAGCGTTTGGCGCCATTGGCCGGGAGGCCCCTCACGGGGCAGGTCCGACCGCCTTGGTTCAGGTCTTATTACATTCAGTACCACATTGGGCGACCTGCGCGCCGGATGGGGATGAAATAAAGATGAAGACAACACAACACCCAGTCCTTGAGCGGAGAAAATCCATGACCCAGCCGGAAATCGAACCCGGGCCCCGTAGGACGGCAGTCCGTCACGCTGGTCGTTCAGCTATCGGGGCGGACATTTGGGCATTCATCTCTGGACTGACACGGAGAGGGATTCTTCTATAGCTGCTGTCTGCTGCCGATTAGCTGACGCTAGCTAATTTGGAGAAATGTTAGTGTCGCAATTCTGCCAGCACGATCTGCATTCTGAACAGCTCGTTCCTTGCTTACTTTGTCACGCAGCTAGTATTATTTCATTTTACTATAATGTATGGCATTTTCCATCGTTAACTTTGATTTCGTGAGCTGGCAAGATGAGCAGATCTTGTTGCGCTTCCTCCATACAGTCTTCTACATTTCTTTTTTTGTAGCTCCCCACAGTTTTAGAGTCATTTTGTATTTCGGTTTGCGTTTTAGAGAAATTTTCTCTCTGCTAATTATACTGTGGCTTATGGCAACCATTACACGAAAAAGGTAACTTAATCTCAGTCTTGGCTTTTCCATAATCAAGCGACCCACAAATAATAAATATAACCTGTTGTATTCCCAATTTGCTATTTTTGTTATTCTTACTGTTGCGACGTTTTCGTTGTATATAGTGGCAAAAACTCAACGATCAGTTGTATCAAGAATTCAGAGGAAAAAATAGCATTTCATTCACTCATCTTGTGTGATCAAAGATTTGTTTTAATTGCTCTTATGCTCAGGTATGGGATTAACCAGACACGACTCTCAGTATGTCCTTCTTGTCTACGGCGTGTTGAGTTCTGTCTGCTACGAAGCCTTGAATCCAATAAAAAATTGATCCGACACGCGGAAGATTGCATTTTTTTTTCTAATTGGAAGTGCATGTCTGTATCGAATGCCTCCAGGAAGTCAAAAGAATGTGGCATCAACTTGGACGCCGCTGTCACGGCACCTGGTTCAAATGGTTCAAATACGGGTGCAGGAGCCTAGTTTGTTTCGCAATAATGAATATCAAGAATATCTCATTGCTCTTAAGGAATGCGTTTTAGAACCCACGTTTACTTGACATTTGAGCTTCCATTATAGTGTACTTTCAGCCGTGTAAGATTGCGCCATTCTTTTTGTACCCCCTGTATGTGCATATCGCTATCCCATGGTTTTTGTCACCTCAGTGTATTACGATTACCAGTCTGGCATAGAGTCTTAATGTGTCAGGAGGTCTCGTTACAGCGCCTCAAAAGCTTTAATGTCGATTCAACAGCTTACTTACGTTGCCCCATTCTGGCCCCTCCTGCGAGGGGCGATGGCTCTCCTTGCCTGCGTATAGCGACAGAAATCGCCAGCTTTGTATGCAAACTGCATATCGCTTTAACCTGCGGCAGCTTGTTGTTAAATGTATTAAAGAGACCTACCGCAAAGAGTGATGCGGCGTAACCCAAATTGCAGAATGCGTGTGGTCGTTTTGGCGAGTACTGGAAGCACAAGCCACGGGGCGTCTCGCCAGTAAAAGCGGAGATTTCATTATAAAATTGTTAAGGCGGCAGGTAGGGCGCTCGGCAGACGCAGTCATTACGTGTCATTAGAGGTGCTGTCGGCCGAGACGCATAATTGGCGGGTGACGCGAGGGCAGCCGACCGCCCACCGCTTTCCGCTGCCACGGCCCACGCTCCGAAGACAGATTTACCTCTACACGCTGGATACCTGACACATCGTGTGAAGAAACTGCGAAATTCAGCTCGCTCGCTCTGTTCGTCGATGAGATCCAGGTGCCGTGGCCGGCCGCGGTGGCCGAACGGTTCTAGGCGCTTCAGTGCGGAACCGCGCAACTGCTACGGTCGCAGGTTCGAATCCTGCCTCGGGCATGGATGTGTGTGGTGTCCTTAGGTTAGTTAGGTTTAAGTAGTTCTAAGTCTATGGGACTGATGACCTCAGGTGTTAAGTCCCATAGTTCTCAGAACCATTTCAACCATTTATACTACATGAGAATTTGGTATAAAAGTGCTATTCGAAAAATTCAGTGTAAAACCATTTTTTTGTTTTGTTTTAAACGAGTAGTACGAAGACATTCAAGAATGTAAATATTGCTATTTTAGGCATGTTTTAAGGCCGAAACATGTTTTGTGCTCATTTAGAGATTGGAAAACAGGGACATTTCTTTGAACAATTTATCTTTTTCACGTTAAACACGACTATGTTCTGTCATTGTTTTCGAGGCAAAGTAAACACAGGGATTTGTATTTCCAGCAGCCTCACGTCCACATAGCTCTTGAGGGACGGCGTAGGCGGCAATGTACCTGCTGAGAGGCGGCGGACAAATTACCCGTCCCTTCCGAACTTGGGGAAACCTTTCCGTGAAGCGGTTGTGTCCGCAAATTTCCGATATCTGCAAGTCTCCGTGTCCGCTTATCTCCGGACACCTCCGGACTTTGCCAAATCCATATTAACATGCCGAGTCTGTGAAAATAGGTGATATAGCACAGGAAGAAGAAGAAACGTACAGAAAGGGTAAGACTTATTCAGGGACACAGCGATTCTTATCATGCCTTCATGCGTCTTTCCAAAAAGGGTGTTCTCTGAGGTGTCCAGCATTAGTTCGGCTGGTTTCACTTGATCAGGGTGTAGTAGAATCGTCCGATTTCATGGGAGAAGTCAGTGTGGACTACTTGAATTCTCGATGACAGCAGAGCTTCTTTGTGTTCTGGTACTTGTCAGAGATCAGTGTTTACCACCTGATGAATGAGCTTGTTCGACTTTTCGGTTAATACAGACAATCAATTCAATTCAGGTTGGAGTGATTTACGTAATTTATGACAGTGGTTATATTCATGTGTCGTTTACATATTCTTTTGCGTCCCCACGTTAGGAGGCAAGGGGTTCTACAGTGCCTCCTATGATAATGAGCTAGGTTTTTCCTCATTAATAATGACATATTCGGTTTTGGCTTACTTATGGAGTTAGCTTACTCAAAATGTTTGTAACGCCGTCATTTCTGATAACTGTAAACAAGGGGGACCTAATCTCGTAAGGGATTCTTGTACAACTACATGGCTACTTTGCAACTCACATTGAAGTGCCTGCACAGTGTTTATCAAACCAATTTCACATTATTTATCTACCGTTCCACTCTCGAACAACAGGTGGAAAAGACAAACAAATCTTTCCGTGTGAGCTGTGGTTTCTCTTATTTTACTACAATGATAATTTCTCCCTTTGCGAGTAGGCGTCAACAGAATGTTTTCACATTTGGAGGAGAAATTTGGTGATTGAAGTTTCATAAAAAGATTTCGCCGCAACGAAAAAGCCTTTATTTTAAAGGTTGTCACTCCAACTAGTGTATCATATCTGTGGCTTTCACTCTCTCCTATTTCGTCTTAGAACAAAACGATCAGCCCGTTCTTGAACTTTTTCGATGTCGTCCATCAAACCGGTTTGGTAAGGATCCCATACCGCACAGCAATATTCTAGCAGAGGACGGACATGCATAGTGTAGTCAGACTCTTTCTGGGTTCTTCTGTAGCAATTCGTGAGGTAATATTTTGCATGCAGAACAATCAAACGCTTCTCGGATGCTTTTCGTGCTAGTCCAGTTTCTGGCGCCAATCCGAGCTGTAGTTTTCTGATTTTTAGCAGCTTTTCAATTCTGCTGTTGCACATTGGTTTCCCACACTCACAGAATATATATTTATCTAATGCAAAACAGATGAACTTGAAGGCAATATTACAGAAAGGAAAGTAGAAGCAGATGAATACGAACTGAGAGATATGACAATGCGAGAAGAATTTGACCGAACTCCGAAAGATCGAAGTCGAAACACGGCCTCGGGAGTTGACAATATTCCGTTAGAACTACACGTAGGCCTGGGAGAGCCAGCCATAACAGAACTTTTCCATCTCGTATGCAAGGTGTATGAGATAGGCGAGATAACATCAGACACCTGGAGGAATGCAATAATTACATTTCCAAAGAAAGTAGACGCTGACAGGTGTGAAAATTACCAACTATCGATTTAATAAGCCATAGTTACAAAATACTAACACGAATTCCTTACAGAAGAATGAGAAAAGTGTTATAACTTGACCTCGTGGAAGATCAGTTTGGATTCCGGAGAAATGTAGGAACACGCAAGGCAATACTGACTCTACGACTTATCTTAGAAGGTATGTTAAAGAAAGGTAACCCTTCGTTTATAGCACTTGTAGACTTAGAGAAAGCTTTTGACAGTGTTGACTGGAACACTCTCTTTGAAATTCCGAAGATAGCAGCGGTAAAATACAACGAACGAAAGACTATTTACCATTTGTACAGAAATTAAAGAGCAATTATGAGTGCCGAAGGACATAAAAGGGAAGCGGAGGTTGAGACGTAATTGAGACAGTGCTATAGCCTATCCCTGATGTTATTCACTCTGTGCATTGAACAAGTAGTAAAGCAAAAGAAAGAAAAATTTGGAGTAGGAATTAAAGTTCAGCGAGAAGAAATAAAGTCTGGAGTTTCCCGATGACACTGTGATTCTGTCAGAGACAGAAAAGGACTTCGAAGAGAAGCTGAGCCGAATGGACAGTGTCTTGAAGGAGGCTATGAGATGAACTTCAACAAAAGCAAAACAAGGATAATGGAATGTAGTCAAATTAAATCACATTAGGGAATAAGACACTTCACGTAGCAGATGGGTTTTGCTATTTGGTAGCAAAATAATGGATTATGGTTGAAGTAGAGGCAATATAAAATGTAAGCTGGCAAGAAAGCATTTCTGAAGAAGTCTGTTTACATCTAATACAGAAAAAAATGCTTCAAATGGCTCTGAGCACTGTGCGACTTAACTTCTGAGGTCACAAGTCCCCTAGAACGTAGAACTACTTAAACCTAATTAACCATAAGGACATCACACACATCCATACCCGAGGCAGGATTCGAACCTGCGACAGTAGCGGTCGCGCGGTTCAAGACTGTAGCGCCTAGAACCGCTCGGCCACACTGGCCGGTCTAATATAGATTTAAGTGTTGGGACGTCTCTTCTGAAATTTGTGTGGAGTATAGGCAGGTATGGATGTGAAACATGGACGATAAACAGCTTAGATAAAAAGAGAATAGAAGCGTTCGAAATGAGGAGCGACAGAAGAATGTTGAATATTAGATGGGTTAGGAGAACACATTGTGAGACATCAAGGAATCACCAATCTAGTATTTGAGGGAAGTGAGTTGAGAGAGAGATTGGGGGGGGGAGGGCGGGTGTAAAAATAATAGAGGAAGACCAAGAGATAAATACAGTAAGCAGATTATTCAGAGGTGAAGAGGGTCGCACAGGATAGAGTAGCATGGAGAGCTGCGTCAAAACAGTCTTCGGACTGAAGGCCATAGCAACAGCAACAACAACAACAACAACAACAACAACGCGTGCCCTAAAATGTAATCTTTACGCAGACTACAAGAATACAACTTTCTGTTGGTAATTCAGAAGGAAACTACTTTTTACTTCAGCGCTGATAGTCATCAGTGTGGTCTGACTTAATAGTTGCTCACCTTGAGACGGCACTCAGAAATATTGCTCATTTACATATCCGTCGTCGCCGCCGAATCGTAAGCACTAAGTGTGTTGTTTAAACTCTGTGTTTCGGGGTATTCACGAGGTTAGTGACCCGACCACAACAACAAGTGGTCTCAGCAGAAGCACTGTAATCGCGCCCACCGCCGCGTAATAGTTGCGTCAGCCGCCAGCTCCGCGCCGGTAATAACACGGACTAGCCGCAATTACGACGATGTCTCTAAGTGATACGGCGCGCTAATGCCGTGCTTAGCGATCCCCCCAGCACACAGTAGCCGCCGGGATGCGAGCAAAGGCGACGCGCCACCTTTCACTGCGAGTAGTGCACGTAGTGCACCTAGTCTATGCTCAAACTTTTGCGATTTCGAGAGCGAGGACGTGCAATCAAACTTCTTGGCAGATTATAACTGTGTCGGGGCGAGACTCGATCTCGGGAGCTTTGCCTTTTGCGGGCAAGTGGTTTACCAACTAACAACTAAGCTAAACAAGCAACACTCATGGCCGATCCCGGGTCTGAGGCGCCTTATCGCGGTCCGTCGGTCCGTGCGGCCCCCCCCCCCCCCCCCGCCGCCGCCGTCGGAGATTCGAGTCCTCCCTCGGAGTCCTCCCTCGGGCATGGGTGTGGTGTGTATTGCCCATAGCGTAAGTTACTTTAAGTTAGATTAAGTAGTGTGTAGGCTTGGGGACCGATGACCCCTGCAGTTTGGTCCCATAAGACCTTACCACCACGACCCATACTGACAGCTCGACTTCCGCCAATACCTCATCTCCACCTTCCAAACTTCACAGTAGTTGTCCTAGGAATCTTGTGGGACTAGCACTCCTGGAAGAAAGTATGTTTCAGAGCTATGGCTTGGCCACAGCCAGATTCTTCCGGCTCCTTTACGGCCTTGCATATAATTGTTAAATTTCAACAATCAGTTCACATATCTATACGTTCTGATAATTAAAGGTGCTACAGAGTGCTCTGTCTGCTTCACAGACAAGTATATTATTTTTATTTTACATTTCAGCTATCTGTTGCTGTGTATTACAGAACCTGTTGCTTAAAAAGTCTAAAGAAAAGTTTTGGGGTCTTTTCCAGAACATAATATGTTCAATCTGGCCTCTGGAGCGAATAAAAACTGCTTGTCTTCGTAATTCAAAGTTTGGCCTATGTGTTAAATAAATAATTGTCTTCAAAGATTATTTGCTCTCAGCAGATTGCTGCTGTCAGATCCTAGCTCCCTATCAATTCAGCCACAATAATAACATTGGCATGTGCTACATTACTTGGTTAGCATTAAAAAAAAGTTCTCCGGTCCCTCGAAAAACAGTATAGAAGGTTCTTCTGTATCTTGATGGATTGCTTGTGGTACAACAAATTACCCAACTGTTGGCGTAATACCACCAACCAAAAATTTCGTTTCGCTATGTTAAAAGAAATCGTTAGTACTCTCTCTGGTGACTAGTCGTCAGTTGCGTACACTACAGTAGTTAACAAATTTTGACGGGGCGTTCTTTAATTCAATATAAAATGTTAAAAATAGCCTAGGGACGTTTCTGACGTACTCCGTTCTTGCTTTTACTATGCAAAAGGTAAGGTGAGCACTTATGCTACGTAATCCATTTAATGGATGGTATGCTATCGCTTTACGCAGTACATATCATTTTCCCATTTGCGCACTATAATAAGAATAATTTCGATTTTCAGGGTTTTAACCCTTATGACCTTGCAGACAGAAACCTCTTTATAACAGAAAAAATTCCAACAGAATAAACGCTGTTCAAGTATTTTTCGGCCTTAATGATGCAATTGTTGTATGAGGAAGGTTCTGTTCTCATATTTATCACGCTCGTTAGAACGTCAAGTACAAGTTATACAGAAGCATCTACTGTTTAAGCTCAAAAACCATTAACCAGACAAAGATTTCACTTTTCCCGCGAAAATTATGACGGCGAATGTGAAGCACTGTTGCTGGCCAGCGATTCACTTACTTTTTGTATCTGCATCCCATACTATTAACTCGTAGGTCCACTGGAAGGATCGCGAAGATAACTTCCTTCATAAACATTACTCAACCACACCTTTTCGTTGTCGAGCAAACACAGGACTAGTTCTGGTAGATGCTTGAAGAGGTTCAGACTTTACGGGATGCGTCTGTATGCTGCGTGACAAGTGCCCTTATAGGCGGCAGGCGGCCGTTCAGGCATCAGATTCTTATCCGCGACAGAACACTGCGCGCACGACCTGTAACGTTATTACACGCTGGCATGCTGCTGCTGCTGCTGCTGCTGCTGCTGCTGCCGGTGACTTCAATGCTGCGACAGGAACGTAACTTCGTGAAAACGCCTCTTAACACTGCTCCTGCAATAGCGTTTCCATTTTCATGACGTGCTTATTTGTTCCTTTATTAACCTTATGATCTTCACAATTACTGTATGTCCGCCATTTTTAATTCTAGTCGTGCCTGATATTACTGCGCACTAGGCCACCCACTACATGCGTTTTTTTCTTCAGACAAAACAACCAAAGGCTGTTTTATATTCTGTACAACATCTATGTACATCTACATAATACTCCGCAAGTCACCTAATAGTGTGTGGCGGAGGATACTTTCGGTACCACTAGCTGATGCCTCCAAACCTAATCCAATCGCGAATAGTGCGTGGGAAGAATGATTGTCGGTAAGCCTCTGTATTGGCTCTAATATCTCGAGATGTATGTGGGGGTGGGGGAGTGATATGTTGTCCGACTCCTCCTGAAATGTGCTGTTCCGAAACTTCAGTAGTAAATCTCTCCGTGATGCACAACGCCTCTCTTGTAACGTCTGCCAGTCTCTGTAACGCTCTCTCGCCAGGTTACATTTCTTTAAGATTCCTCCGATGAATCTGAGTCTGGTATCTGCTTTTACCACTATCTATTTGATGTGGTCATTCCACTTACGGTCGCTCTGAATAGTTACGCCTAGATATTTTACGGCAAACGCTGTCTCCAGCTGTTTGTCATCAATAGCGTAGCTATACAGTAGTGGATTTCTACAAGTACAAGCTGGAGCCCTGGCGTTGCACGGGCCTTCATTTCACCAGTTTCCTATTAGAAACGAAAATATAAATGAGCTGTGTTTGTAGTGAAATGGAAAAAATTACATTTCTGTGTATTCGTGAAAACATCTTTGAAATTAGTAATCAATCACACAAACAAAATGCATAATGTGCAAATGTGTACGTACAGTATCCAAATTAAGAGGCAAGATCCTGCACAGTTTCTATACGCTGGGAGCATCTGTATGGCAAAGTCTCTTCTTAGCTTTATAGACAGATACTTGTTTCGCCTACAGTCTTTTGCGCTTCGCAGTGGAAAGCTGTCAAAAGCGCTGCCAATTTCCTTAATTTGACTCGACTGCACGAGTTTCTTAATACAGTGCTTATGACGTCATATCTCTTAAATTGTGTGTCGTACAATGATACATTTGTGAAGATACATACGACGGTATGTATAGATACTTTCTGCCAAATATTTTGCGAATACAGCTAGTAGCAAGGGAGTAATAAATTTAAACGTCATTCATGATGCTGCTGTTTCTCATGCATCTCTATAGTTATGACGTCGTATCTCTCCTGATCTTTGTGTCATACGATGATACCAGTTTGTAGGTACAGGGTGGTGATTATTGAACTATATGAAAAGAAACTCAATTAGTTGCAAAATACGGCGTGCACACACTTTATTCAAAATGTAAGCGTCATTAAAGATATTAGGGTTTAGGCTATGACACATTAGATATGCCTGCTATTATTGACGACAATGTCATGTGCATCGATGCTGTCGGTATTTTCAAATGAGTCTAAAACAAGTACCAGGTGTAACAGTTCCATACTTGTTATGGATGTGTGTGTGTGTGTGTGTGTGTGTGTTTTCCACATCCCGTCCTAAACCGATGGAGCGATTTCAACCAAACTTGGTACACATATCCTTTACTCAGGCAACAATTACTGTGCGGGTAAAAATCACCTACATGACGTCATAAAGAATCGGGTGCTTGAAAATCTGCCGAATCATGCGTGACTTTTAATTGTATTACTTCCGTGCCACTAAGTTATTGAACTGCATGAAATAAAATCATCATAATATCTTAATGGTTTGCGTTAGGACGTTAAAACTGCATGGTTGGACACAGGGCATGATGGGAATTAGTATGTGAATATGGTTTGGTTTATCGACGAAGCCCACTTTTATTTTGATGGGTTCATCAATAAGTAAAACTGGCATATTAAGATATTATGATGACTTTATTTCTTGTAGTTCAATAACTTAGTGGCACGGAAGTAATACAATTAAAAGTCACGCATAATTCGGCAGTTTTTCAAGCACCCGATTCTTTATGACATCCATAACAAGTATGGAACTGTTACACGTGGTACGTGTTTTAGACTCATTTGAAAATTACGCCTGCCAGAAACTGCACAGTGCTAAAGGAATAATTTAATCCAACCAACGACACTAAGACCTAGAATAAGCTAAAGAGGCCAAATCTAGTGATTTCCTTTCCTTAGAAGTTTTCACTAATCTGCAATTGTTTTACACGTGCTTTAAATTCTGATGGTTCTACTTTGTGCCGTCATCGGCGCCGTACGTCCTCTGACACGAAAACCACCTTCACGACAGCAGGAAGAACACACGCTCTAACGCAGTATGCATCCATTCTTGTTCTTGGGTTCCTGGTCGCTGTAATGCAGTGTGTCGAGGAGGACAGGCAGGGGTTCCACAGAAATTGTATACTGACGAACCAAAACATTGTGACTGCTTGCTTTATAGCTTGTTTGTCCGTCTTTGGAACGAAATACATGAAGGATTCTGTGTATCAGGGATCAGACTCTTCGCTCGAGGTTCGTGGAGGTATGTGGCATTAGATGTCTACGCGAAAGTCATGTAATTTGCGTTAATAATAGACCGCTGATTGGCATACGCGGTAATGAGTTCGATAGTGGCCCGGGTAAGTGTCATAGGATTTACATCAGGCGGCTTTGGTCACCGAGACATCAACGTGAATTCAATATAATGCTCCTCAAACCACTGCAGAACGGTTTTGGCTCCGAGACACGGAAAATTATACTGCTGAAAGATGACATCGCCTTTGGTGAAGACATCAAGCATGAAGGAATGCAGGCTGTTCGCAGCTGTCAGCGTGTCTTCGATTACTACCACAGGCCCCAAGCAAGAGCAGAAGTTGTAACAGTTGCTTCAACCTGCCTGCGTCCGTAGCGCGCTGCAGGTCTCGAGCTGCCGTTCACCTCGATGACGGAGTTTGTGGAGACGACCATCGACCTAGTGTAGCAAAAATGTGATGCACCTGATGAGCTTATATGTTTCCATTGATCGACGGTCGAATGCCGATGGTCCCGTGCCCACTACAATCGTAATTGACAATGTCATTGGGACAGTTCAAATGTATGTGAAATCCTATGGGACTCATCTGCTAAGGTCATCAGTCCCTAAGCTTACACACTACTTAAGCTAAATTATCCAAAGGACAAACACACACACCCATGTCCGAAGGAGGACGCGAACCTCCGCCGAGACCAGCCGCATTGGGTCAGTCACCATGTGAACAGGTAGGGGTAGCCTGCTGCGGAACTCCATGCTCAACAATGTTCGTTGAACCGTGTGCTCCGAAACATCTGCGCGTCCAGAAGCATTGTGCTCTTTCGGCAGTGATGCAACAGATCACCACGTATCCTACTTTACAGAGCAGACAAGCCTCCGAACCCCACGTTCTGTGAACAATTGTGGGCGACCAACTATTTAGAGCTTCATGGTAGTTTCACTGTCCTCCTACCTCTTTCCGTATAAGGTCAGGACAGTTGCTTATGAACGTTCTACCAATTTCACCGTTTTCGAGATACTCGTTCATAGGCCCTGCGTAATAATAATCTGTCCTTTGTGAAAGTCGCTTATCGCAATTGATTTTCCCATTTGCAGCCCATATCCTCGCTACGGAGATCTCTCGCCCGCGTCTACTCCGCTTGCATACTTTTGTTACCGCGTCACATACCCGCATCGCTACCAGGTGGCATCAAACGTCATTGCGGACATTGGTCATAATGTTTTGGCTTATCAGTGTAATTGGTACCGCCGTACCACGTGTCGCTCATCACACGTCTTCGCTTATTTGTGTAATTAGTTCTATATGGCGACTCAGATATCCTCATCTCTCCGCATAATTGCTGAAAAATCCATCAAAAGTGAAGAAACGCCATCTCTAGATACTTATAGAGGTGCAAGGACCCGTCGCTGCTGAGAAACAGGAATTAAGCGTCCAGTTGAGATTGCATTGTATGGTGCACTAGAGCAGAATAGTACGAGCCGTTCTAAAAACATTTTCATGAATGCAATTGCACCAGCATTGTAACTGATGAAGTTGATGATATCTGGACGATGTGAAATATATTAGCATCTCATCTCTTCAATAAAGAGGTTTTTCCGCAATAATATCGTTCGAATCCCAATTTATGTGTGCATAATATCACTAAAAATAAATAACAAATAAAAATGAACACTGAATTTCGGAATTACGCACAGAGAGCCACTCAACGCCGACGGAAACAATGTCATTCTTTGCCGTATGACGTCATGGAGGGACGTGACGTCACCATACCACTCGCCCAGCTATTGCCAATTTTTCCACACCTTGGAGCTGCTACTTCTCATGCTGGTAGCTCCTCAACTGGCATCAACGGGCTGAGTAGACCTCGTTCTAGTCCTTCCATCGAAGAAAAATACTTACCATTGCCGGGACTTGAACCCGAGTCCTCGACATGGCAGTTACAAACTCCAATCACGATTTAATTAAATCTTTTGTTGTGCTAAATACAGTGAATTATAAAGCGAAGGATTAATAAAAGAGGCATTATCAGTTTACATTTGTACCCAAAAGGTTACATTTTCTAAATAATGTTAATTGATTTTATCTTCTCCTTTTACAGCAATTTCTCTGTTTAGGAGAAGGAGAATTTAGATGAGATCGCTATAAACTGGTTTCGGTATAACTAATTTGCCATCTACAGATCTTGATAAAGGTTATTACAAACATCTTGTGCCAGCTACACACATAATCATTCCATTGAATGTCCAGGTACATAAAACATGAAACGAGCGATATGTTGGCACGCCAAATTAAAATTATTATGAACATCACACTTCTCCAAAATACGTTCCTATAACATAAGACGTCATTCCTACCAGAGCGTCACAAAACTACTTAGGAGTTAATCACTACAGATCGCCCCTTCGAGCTCAACGTGAGTAAACTAATACATCCTCTCTGTGTTAGGTTGTAGATTTTAGATCAGAGAAATTAAACAACGGAATTGTAAAAGGGGCCACAGAACATACACTCCTGGAAATTGAAATAAGAACACCGTGAATTCATTGTCCCAGGAAGGGGAAACTTTATTGACACATTCCTGGGGTCAGATACATCACATGATCACACTGACAGAACCACAGGTACATAGACACAGGCAACAGAGCATGCACAATGTCGGCACTAGTACAGTGTATATCCACCTTTCGCAGCAATGCAGGCTGCTATTCTCCCATGGAGACGATCGTAGAGATGGCTGGATGTAGTCCTGTGGAACGGCTTGCCATGCCATTTCCACCTGGCGCCTCAGTTGGACCAGCGTTCGTGCTGGACGTGCAGACCGCGTGAGACGACGCTTCATCCAGTCCCAAACATGCTCAATGGGGGACAGATCCGGAGATCTTGCTGGCCAGGGTAGTTGACTTACACCTTCTAGAGCACGTTGGGTGGCACGGGATACATGCGGACGTGCATTGTCCTGTTGGAACAGCAAGTTCCCTTGCCGGTCTAGGATGGTAGAACGATGGGTTCGATGACGGTTTGGATGTACCGTGCACTATTCAGTGTCCCCTCGACGATCACCAGTGGTGTACGGCCAGTGTAGGAGATCGCTCCCCACACCATGATGCCTGGGTGTTGGCCCTGTGTGCCTCGGTCGTATGCAGTCCTGATTGTGGCGCCTCACCTGCACGGCGCCAAACACGCATACGACCATCATTGGCACCAAGGCAGAAGCGACTCTCATCGCTGAAGACGACACGTCTCCATTCGTCCCTCCATTCACGCCTGTCGCGACACCACTGGAGGCGGGCTGCACGATGTTGGGGGCGTGAGCGGAAGACGGGCCTAACGGTGTGCGGGACCGTAGCCCAGCTTCATGGAGACGGTTGCGAATGGTCCTCACCGATACCCCAGGAGCAACAGTGTCCCTAATTTGCTGGGAAGTGGCGGTGCGGGTCCCCTACGGCACTGCGTAGGATCCTACGGTCTTGGCGTGCATCCGTGCGTCGCTGCGGTCCGGTCCCAGGTCGACGGGCACGTGCACCTTCCGCCGACCACTGGCGACAACATCGATGTACTGTGGAGACCTCACGCCCCACGTGTTGAGCAATTCGGCGGTACGTCCACCCGGCCTCCCGCATGCCCACTATACGCCCTCGCTCAAAGTCCGTCAACTGCACATACGGTTCACGTCCACGCTGTCGCGGCGTGCTACCAGTGTTAAAGACTGCGATGGAGCTCCGTATGCCACGGCAAACTGGCTGACACTGACGGCGGCGGTGCACAAATGCTGCGTAGCTAGCGCCATTCGACGGCCAACACCGCGGTTCCTGGTGTGTCCGCTGTGCCGTGCGTGTGATCATTGCTTGTACAGCCCTCTCGCAGTGTCCGGAGCAAGTATGGTGGGTCTGACACACCGGTGTCAATGTGTTCTTTTTTCCATTTCCAGGAGTGTATGTTTTATCATAAAATAAAATTTTCACGTTATCACAAGAAAGTGAACGTGTGATATTTGTGGTAATGATATAAATAATTTGATCAAATTAAGTGTATACGTCGAAATGAATATTATTTGTACAAATGTTTGTTAATGACACTGCACACTTAGACAAGAAGACTGGAATTAAAACCAAATTTTCTTCGCTTGTACCGGAAAAACAGCCCATAGCTATATCAAACAATAATATCTACAAAATTCTGCATTTTAATCTATTTTATTTGTAATTCTTCATGATTTTCCCAGCTGTTTTGTCCGACTAGGTGAGTGTGTTGTCAACTCTTCCGGGTCATTTTCAGTTCTTAATCTATACTGAGAATCGGACACACATGCATAATCCTGTACTGACGGTCCATATCTAACTCCTATATGAGATGCGTGACCCCAGTGTTGCGATCACAAAAAGTCTATAAATTCCTATATGTGAGAGCACTTGATTTTGGTGAAAAGAAGTAGAAATTACCGCAAAGGCAAAGATATTGTCTTTAGCGTCAGATAAAAAACTCCCCATCCAGCCGAAAAAATTGTCGATGTTTATCATGTTAATGACGCTTCCTGTGATAATAGAGTGTTTGTCACGCAGTCCCAAAGGTGATGACTTTCTTGCATAGATATATGCGTTCCATGTCCGCGTCGACACTACGCACTTCGTATAAGATTGAGAGGACCAGTTAGATTTTATATTTTTATGCAAGAGATGTGTAGGTTCCGGTAATGCCTTTCTTGCAAAGTAGTTATAATATATGTGGGCAAAATATTCGGCTGGGACATTTCACCATACTTGTGACCAATTTATATGAGGATATTTGATTGCCATAGAATAGTTAGGAGCGTTGTGAAGTAATTGTTGGTATGCTTTTGGTAAGCATTATCTCATTGTGTATCTATGTGGCTTACATTGATTTAGTTTGCATTCTCGATCAGTATAAATCAGTGGCCTTAAATCTGAGCGTCGAAATATTATGAAGATCTTTTCTGTAATACTTATTGTGCATTAGCTATCTTGCTTGTTTGTTTGAAGAATACTGCAATGCAATTTTGGTACGGATATCTCATCCCTTATCTGCTTATCCGCCCTGTGGTGAGAATAGTCAATTTGAACAAATTGAACCTCCAGACTTGAAACGCCACTACGGACAGTATTTGTCTCCATATTTTTCAGGTACAAATTTTGGAAATTTGTGGTGTTTGAGACCGAACCACTCAGGTCATCGGTACCTAAGCCTACACACTACTTAATCTAACTTAAACTAACTTAAGCTACGGACAACACACATACATACACACACACAAACACGCCCGAGGAGGACTCGAACCTCAACCGGGCAGCCGCACGGACCGTGACAAGACACCTTAGACCGCGCGGCTACCCCGCGCGGCTTTCAGGTACAGGTTTGACTGCAGCTAGACGAGTGAGATACGAAGGTAGACCAAATAGTATCAGTAGCTACCGTGTAAACAATTTATTAATACCGATATTATGTAAACAAGCAATGAAATGGGTTTTTTTCTTGAAGATATACCTTCGTTTTATTTATTTAAAATATCGTCAACAGAATGGTTTTCTCGTCAGTTTGTTGCTTACGATCATGATGTGATGCCTTCACTAGAATTTTTCTGACTGCTTCGGAAAAAAAGAAAAGAAAATAACGAGAGAGAGAGAGAGAGAGAGGGGAGGGGGGGGGGGGGGGAAGAAAAATCTACTGGTAAGAAATGTTTTTCCAACTTCAGTAGCACAGAGCATAGGCAGCTCAAGAACGGCGAAAATATGCGGAGGCGGTCACCGACAGTAAGGATATGCGCAGGAACGTCGTATTTTCTGCAGTGTTAAACGCAGGTGCTATTCAGCACGTGTAGCGGGCTGCCTACGACGGGTAACAGCAAGGCGACTTCTGTACCTCGAGGAGGTGTCACGCATGCGGCATTCGATGAACACACAGCAAGTGTCGCCGAATGCCGAAAAGGCGAGGTTCTGGCTGAGGTGTAAAGGATATTTGCTAGACGGCAAGCACCTTGAATCACATAAGCGCTCACTGTCAGCATCTCGTCACTCTGCGAACTTCTAATATTCGCCGTTCAGTAGCTCTGTTTCATTCTTTTACCTGGCGTTTATCCCATCTTGTACGGAGTCCACTTTGTCAGGATGCGGCACATTTTATTTTATAATTTAGCTTTGTGACCATATGTCCTTCCTGATGCCAAAGTTGTCAAATTAACCTAAGGGAGCAACGTTATGTGTGCCACCAGTCTGTGTATCATGTAAACTTTATTCTGTGTGTTATTGTGTAGTAACGGTTTGCCTATCATATTTCTGAGTTAGAAGTTGGGGGACAGCCCAGCATTCACCTAAACGAGCGTGGTAAACTGTCCAAAAGAAACACTGGCCAGTGTACCAGCCCACGCTCGTTAATCCTCCATACGGATTAGATTTCGTGTTACTAACCTACCTTCTCATAAGCTAATACGCTGCGCATTGGGGTATACAAACAGATCTCTTTAGTAGCTCTACGGAACGGAAAGTGACTTGGAAGTCGTGATTAGTGCACCTGCTTTTGTACTGCTGAAGTGTAGCACAATGTTAACGAAGAAGAAGTAGACAAAAAGAAGAAGAAGAACTTATTTTTATGTGTATTTGAGAAAGAAATCGAAAACCGTGGTCTCTAGTAGAAACATGTGAAATGTGTGTGTGAATTCCTACGGCACCATACTGGTGAGGCCATCGGTCCCTGGACTTAAACAATACTTTAACTTATGCTAAGTACAACACACACAATCATGCTCGAGGGGAGATTCGAACCTCCGACGGGAGGAGCCGTGCAATCCACGACATGGCGCCGTAAACTGCGCGGCCACTCCGCGCGGCTTAACATGTCTCAATACAAAATTGAACTACACTGACGGAAAAAAATCGCAGCACCAAAAAATAATTAACGTAATGTATTTTCGGGAATACAATCGTCTATGTAACATATTTAAGTGATCGACACTGCACGATCATAGGTTAATGGAACCGCGGGATAAACGGCTGCAAATGTGAAATGCTGCTACATTAATATCCGGTGTAACCAGCAGAATGTTGAATGCAAGCCTGCAAACGTGTGTTCAGTGTGTTATAAACGAGCCGAATGTCAGCTTGTGGGATGGAGTACCATGCCTGTTGCACATGGTGAATGATGGAGCAGTTATTGTCCGGTTATGTCCCATTTGTGCTCGATTGGGGACAGATTGGTGATGTAGCTGGCTAAGATAACTTGCCCACACTCTATGGAGAAAGTTGGGTTGCAACAGCGGTATGCGGACGAGCGTTATCCTGTTGGAACCCGGAATACTGTTCATGAATGGCAGAAAAACAGGTAGAATCACCATTCTGACGTACAAATTTCCAGTCACGGTGCGTGGGATAGGCACAGGAGTGCTCCTGCTGTCATAAGAAACAGTAAACCATAACTCGAGGTCTTGGTTCAAAAATGGTTCAAATGGCTCTAAGCACTATGGGACTGAACATCTGAGGTCATCAGGCCCCTAGACTTAGAACTACTTAAACCGAACTAACCTAATGACATCACAAACATCCAAGCCCGAGGCAGGATTCGAACCTGCGACCGTAGCAGCAGCGCGGTTCCGGACTGAAGCGCCTAGAACCGATCGGTCACAGTAGCCGGTGACGAAGGTCTCATGATTGTAGGTACAGTAACGAATAATTACATCTTACGGATGGCGAACCGCATGCTACTGTATATAAAATCCTTTATTTGGGACGACAACCGGTTTCGTAGCTTAAAGCCACATCTTCAGGTGGGTATATAAATTACGTTATATGAGACCCACAAGTGAGAGGGAGTTAGAGGCCCAACATTCACTGTCTAAGCAATTCCAATCGCCAAGAGAGCGTACGGTACTGTGAAATTCTAAATAGGATGATGGGTGCTATTAACATCTCCAGAAAATTGAGCAAAATTCAGGAACAGCCTCTCGTCGTACCATATGGGCTCCAGCAACACCATACTGATGGCACCATCCAGCCTACTTACATTCTGACTGTATGCTCACTAGCCGTTTTACAATTTTAGTACAATGAATGTTGGGTCTTCTGTCCATCTGTTTGGGTCTCAAGTCTTTTTACACTCACGTGAAGGGGTAGCTTTAAGCTACGAAACCGGTTGTTGTCCCATATAAAGGGCCTTAGGGAAAGATGTGTGCGATTCCCATTCCAGAAGATATACTTCCACAGCTGTGGGTGCCCTGAACATCCAAGTTGCTTGCAACGGACAATTATGAGGAGTGTTCAACAAGTAATAAAACACATTTTTTTCTCAGCCAATTTAGGTTAAAAAGATGAGGAATTTGTTGTGGGTCATAGTGAGATATGCTGGTTTCGGCGCCATAGTGAAACACGCCAGCTTCAGGACCCACAGTTTCATGAGGTTCTGATATGATATTCTGATATATGGCGGCGCTATACGGAGCCTTCAAAATGGCGTCTGTGACAGATGTACGCACCAAGCAGAGAGCTGTCACTGAGTTTATTTTGGCAAAAACCCAAGGGATTTCAAATATCCATAATCAGTTGCAAAATGTCTACGGAGACCTGGCAGTGAACAAAGGCATGGTGAGTCGTTGGGCGAAGCTTCTTTCATCATCGCAACAAGGTCAAGGAAATCTGTTCCATCTCCCGTGTGCTGACCGGTCGCACACAGCTGTACTAGTCTTAGTAAATTGAAGAAGCGACTTCAACATGTTCGTTGCACAAAAAGGCAAACGAGTCTCCCCTTCTGCAAGACAATGCAAGGCACTCATAAGTCTGCGCAAACTTCATTGGGCTGTTCTTTCTCATCCGCTCCCCAATTTCCATATGAGATGACTCGGAGGTTACTGATGCAGCAAGACCTTGGCTCCGACATGCGGGCATACAGGCCCTCGCTGTAAGGCGGTTTAAGGCCTTCGCACTGAACAGAGGCTATGTTGAAAAATAGGGTTTTATAGCTAAAAGAGCGGGCAATCATAAGGTATATTGGAATCCTGAATAAAAGCAATATGCTTTCAAAAAACAAAATGTATTGCATTACTTGAACGTCCCTCTAGTTTGACCCAACAACGCGCAGGTCATGTGTTGACAGTGCATAACGTAAACATAAATACCAGTCGCTAATTCGCGTTTCCCTGTTCCGATTGACCGACTGGTGGCAACAAGGCAGTACGGCGAGCGGTCTATCGTCGTAGAACATGTGATCATCATTTCGCCAATATCTCCAGCAGTTATTGCCAGTAGTCCGCCCCGATAGCTGAGTGGTCAGCGTAACGGATTGTCGTCCTACGGGCCCGGGTTCCATTCCCGGCTGGGTCGTGGGTTTTCTCCGCTCAGAGACTGAGTGTTCTGTTGTCTTTATCATCATTTCATCTCCATACGGCGCGCAAGTCGCCCCATGGGGCGTCGAATGTAATAAGACCTGCACCAAGGCGGCCGGATCTGCCCCGTAAGGGGCCTCCCGTCCAATGACGCCAAACGCTCATTTCCATTTTCCATTGCCAGTAGATAAAACTCTATGGTGTCTCGTCCTCTTTATTCAAGCAGCTCCTCATTTAGCCACATGAGAGTAAATGGGGCCTGTTTCAGGCTTGCCTATGCCAGAAGGCAGCGATGCTAACATTCAGCTATGGAGGCGAATCGTCAAAATCGCATCTAGACGAATATTCAACCACTGTGATACGGCGTGGAAGACACACGCCTATGGAAAAAAACTGAACACCGAACATTGGCGTACGGCAAGCAGATGTTAGCCTGTCCCCAATATTCATTCGGCGGGAATTCTTTCGCTGCTTTCCGAATGTCTCACGTCTGCCGCACGAGCCACTTCGACACTACGCAGGCCACTGGCCTCCGTAACAGCTGCCGAAGTACGGACATTACGATGCGAGGTGTGGAGCTGCGCTGCCATCTCTTCGTTATGTCCCCCAGTTTACGGTGAATGTCAAGCGGCGAAGCAGGACCTTGACGCTTGGCAGGAGTCCACAGGGAGCTGTCATTTACTTTCGGGGCTCCTCATTAGGAGCGAGTGGGCCCTTACGGCGGTACGTGCGTGAAATGCAGTGCGCCCGAGGCGGCGGCAGGCTACCCGGCCCGGGGCGGGAGTACTTCATTAGGCGCTCCGCCAACAGGTGACACCAACAGGTTGCCGGAGCGACTGCGTCGGCGCCTCTCGCTCAATTAACATGCCTGCGGCGCGGCGCTGCCTGATTGTAATTTATGTGTCTGCTCGCTGCTCGCTGATAAGGCGACACGAGTAATTGAGCGCCGGCGCGCTGTCGAGGCGGCCGACCGTGAATGAGAGCTGACGGCTGGCCGCTGATACGCCCCAACATCTCCTCCGTACAGATGTTCCTGTAGCCACTAGTCGTGAGATGTGGCTGCAACTATTCACTTGCAGCCTGGGGTTCACGGGTTCGCGCACTTAGAAATGTACAGTGAAGTGACAAATATTATGCAATACCTCCTAATATCGTGTCGCACCTCCTTTTTGCACGAAGTTGCTGCAACTAGACGCTGGATGAACGATCGTTGGAGGTCCCCTGCATAAATACTGAGATATTCTGCCTCAGTCGCTGTCCATAACTGCGAATGTTTTGGCGGTGCAGGAACTCACCTGTCAGTTATGTCGCCGGCCGTTGTGGGCGAGTGGTTCTAGGCGCTTCAGTCCGGAACCACGCTGCTGCTATGGTCGCAGGTTCGAATCCTGCCTCGGGCATTGACGTGTGTGATGTCCTTAGGTTAGTTGGGTTTAAGTAGTTCTAAGTCTAGGGTACTGATGACCTCTGATGTTAAGTCCCATAGTGCTTAGAGCCATTTCAACCATTTTGTCAGTTATATCCCTTAGATATTCCTTGGGATTCATGTCGGCCAATCTGGGTGGCCAAATCATTCGCTAGAATAGTCCAGAATGTTCTTCAAACGAATCGCGTACAATTATGGCAAGATGACATGGGCCGTTGTCATCCATATGAATTCTATTGTTGTTAGTAGACATGAAGTCCAAGTAGCCGAACATAACCATTCCCAGTCAATGATCGCTTCAGAGGACGCAGTCCATTCCATGTAAGCACAACCCACACCATTATGGAGTCACCATCAGCTTACACAGTGCCTTGTTGACAACTTGGGTACATGGCTACACCACACTCGAACCCTACCATCAGCTCTTACCGACTGATATCGAGAATCATCTGACCATCCCACGGTTTTCCAGTTGCCTGGAGTCCAACCGAAACGGTCACAAGGCCAGGAGAGGCGCTGCAGGCGAAGTCGCTCTGTTAGAAAAGGCAGTCGCATCGGTCGTCTGCTGCCGTAGCCCAGTAACGCCAAATTTCGCCGCTCTGTCCTAACGTATAAGTTCATCGTACGTCCCACATTTATTCCTGCGCATATTTCACGATGTGGTACTTGTCTGTTAGAGCTCAGATCTCTACGCAAAGGCTGTCTGTCACTCCATGGTGAGCGGCAATGCCTGAAATTTGGTATTGTCGACACATTATTTACACTGTAGGCTCGGGATATTGAATTCCCTAACAATTTCCGACGTGGAATGTCCCTTGCGTCTAGCTCCACCTACCATTCCGCGTTAAAAGTCTGTTAATCCCCGTCCTGCGGTCGTTATCATGTCGGAAACCTTTCCACATGTACCACCTGAGTGCAAATGGCAGCTTCGCCAACGTACTGCGTCTTTTTCGATCCTGTGTATGCGATAGTACCGCCATCTGTATTGTCGCTATCCTGTGACTTTTGTCACATCAGTGAATAGAGCGAGAGGACACATCCTTCTTCTGTATCCACTCAAATACACTACTGGCCATTAAAATTGCTACACCACGAAAATGACGTGCTACAGACGCGAAATATAACCGACAGGAAGAAGATGCTGTGATATGCAAATGATTAGCTTTTCAGAGCATTCACACAAGGTTGGCGCCGGTGGCGACACCTACAACGTGCTGAAATGAGGAAAGTTTCCAACCGATTTCTCGTACACAAACAGCAGTTGACCGGTGTTGCCTGGTGAAAAGTTGTTGTGAAGCCTCGTGTAAGGAGGAGAAACGTTTCCGACTTTGATAAAGGTCGGATTGTAGCCTATCGCGATTGCGGTTTATCGTATTGCGACATTCCTACTCGCGTTGGTCGAGGTCCAATGACTGTTAGCAGAATATGGAATCGGTGGGTTCAGGAGGGTAATACGGCACGCCGTGCTGAATCCCAACGACCTCGTATCACTAGCAGTCGAGATGACAGGCATCTTATCCGCATGGCTGTAACGGATCGTGCAGCCACGTCTCGATCCCTGAGTCAACAGATGGGGACGTTTCCAAGACAGCAAACATCTCCACGAACAGTCGACGACGTTTGCAGCAGCATGAACTATCAGCTCGGAGACCATGGCTGCGGTCACCCTTGACGCTGCATTACACTCAGGAGCGCCTGCGATGGTGGACTCAACGACGAACCTGGGTGCACGAATGGCAAAAGTCATTTTTTCGGATGAATCCAGGTTCTGTTTACAGCATCATGATGGTCTCATCCGTGTTTGGCGACATCGCTGCGAACGCACATTGGAAGCGTGTATTCGTCATCGCCGCACTGGCGTATCACCCGGCGTGATGGTATGGGGTGCCATTAGTTACACGTCTCAGTCACCCCTTGTTCGCAGTGACGGCACTTTGAACAGTGGACGTTACATTTCAGATGTGTTACGACCCTTGGCTCTACCCTTCATTCGATCCTTGCGAAACCTACATTTCAGCTGGATAATGCACGACCGCATGTTGCAGGTCCTGTACGGGCCTTTCTGGATACAGAAAATGCTCGACATCTGCCGTGGCCAGCACATTCTCCAGATCTCTCACCAACTGAAAACGTCTGGTCAATGGTGGCCGAGCAACTTGTTCATCACAATACGCCAGTCACTACTCTTGATGAACTGTGGTATCGTGTTGAAGCTGCATGGGCAGCTGTACCTGTATACGCCATCCAAGCTCTGTTTGACTGAATGCCCAGGCGTATCAAGGCCGTTATTACGGCCAGAGGTGGTTGTTCTGGGTCTGATTTCTCAGGATCTATGCACCCAAATTGCGTGAAAATGTAATCACATGTCAGTTCTAGTATAATATATTTGTCCAATGAATACCCGTTTATCATCTGCATTTCTTCTTGGTGTAGCAATTTTAATGGCCAGTAGTGTAAATACAGAGACTGAATTTTGCTCGAGAAATGGAGGTCATACAAAATAACATTATTTTGTTTATGAGTGCGCCGACTATAACATATCATTGCAGCTCACTTGAATCTTGATAACTTGCCGTTTTAGCAGCAGTAACCGATCTAACAAATACTCCAGACACTTGTTGTCTTATATAGGGGTTGCCACTGTAGCTTACAACTGGTCCGATACATTTTAAAATTATTTAATGTTTTTGATAAGCTCCACCTAGAATAACATTTTGAGAACATGATAAGGAAATTAGACGATGCTAATTCTAAGCGGTCTGGAGAGGCATCTTACAACCTCTAGTTATTTTAACACAAAGATGCGTTGAATACTGTGCCAAACTTTTTAAGTGTAAGTTTTTGTGACCTATTGTCAACACGTATGTTTAATTTGTGTGTTGAAGAGATAGTAAGGGAAGTAAGGCAGTATCTTCAAGTGACAGTTTTTAAACAAGGACAAAGAATCGGCCTGGTACGGCTAGCACATGACGTAGTACTGGTCTCTGAAAGTAAACTGCATTTGTTTTGGATAATTTTAGTTTAAAGTTTTTTGGTCGACAGCTATAATACGCGCATAAAGAAAAAGAAAGTGAGTAATGGTGTGCGCAGCATGTGAAATCACTGTTTTGCAAGAGAGATCGTTGAAGAGGTGAACGATTCGCTATTCCGGAACAAGGAAGTAGTAGCTAAGATCCCACCGGATGAAAACACTTTCTATAATAATTGAATACAGCCATCATCCAGCAATACAAGCCTTAAAACCAGAGAAAGATTAATGGCAAGCTATGTTTTTCTGTGGAACGGGAGCAATGGAGAGGACACTAAAACGGCTAAAACATTTGAAATGTTATGTTACAAAAAAGTATAGAAATTTACATGGATTGATCGAGATAATAAAGACATCCAGCAACAAGCCAACGAGGAAAAAAAGTTTAATGAAGTACCGAATGAGTCATAGAAAAAGTTTCATTCTTTGATCACCGTCAGGCAACGTAAACGTTGTTGTTGCACTCGTGTGGCGTAATGCCTGTAGCAGAGTAGATAATAAAAATGAAATGGTTATGAGCCGCTATCATCAACAGGGTAAAATGCATTTGTACACTCTTGTAATCTTACTATAAGGTACTATTAACTATGTAGTCGGCTATCAACGTTTGCTCAAGGCGCTTATCACGTGCAAATCGCTCTGCATTTCGTAACAAGTTTCTAGCAGAGTCATCTCTTTATACACAACAGCGTTGTCGCCGAACAGCGTCGTAAAGCTTTAGGCAATCTACGCCAGGTCGTTTGTTGTTGTTATGGTCTTCAGTCGGGAGACTGGTTTGATGCAATATCTATGTTTTGAATAACTAATTAAACATTCAGCAATTTGAAACTGATAACTTTAGTCAAGCCTTGGACTTTTTCTACAATTTTTAACCCCATGCTTAACTTCATTACAAATCAATGGTTTATTGATACATCAGGATACGTCCTGTCAACCGACCCCTTCTTCCCGTCAAATTATACCATAAATTCTTTTCTCTCGAACTCGATTCAGTTCTTCTCTCTTAATTATTCGTTCTACCCATCTAATCTTCTTCTGTAGTACCACATTTCAAAAGCTCCTATCCTCTTCTTGTCTAAACCGCTCATCGTCCAGACAAATACCTTCAGAAAGACTTTGTAAACTTAAATTTATATTTGACAACAATAAATTTCTCTTTTTCAGAAACGCTTTTCTGGTTTGTCACTAAGCATTTTGCATACTCTTCTTCGGCCGTCATCAGTTATTTTAATGCCCAAATAGTAAAACTCGTCTACTAATTTTAGTGACGTATTTTCTAATCTAATCCCCTCAGCTTCCCTTATTTATTTGGACTGCATTCCATTTTTTAAATGGTTTCGATATTCATCTTACAATCTCTTTCCAAGGCACTATCCATTCCATCAACTGCTCTTCCAATTCCTCTACCGTCTCTGACACAATTACAATGTCATCTACAGACCTGAAAGTTTTTGTTTCTTCTCCATGAACTTTAATTTTTTCCAAATTTCTCCTTAGACACCATTACTGTTTATTCAGTGTACATACTGAAAACAGCGGGAATGGGCTACAACTTGCCTAGTCAACGAAGTACAGAAAAGGGCCGAATAGGAGAAAAAAACGTGTAGTGATAAATTATCGTACAGAGGTAGGAGGAGATGTCATCATGAACAACATACGAAAAATCTCCACCAGCCGTGTGAGTGCGTTTAGGGTGGGGGAGGGGGGGGGGAGGGGGAAGAGGGCAGCGACGTTTAGAGGACACTTCTTTATATTTTTATTCAATAATTCGAAAACCGCAGCTTCCAGCGAAAATGTTTCCCAGTATGAAATTAAACTACGTTAGTATCTTTCTTTTTTGTTGTAAAAAACTTATTCTTTTTTCTCTGGGAATAAACATTTTCATTTTGCAGAAGCAGTGGATGGCAAAATCGCACATTATTAAAAAACGTGAAACGTAGCGTTCATTACCCGCGCAGTCTAAATGGTTCAAATGGCTCTGAGCACTATGGGACTGAACATCTACGGTCATCAGTCCCCTAGAACTTAGAACTACTTAAACCTAACTAACCTAAGGACATCACACAACACCCAATCATCACGAGGCAGAGCCCGCAGTCTGGTAGCTATCTAATCATCACTGAGTGACTGTAGCAGGGTATGGAATGAATATTTCATCCATACAGGGCGGCATTATGGGGGCTGCGATTGTTGGTAAATATAAATAAAACAGTTTTCTGCGTTAGCCACTTACGTATTTTGCCACTACGCGTTTCGATGGTTCACATTGAGAATTGGTTAATTTCGTAGCTCGTGTTAGTGAAGAGCACAGGCGTCTTTTCACAGCAATAGACAAGCCCGAGACAGATTATGTTGCGTCCTTTGATGGCGATGGAAATTATTTTTTTTTTTTTTTATGAAAGAGCAATGTTAAAATTAAAATCCTGAATTCCTCAGAGTGAAATGTACTTACAACGGTTGTACAGTCGAAAAAAGCTGCGTACTACTCGTTGCATGTGCTCCTCGCTATACATTATGTTCATACTGTCACTTCAAACATGTTATAAGTGTCAGAAATATTCTTGTTTACATTGAATAGAAATATAATTGAAAGGTGCAGGAAATTGGCTGTTTGTTACTGTAGACCACAACTCAGTTATTGCATAAAATGGTTATTTACATAAATATTTTTCATTTGTTTAAAAAAATATGAATGAGCTGCAACAACATATTGACAAGTGCGCAGTTCAGTTATTATATTTAAGTACTTTTATGTACAACAGATTACAACAGATAATACATATACACTATGTGATCAAAAGTATCAGGACACCAGGCTGAAAATGACTTACAAGTTCGTGGAGCCCTCCATCGGTAATGCTGCAATTCAATATGGTGTTGGACCACCCTTATCCTTGATGACAGCTTCCACTCTCGCAGGCATACGTTCAATCACGTGCTGGAAGGTTTCTTGGGGAATGGCAGCCCATTCTTCACGGAGTGCTGTACTGAGGAGAGGTATCGACGTCGGTCGGTGAGGCCTGGCACGAAGTTGGCGTTCCAAAATATGCCAAACGTGTTCTAAAGGATTTAGGTCAGGACTCTATGCAGGCCAGTCCATTACAGGGGTGTTATTGTCGTGTAATCACTCCACCACAGGTCGTGCATTATGAGCAGGTGCTCGATCGTGTTGAAAGATGCAGTCGCCATCCCGGGATTGCTCTTCAACAATGGGAAGCAAGAAGGTAGGACTGTGCTGTGATAGTGCCACGCAAAACAACAAGGGGTGCAAGCCCCCTCCATGAAAAACACGACCACACCGTAACACCACCGCTTCCGAATTTCACTGTTGGCAGTACACACGCTGGCGAAAGACGTTCACCGGGAATTCGTCACACCCACACCCAACCATCGGATTGCCACATTGTATACCGTGATTCGTCACTCCACAGGACGCTTTTCTACAGTTCAATCGTTCAATGTTTACGCTCCTTACACCAAGCGAGGCGTGGTTTGGCATTTACAGGCGTCATGTGTGGCATATGAGCAGCCGCTTGACCATGAAACCTCCCACCTAACTGCCATAGTACTTGCAGTGGATCCCGAAGCAGTTTGTAATTCCTGTGTAATGTTCTGGATTGGTGTCTACCTATTACACATTACGACGCTCTTCAACTGTCGGCGGTCTCTGTCAGCCAGCAACGGGGTCGGCTGTACGCTTTTGTGCTTTTCGTGTCCCTTCACGTTTCCAGTTCACTATCACACCGGAAACAGTGGATCTAGGGATGTTTAGGAGTTCAGAAATGTCGCGTACAGACGTGTGACACAAGTGACACCCAATCACCTGACCACGTTCGAAGTCCGTGAGTTCCACGGTGGGGCCCTTTCTGCTCTCTCACGATGTTTAATGACTACTGAGGTCGCTGATATGGAGTACCTTTCAGTAGGCGGCAGCACAATGCACCTAATTTGAAAAAAATGTATGTGTTTGGGGATGTCCGGATACTTTTGATCACATAATGTATGTTGTAGTCTGATCTTACCGAAAATGAGTGGAAGGATATAAATACACTGCTGCACGTTGAAACTGTAAAATACGAACAGAATATTTTAAAATACGAGAAAAACATTTATGTAGACAGAAACTGTAGGAAAAACTTGTAAGTATTGCAGGGAAGTTTGAGCTCACAAATAGCTATTAAGAAAAAAATCGATAAGTTGCACCGTTTCCGAGTTAATTAGCATTGAAGTTTCCCAATCATGCAGTTGCGCGCGAATATTGAAGCGGCCCGACAGATATAATTAGTGTCAGTTGTCCTAATAGCATAGCGACAGCGCACGAGAGTGGTCAGGCTTTGGCCCGGGTTCAAACCTTACTTCCGTCCCATGTCCAATACTTATATGTGGTCTGTTGTTCGATTTTAGGAAACTAAACGAAGAACACGTTGGGAGTCTGTGGCAGGCCGCTCGAATTTCCACGCGCAATTGCCTGATTGGGAAACTTCAACGCTAATTAATTCGGAAAAGGTGCAAAGCATCGAAATGTTTCTTAGCAATTATTTCTCAACACAACAGACTGTTTCTGACCACCCTCTATATAACCATCTAACATATTAATTGAATTGCGCACTTATCCATATCCTGCAACAGTCTGTTCATACGACTATTTCTAAAAGAAAAGAAAAACATATCTATGCATATAATCATTTAATATAATAATTGAATTGTGATATGCAGGAAGGAATTGCACGCTTCAATCATCTTTGTACTCACTGTGAGCAAGAATATCGTTGACATTTACAAGTGACAGTGTGGTTCAAATGACTCTGAACACTATGGGACTTAACTTCAGAGGTCATCAGTCACCTAGAACTCAGAACTACTGAAACCTAACCAACCTAAGGACATCACACACATCCATGCCCGATGCAGGATTCGAACCTGCGACCGTAGTGGTCGCGCGGTTCCAGACTGTAGCGCCTAGAACCGCTCGGCCATCCCGGCCGGCAGTGACAGTGTGAACTTGATGTACATGGAGAGCACATGTAACAAGAAGCAGTGTGCAGTCATTTTGAGAGTCTACTTTCCTCTTAAGTACATTCACTCTCACGAACTCATGTTTTTAGCTTTAACAGTGATTTTTCTAAAAACACTATTTTATCACCACCAGAAGAGCACAGTGACCTGCTTTGCACATAGTCTGTCGCTGTGGAAAGGCGCCTGTGCTCTTCACCAACACGAGCTATGTGACAAAACAATTCTCCACATGCAGATGATGGTGTGAGCCATCGAAATGCATAGTTGCAAAATAATTAAGTGACTGACGTAAAAAAAACTGTTTTATTTATATGGATACGGAATACTTGAAGAAAGGCCGGCCGCTGTGACCGAGCGGCTCTAGGCCCTTCATCCGGAACCGCGCTGCTGCTACGGTCGCAGGTTCGAATCCTGTCTCGGGCATGGCTGCGTGTGATGTCTTTAGATTAGTTAGGTTTAAGTCGTTCTAAGTCTAGGGGACTGATGACCTCAGATGGTAAGTCCCATAGTGCTCAGAGTCATTTGAAGAAAGTTGTGGAGTCTCGTTGTCGCCGAATTGAGGCGACTATCAACGCTAGAAGCGCTGTTGCACGGTATTAGCTTGATGTCTCCTGGGGGTGTGTATTGTCCTTTGTCCGGCGTGCGCACGACGCGAGCTGTGCTTTCGTTGCCTAGACGACCGGGAACCAGTCGGACAGTCTCCCAGTTCCGTGCCGGCTAAACGTTTAATTGCGGGCGCTGCGGCGGTCGCGTGGCCGATTATATTACGAGCCGAGTGTTAATGGCGGCGGGTCATCAACCCTGGCAGCTGCGCGGGAACCAGTTCGGCGGTATTATTTATGGCCGGGGTGGGCCGCGTGTCGTGGGCCCCTCGCTGCGGGGCACGGCGTGTTGTCACCTCCGCTACGCCCGCTGCCGCATCAACGTCCCGCTTCCGTGCACCGCCTATGCATATAAAACGCTGCCCCGCTTCACATTTAGTAATTTTTATGACGTAAATACGAGTCGCCGCAATTAGCCTGTCAAATAGTCCTAGTTCCGAGGCGACGGAAATGCCGTTTATTTCCACGACGATGTACACGCTGCAGGTGGCATTTATCAGCGTGTAAGAGGTAAGTTCAAATAATGAGAACGGCACGCCGAAGCGTCTGTAACGGTATAACGGCCATAAGCGCAATTATCTGGCACACTTCGAATTACTTTTGGACTTGCTGGTTCAGGCTTATAACAGTTCGAAGGATTGTTAAGTCTGATGCCGGAGTACATCTCCATTGGCCCCTTCCGCACCGGCTTGCACACAACGAAAGAAATTGGCTCAATATACGACTTCATTAAAACTCACATGCCTCTCTGATAGAACAGGTGCTATTTGGCTATCCACAGTTGTATGAAACACTGCGAAATTAATTCGCTTGTTGCGAATTCCTTGACATCAGCTCTTTTAGGCACAAGTCTAAACTACTCTACAATGATCCATGGAAATTTACGCCAGACCGGGACTCGAATCCTCATTTCCAGCTTGTAGTGGGCTGTCACCTATAGCACATCGGCTATCAGTGCACGCTTCCTGGACAAGCCCAATCGTCCATATGTCACACTGTCTATATCACTATTGGCTCTAAGCACCATGGGACTTAACATCTGAGGTCATCAGTCCCCTAGATTTAGAACTTCTTAAATCTAAAGACATCACACACATCCATGCCGGAGGCAGGATTCGAACCTGCGACCAGAGTAGCGGCGCGGTTCCGGACTGAAGCCCCCATAACCGCTCGGTCACAGCGGCCGGCTACCTCATTATTTCTAGTACACTATACTCGTCGCTACAGAAATATCCACATCTTATGACAGGGTGACTACTAGAGTGAACACCCCAACACAACGTAATTGTATTCGATTTAGCGTATTAGACATACGTTAACTCCTCTAGATTAGAATGGTTAATGTTGTTGTTGTTGTGGTCTTCAGTCCTGAGACTATTTTGATGCAGCTAGCTCTCCATGCTGCTCTATCCTGTGCAAACTGCTTCATCTCCCAGTACGTATTGCTGCCTACATCCTTCTGAATCTGCCTCGTGTATTCATCTTTTGGTCTTCCTCTGCGTTTTTTACCTTCCACACTGCCCGCCATTACTACATTGGTGATCCCTTGATACCTCAGAACATGTCCTACCAACCAATTTGGACTCTTAGTCAAGTTAATATAAATCTTAAGAACTGTAATGTTCCTACATCATGTAATATTATTGTAATATTCCGACTGCGAGTACCAGCGGTGATGCGCTACCGTAATTGAGACGACAACGCTCTTTGCTGTGACGACAATGCTCTTTGCTATGAAAAAAGAGGCATCTAGCCTTTTATGCAATCCTTGGAGATAAGGATTTTTTGTATCAGATAAGTTTGCGTATAGACGTAAATTGAAGTGCAGAGAAGATACAACTTGTAATCGCAATTATCAAGAATAACACATTTTTCTTATGAAAAAGAAGGTAAATATCTCCTACGAACTTTTATTCGATGTTTGATCCCCGGATCTTCATAAAAACTATTAGCGTGTTTAGCAATACAGTGCATAGTGATTTCTTCGCAAATTAACAATACTCGGCGAATCAGCTACTATCACGGTCCGAACGACGCGCAAGATTTCGCCGTCAGCTTATGTGTTCAAGACGTTCCATAGGCGACCAATTTGTTAGAAGATACCATACTGCCACAGTTATTCAACCTTCTTATTCTGAAAGTGTTTCCCGAAAGTCTTACGGTGACCGAGTACTTTAGCTGCCAAGACAGACGGAGTCTTCATCACAAGTTGTAGCAATTTTCTCCGACTTTGGCTGGCGTTCTCTGAGAACCGGATAAACAGAAACTTCTAACCGCCAACTCATCCTGTACGTAACCGTTCTCTCCTTGCAGCAGCCACGAAGAAAACGTAATCATTATAGTCAAATTTTTTTCAGAGGTTAGACGGGTAAATTTTTTTAGAATGTATACATCTAGACAAAAAAAAAAGCAAAAGAGTTTAAATGCAGCACCTGTCATATCTGTGTCAAAATAAAAAATTTTTACTACGTAGCAGCTCATTTTACAACAAATTTACACTGAAAAGTCAAAAAATTATTCTCCGCTGAATCGGGGATGAAAGCAACGTAAAGAAAACGCTGACAAGAGAACGGAAGGATGATAGGGTACGTGTTATCAGAGGGAATAGCTTCCATACTACTAGAGGGAGCTGCACGTATTAAAAACTGCAGGACAAGACACATATTGTACATACATCCAGCAAATAATTGATGCCGTAGGGTGTAAAATGCTACCCCGAGACGAGAAGGTTAGCATAACAGAGAAATTCGTGGCGGGTCGCACGAAATCAGTCAGATTAGTACGACTCGATCTTTCATGGTCCCATGAAAACTTAAATCCGTATGGAGATATCCACCTACAAGTTTTGATGAATGAGTTGTCTTTTATCAAATTTTGTGAAATAAATGGCCGCATTTTTTTGATTAGGCTGACTTGGAAGCATAACCGCTTTACACCACCAAGGGAACGCAGACCTTAGTATTTGAGATAAATTTCAGCTTGATATCGCTTCCTGTTACTCAGGAAAATGGGTTTTAATAGGCGGACAGAAAGACAGGAGGACAACAAAGTAATCCTTTAAGGGTTTTATTTTTACAGTTTGAGGTACGGAACCCTAAGAATAAAATGAAAGATGTAGCGGGTAACGTTTACAGTTGTTCTATTACAGGGTAACAACGCTAGAAGACAGTAGCCCACTGCAGGAAGACCTATAGAGGTCGATATGTGGTACATGGACTAGCGGTTGACCTTCAAAGCAAATAGATGTATCGTACTGCCCATAAGTGAGTGAATACATCCATAACTGTTCGATTACGTTACTGTAGACGAATCAATGGAAACAATAACTGCACTAAAATGCTTAGGAGTCACCATCTGGAGCGATCTAAAGTAGAAGGACCACAGAAAACAAATTGTAGGAGCAGCAGATGCCATGCTGAGATACATTGGAAGAATCTTACGGAAATGTAATCCAGCGACGAGAGAAGTGGCTTGGGAAATACTTGTTCGACCGATTCTACAGACTTGTTCATCAGTCTCGGACCCTTGCCAAGTTGGATTAACTGAAGAGATAGAGGAAAGACAAATAAGAGCGGCGCGTTTCGTCACGGGATCGCTTAGTCGATGTGAGATCATAACGGAGATGCCCTGCAAACTCCGGTGGCATACGCTACAAGAGATGCGTTGTTCATCACGGACAGGTTTCCAAGAGAGTAGGTTCCGGCAGGAATCGTGCGCCGTATTACTTCCTGGCACGTATGTCTCGCGAAATGACCAGAGGGAAAATCTGAGAAATTAGAGCTAATACAAAGGTTTACTGACACTAATTCTTCTCATGCAACATTCGCAAATGAAATAGGGAAAGGGGGGACAGATGTAGTACAGTAAGTATACTTCGCCACACACCGTAATGTGAATGCGGAGTGTAGATGCAGATGTAGATGAAGTGCAGCACACGTGCTTCTTCTGCACTAACGCCATACATCATCTTTTTGGCTTAATAACCATTGGTGTGAGGGACTAATAACTAACAGTAAGAAGTTGAGGAGGTCCTGTGTTTTATCATATATAAACAATTACCTCATTAGAATTTGGTCTGATGATGCATTACAGTCTCAAAATAATATTTCAGGGAGTACAGCGATACATCATTGTCAAACAGCAATATAATGTAATTATTTACATATAATGAAAAGTTTTAGTTATATTTTTCCCAATTTTCGAAGCGCCAGTATTTCTCCATACAAAATTAGCACACCATTACGTTTGACAGTCCTGTCATTTTTCGTCAGCACACCGTCACTAATCATGTAATCAAACATATATATATGTAACACCTCGTAAAAAAACCTTGGTTCACCTGGCCCGGGTGATAGTACCTTGTGAGGGTCCCTTGCCAGGGATACGGCGAAGACCTCAACGGTAGTGAAGACGGAGATGAAGATCATCGGTACGGCGGAACTGGCGGAAGAGGCAAGCATTATCAACAAGATAAAGCATATTGAAAAGCCCAGACACGTCTGTGTGGCAACCACCGGTCCTCTGGCCAGCGTCTGTTCACCATGTGAGGTGCGGCTGAACACCAAGCTCCAGGAACTAACAATCCCTGGTTCTAACTACCCAGCATTAGCTGGAACTTAATTACAAGCAGTATGATTCGTACAAGTAAAATTAATATTACCCCAGGTGGCCAATCCACTCGCCCTGTGGCGACAACCAAGCTATCGGATTCTGGGGAGCTTGGGCTCGTACGACAGAGAAAGTCGGAGTTCTCTAGTAAACGTCCACGAAAGTCCCATACATTTATTGGCACTTTTAACATTCAGACACTAATTCAGACAGGCAAACTTCATAATCTTACAACAGAACTCAACAAACAGAAAATTCAAATCCTTGCTCTCCAAGAGACCAGATTCACTGATTCAGAAACAATGGACTACAACAATTACCGTATCTTTAAAAGTAAAACAGACAAGAAAATTGGCAAAGGAGCTGCAATATTTGGCATGGCTTTTATTGTAAATAAGGACACCCTTGACTCTGTTATAGACATGAATCAAATCAGTAACAGACTAATGACCATGCGAATCAAGCACACCAACAAAATATATACATTTATTAATGTTCATGCACCTACCAACATTGCCAACAAAAAAGAACCGGAGAAGACAGAAAAATTTTGGGAAAAACTCGAAACTGAAATGTCCAAAATTCCAGAGGAGGATGTAAAAATTCTTCTAGGGGATTTCAACGCGCAAATTGGCAAAGAGAGGAAATATAAAAAAACAGTCGGTAATTACCCTGCACACAAATTCACAAACAAGAACGGCATGAGACTCATCGAGTTATGTCAGCAAAACAACCTAAAAATCGTGACAACATCACTTCGAAAAGATCCCAAGAAACAAAAAACATGGAGATCACCAAACCTTCAGCTTGGTGAATTTCAAATAGACCATGTTGCGATCTCCTATGACTTCCAGAAAGAAATACACGACGTTCAAGTCCGCAGAGGGGCAAATATTGATTCTGACCACTACCTTACCAGAGTTAAAATTAAATTCACTCCAAAAAGGAAACGCCAAAGGAAATCACCACTAATTCCCAAATTTGACTTGAAAAATATCAAGGAATCAGAAATTACAGAAGCATGGGATAAACAACCAACAAACAACTGGAAAGATTTCCGAACGAAAATTATACAGAAAGCAAGAGATTTGATTCCGTTAAAGAAAATATCCAAGCATCCATGGTGGAATTCGAATTGTGATAACGCATTAGAAGAGAGACAACAAGCCTTTTTAAATTACAATTGTGACAAATCAGAAACCACACAACAAACATTTTTCAAAGTGAGAAAACAAACAGCTAAAATACTTAGACAAACTAAAAGAAAATACCTTAATGAACAGCTAAACACAATTGAAGAAAACTTTAAGAACCATAACACTCAAGATTTTTATAAAATATTCGCAAATCAAATCAAAGGATACACTCCACAAAATCTCTGCTTCCGGAAACAGAATGGAAAATTGGCACTAACTAACAAAGAAAATTGCCAAGAACTAGCTAAATATTTCTCACAACTCCTAAATTGCCCACAACCAAGTACAAGATTCCCCAGATTACAACCAGAACACACGAATGAGACTTCACTACCACCATCTCAAGAAGAAATTTATAGTCACATTAGAAAACTCAAAAATAATAAATCATCGGGAGAAGATGGAATTGTAGCTGAACTACTGAAAAACCTTGGTCCAAATTCGTTAAAAGAGATCACTAGCATCATCCAAGAAATTTGGCAGACAGAAAATATCCCAGAGGAGTGGAAGTGTGCACTAATTCACCCATTGCACAAAAAGGGAGAGAGATCAGACGTAAACAACTACAGAGGCATTTCACTTTTACCAGTTACCTACAAAATTCTATCTGCATGTCTCCTAAAGAGGGCACAAGAACAACTAGAACATACAATTTCAGACTACCAAGCAGGCTTTCGTCCTAATAGATCATGCCCGGAACAGATATTCAACCTTAAAACTATTTTAAAGATTAAAGCAATCAGGTCAAAACCAATAATCTGCACATTCGTTGATTTCAAAAAGGCATACGATTCCATAGACAGACAATCTCTATGTCACATTCTCGAAGAACGAGGCCTAGACACTAAAACCCGAAAACTAATTGAACAAACACTAACAGAAACCAAATCAAAAATTAAATTCAGAGGGGAAATTTCGGAACCATTCTCAATTAAAACAGGAGTAAGACAAGGAGATGGGATCTCACCACTATTATTCAATATAGTTTTGGACAAAGTTATGAAAGAGTGGGAAGTAACACTAAGGAAACAAAGCTTTTGGAAGCCAATTGAACTAGGAAGAGGTAAAGGAAAATTGAACATCCCTTATTTAGCGTTTGCAGATGACTTGGCAATTATAACTGACAGTGAAGAAACAGCAGTAAAACAAATTGAGACACTTAAAGAATGTGCTGAGAAGGTTGGCCTGCAAATCTCCTTTGAGAAGACAGAATTCATCTGCTCAAAATTAGATATTTCGAAACTAAAAACAAAGTATGGTGAAATAACTAGAGTCAAGCACTTTAAGTATCTCGGTGAAGTTATTGAACCAACAGGACTTGAGAAAATAGCACAAAAAAACCGATTACAGAAAATCAAGAAAGCATTCGGACTTATTCAAAATATATATAACAAGAAATGTCTATCAAAAGGCACTAAAATCAGACACTACAACACAGTCATCAAACCAACAGTCACATATGCAAGTGAAACACTCTCCCTGAATAGAAAATTAGATTTACACGAAATTAAGAAAGTAGAGAGAAAAATTATTAGAAAAATCCTAGGACCACGATACACACAAGATGGATACAGGCTGCAGACTACCGAGACAACCGAAAAAATATCAAACATCGAGGCAGATATCAGGAAGAGGCGGATGAAGTTTTATGGACATATAGACAGATTACCTGGAAACAGGTTAACTAAACGTCTATTGGACTATATGACATCACTTAAGGCAACAATACCCTGGGTAACTGAAGTTAAGAAGGATTTGAAAAAGGCAAAAATTGACATAACAAACACACCAGACCGGGATACATTCAGAAGAAAAATCGACAAGTGGAAGTTTACTCCAGAGACGGAATCTAAACCTTTCCGACCAAAGTGGACCGAAGAAAGGAAGAAGGCCTTTGGGGAGGCAATGAAGAAATACTGGGAAAATAAGAAGAACATTAAGAAATGTTAATCACCTGCTTATCGTTCTCCCATGGGGACATTCGCTAATAATAATAATAATATGCTCCTGCTCTATAAAGACACCCTGGTTTGATGACTGTGTTGTCAACACAAACATCAAATCAGAGTGTCTTTATAGGGCAGAAGCACTCATTTCAAACGGAAATTGCGACATGAATATTCAATTCCTGCATTATGTTGCATAAAGTAATAAGTAAGAAAGAAAGAGACACATTTAGGAACTCGAAAAGAGATAACGGAAATTTATCAGGAAAAGTTTAGGTCCAATTGGTACTGAAGATGAAATATACAAACTGACAGCAAATAGCAAATAAAAAACATTTATTCGGATATGAAAAAACAGCAGACTAAAATTAGATGGGTGTATTAAATGAATGGATACATCCAGATTAAGTAGACAGGTTGAGGAAGTCTGAAACGTCCTTAGAAAACTTATACATGACTGTGCTTAAACTGACACACAATATTTTTTAGCGCAACGCAATCTGACTTTCAATAATCCCTACAAAAGAATGGCCTTGACTAACATTAACCTATACGTTTCACAAATCACTTACCTCACAAAAATCTTCGTTACTCGAACTACTGCAATACAGCGAGCGCCACTACTGCCAGCTAAATAAAAGGTTCGAACTACTGAAGGCATAGTTAGCAAATGAATGATTTTGCTAGAGAACAAACAATGTATTTACCTTAATAGAGTTCAAAAGTGATAATATATATAGCAGTTCATGACATCCATTCTTACAAATGTACTGTTTCTGATGGACACACGTCCAGATCATCCGCTCTCAAAAATCCGCCATCTCACTTCCCCACATCCACCACTGCTGGCGGCTCACCTCCAACTGCGCAACGCTACGCGCTGTTCACATCCAGCTGCCGCTGCCCAACACTACAATGGCAGACAACAATGCAAACTAGCCACAGACTGCACACAGCACAGCCAGTGGTTTTCATACAGAGCGCTACGTAACGTTGCCAATAAGAAAACATAAACAGCCTACTTACATAGCCCCCATGCTCCCCACAAAAAATTTTACAAATTGTTTTGGGCAGTGGCCAATAATGATTTGATAAAATTTTTCATAATTACAATAACAAAGATAGCAAATGCACACACTTATTGATACAATGTTGGTCAAAAGCTAAAATTTTCTCAGTCCATAAAGACAGTCCTGATTATTCATCAAAGTAAAATTGCAGTGTTTTTCTCAAAGTCTGAGCAGTAAAAGAAAATGCACACGGAAGTAGTGGATTTCCGTGCAGTCTTGAAGAAGTAGTGTTGTCCTTCCAAGAGAAAGACAGTGCTGACTCTCGACATGCAGACAGGTAATGGGCCACAACAGAGGAAACCCACAGCAGAGTCATTCGACGTTTTGAGGAATATTGGTAGGTAGGTCATCACAGAGTAGACACACTGTAGTCCTGGTAGAGATTACGGTATTGGTGGGCCACCAGAGGTGCAGACCCACTGTAGTCCTGGTAGAGATTGTGGTATTGGTGGGCCACCAGAGGTGCCGACCCACTGCAGTCCTTGTAGAAATAATGGTACTGGTGAGTCAGCAAAGGTGTAGACCCACTGTAGTCCTTGTAGAAATAATGGTATTGGTGGGTCATCAAAGATGCAGACCCACTGTAGTCCTTGTAGAGATGGCCAGCAGCCATCTGTTGGGACTGTGCAGGTGCACAATCACCATTGAAGAGTCTTGCGGATAATATAGCAAGTCCATAACCACCACTTGTGCACTCACAAAGTTTTTGGAATTGTCCTTAGAACCAGCAATGCTGTTATCCAGTCCCTTGCTTAATGATTAACACACGTGCAAACACTAACAGTCCCTACTTTTCACATATTGTCACTATGACCAACAGAAACGTACGCAGTGAAATGGAACTTACAAGTTAATAATATGATGAACTGGTGTCAATTACAATTTTATAACATAAGAATACAATTACAAAGGTACAAAATACATCATTAAAGAACATAACAATACAGATAACATTTGTAGTACAGGCTTTACAAAAGAATCGAAATAACATATACATCAGTGTTACAGGAATTATGACATGAGTACATACATAAAAGATCAGAATAACTTTCGAAACATCAACTTCACACATGAGCGTTAAAACAGAACGGAATAAATAATGTCTAAACATCTTTACAAAGAAAATAACATATTATCAGAAAAATTCTACGACATAACTCTTAACAGCTAAACACATTAAGACAGGATAGACACAAATTCACATAGTGTAATAACACAAAAATACAGGACAGGGTTTGTTTTCAGTGTGACATTTGGTACTGCAATATTTTGCAAACAAAACTTTTTTTTTAGAGAAAAAACGATGTATTTACCTTAATATAGTTCAAAAGTCATATTATATATATCAGTTCATGACATCCATTCTTACAAATGTACTGTTTCTGATGGACACACGTCCAGATCATCCGCTCTCAAAAATCCGCCATCTTACTTCCCCACATCCACCACTGCTGGTGGCTCACCTCCAACTGCGCAACGCTACGCGCTGTTCACATCCAGCTGCCGCTGCCCAACACTACAATGGCAGACAACAGTGCAAACTAGCCACAGACTGCACACAGCACAGCCAGTGATTTTCATACAGAGCGCTACGTAACGTTGCCAATAAGAAAACATAAACAGCCTACTTACAAGTCTACAAATTCAAGTAAAACCAAAAGTAGAAAATATAATGTATCAGTGCAGTATGGGAAACCCTGAAGGAAGACCAATAACACAACCTGATGAACCAGACAGTAAAGTTCTTAGGCACAAAATACACGAAAATAGTTCAGTCTGAAAGAATAAAAGTAATGTCGTCACAAAGAAAGATTAAAAAAAGTCTGCAAAGGCCCTTTGTTGTATTGCTTGGTTCAGGCAGGGCCAAAAGCGATTAATAATAAAAGCTTTGGTATGTGCAAAATACACCACTATGATGTCAACAGGAAAACGCATGGCCATTAATTTGAACTCATTTGTTCAGTCCAGGAACACTTTATGCAGCTTATGAACAAACAATGATGAGCCGTCGCGAGAGGTCGTAAGTCCGCCGAGACTTCTGTCATTTGTACTCGGGTGGCTCATGTGAAAAGGTTTGTGACGTGATTATGGCCGCGCGACGGGAATTAAGGAACTTTGAGCTGGAGCTAGACGCATTTCGGATCGTTAGGGATTTCAATATTCCAAGATCCACCGTGTGAAGATGTGCCGGTAACACCAAATTTCAGGCATTACCTTTTACCACGGACAGCGCACTGGCCGACGGTCTTCACTTTAGCGACCGGAGCAGCGGCGTCCGCTTGGAGTTGCTAGTGCTGACAGACAGGAAGCACTGCGTGAAATAACAACAGAAATCGAAGTGGAACGTACGACGAACGTATCCGTTAGGATAGTGCGGGGAAATTTGGCGTTAAAAGGCTGTAGCAGCAGACAACCGACGCGAGTGGCTTTGCTAACCGCACGACAAAGCATGAAGCAGCCAAGGCACGTGACCACATAGGGTTCGGGTGTAGCACAAACTTCACGAAGCCATGGACGCAAGTTGTTAACAACGCACTGTGCAAGCTGCTAGTGGCTCCATAACTGTGTGGGCTGTGTTTACATGGAATGGATTGGGTCCTCTGGTCAAATTGAACAGAACATCGACTGGAAGTTTGGTACATGGAATGAATTCGCAGTTGCGAATACGGAAAACCATCAACTGTATAAAGGAATGACGACAATGAAAATTTGTGCCGGACCGGGACTCAAATCTGGACTTGCCGCTTGTCGAGAGCGGTCGCCTTACCGTTAGGCCAGTCCCAAACTACCATATGCTGTCAACCATGTTTTCACGACCTGCATTCGAACATCCATTGTTTATATTCCTGTGTCGGGGAGATATTTCAATAGAAAGTCGTTTGCTCGTTGTGAGGTGGATAAATACGATATTGCAGTGCAATATCGCATAGGAGATGATTATACTTGGAGACCATTTGTAGCAAACAACGATGGAATTTTTATGGTTGACAATGTGCCATGTCACCAGGCCACCACTGTTCGCGATGCGACTGGTTTGAAGAACATTCTGCACAATTCGAGGGAATATTTGGCCACCCAGATTGCCCGATAGGAATCGTATCGAACATTTAACGGACATAATCGAGAGGTCAGTTCCTGCACAGAATCCTCCACTACTAACACTGTGTCAGTTACGGACGGTTACAGAGGCAGCATGGCTTAACGTTTCTGCAGCGGACTTCCAATGATTTGCCACGTCGAGAGGTTGCACTACGCCGAACAAAAGGAGGTCCGACACGATATTAGGAGGTATGCCATTACTTTTGTCACCTTAGTGTGCAATATGTACAACAACGAAGAGGGCACAATAAATCTGAAAGGCTAAGAATGAAGTGCTCGGATTGAAAAGGTCTGTAAGGCAGGAATGAACCCTTTCGCCCCTACTGTTCAATGTATAAATCGATGAAGCAATGACGAAAATAAGAGAAAAGTTAAACAATGGGATTAAACTTCGAGGCGAAAGGAGGTCAGTGATAAGATTTGAGCCGTGCTCTCCTTCCTCTGGCGCATCGCTGGCAGCTTTGAGAGAGAGAGGTCGTACTAGCCTACGGGCAGTTGATGGTTTGTGGCCCACGTAGATGGCCGCGTTTGGCGAGCGTGATTGTACACTACTGGCCATTAAAATTGCTACAACACGAAGATGACGTGCTACAGACGTGAAAGTTAACCGACAGGGAGAAGATGCTGTGATATCCAAATGATTAGCTTTTCAGAGCATTCACACAAGGTTGGCGACACCTACAACGTGCTGACAGGAGGAGAGATTCTAACAGATATCTCATACACAAACAGCAGTTTACTGGCGTTTCCTGGTGAATAGTTGTTGTGATGCCTCGTGTAAGGAGGAAAAATTCGTACCATCACGTTTCCGACTTTGATAAAGCTCGGATTGTAACCTATCGCGATTGCGGTTTATCGCGTCGCGACATTGCTGCTCGCCTTGGTCGAGATCCAATGACTGTTAGCAGAATAGGAAATCGGTGGGTACAGGAGGGTAATACGGAACGCCGTGTTGGATCCCAACGGCCTCGTATCACTAGCAGTCAAGATGACAGGCATCTTATCCGCATAGCTGTAACGGATCGTGCAGCCACTTCTCGACCCCTGAGTCAACAGATGGGGACGTTTGCAAGATAACAACCATCTGCACGAACGGTTCGACGACGTTTGCAGCAGCATGGACTATCAGCTCGGAGACCATGGCTGCGGTTACCCTTGACGCTGCATCACAGACAGGAGCGTCTGCGATGGTGTACTCAACGACGAACCTGGGTGCACGAACGGCAAAACGTCATTTTTTCGGATGAATCCAGGTTCTGTTTACAGCATCACGATGGTCGCATCCGTGTTTGGCGACATCGCGGTGAACGCACATTGGAAGCGTGTATTCGTCATCGCCATACTGGCGTATCACCCGGCGTGATGGTATGGGGTGCCATTGGTTACACGTCTCGGGCGTGATGGTATGGGGTGCCATTGGTTACACCCTCGGTCACCTCTTGTTCGCATTGACGGCACTTTGAACAGTGGACGTTACATTTCAGATGTGTTACAACCCGTGCCTCTACCCTTCATTCGATCCCTGCGAAACCCTACATTTCAGCAGGATGATGCACGACCGCATGTTGCAGGTCCTGTACGGGCCTTTCTGGATACAGAAAATGTTCGACTGCTGCCAAATCAAATTGGTTCAAATGGCTCTGAGCACTATGGGACATAACATCTGACGTCATCAGTCCCCTAGAACTTAGAACTACGCAAACCTAACTAACCTAAGGACAACACACACATCCATGCCCGAGGCAGGATTAGAACCTGCGACCGTTGTGGTCGCGACTGCTGCCGTGGCCGTCACATTCTCCAGATCTGTCACCAATTGAAGACGTGTGGTCAATGGTGGCCGAGCAACTGGCTCCTCACAATACGCCAGTCACTGCTCTTGATGAACTCTGGTATCGTGTTGGAGCTGCATGGGCAGCTGTACCTGTACACGCCATCCAAGCTCTGTTTGACTCAATGCCAAGGCGTATCAAGGCCGTTATTACGGCCAGAGGTGGTTGTTCTGTGTACTGATTTCTCAAGATCTATGCACCCAAATCGGATGAAAATGTATCAAATGGCTCTGAGCACTATGGGACTTAGCGTCTAAGGTCATCAGTCCCCTAGAACTTAGAACTACTTAAACCTAACTAACCTAAGGACATGACACACATCCATGCCCGAGGCAGGATTCGAACGTGCGACCGTAGCGGTCACGCGGTGAAAATGTATCACATGTCAGTTCTAGTATAATATATTTGTCCAATGAATACCCGTTTAACATCTGCATTTCTTCTTGGTGTAGCAATTTTAATGGCCAGTAGTGTAGTTTGAGGTGGGAAGCCACGCCTCGTCGCCGGTTTCGATTGTGACTCATTCAGAATGGCGGTGAGGCGATGTGCTTGTAGGCATGATGTTTTCCCGTTTGTCTTTTAAAGACATCGTGGTTTAAACTGTGGCCGTTGGTCTGTGAGACTGTGCCCGTTACTATTCGAAGCTGCCTCACGCAGACTAGACTCTTGGTGGTAGTATGTGCCGGTTGTTTGCTATTATTTTGCTGCCGCAAGGTTGCACCGGCGAGATTGCCTCCTGGTAGAGCGACACTCACCGTTTGACAGTTTGAATCCGCCTCTGGTGACGTGTGTGTGTTCACCGTTGAATGGTATATTGACAACTTGATCTGCAAGTTCGCACCTTTCGGATTAATGTCGTGGCTTTCTTGTAGTGTTCCCCGAATTTTCGTGTTGTTGTTAATGTGTCCCGTTGAATGACAGTTTATTTAACGGCAAGCAACAAGAAGAGCCTTTCGACAGAACGCCGTTGAGTGTTCAAGGAGTGCACAGTTGAAATTAGTATTATAAACAAATACGTCGTTGCTCTGTGATTATTAATAACTTGGCAAGATTACTACCCTTCGACAGAGCGCCGTTGATATTTCCTGTTGTTATTAACGTGCACCGTTGAATGACAATATGTTTAACGGCAAGCCACAAGAACAGCCTTTCGACAGAGCTCCGTTGAGTGTTCAATCAGCGTACTGTTATTACCAAATGTTTTACAGTCACTAGCAGTTGTACTCGGTGCTTGTGACTTGGTTGACTACATAGTTTTAGTTTTTTTTAAATAAATAAATAAATATATATATATATATTTTGCGGTCTAAGCCCCTTTTATGTACGTATATATTGGGTCGCAGCAAGTCTGGCGACTGATTATAAGCGTTGTCAGCGAGATAACATAGTTATAGTTATATATATATATATAGCTGTTTAAACTCCCTTATTTTTAAAGTGTGTATATGCTATGTCACAGCAGGTCTGGCGACTAAGTATTACTGTTGTTAGTAACACCTGCCACATGTTGCTTCAACGATTATCTTGTTGTAGTCCTTTATCTATGTCTGTTGATATTTAAAAGGTAAAATAATCCTGAGTATTTAATAGTGTTATCCGCAACAGATTTACCTGGTAGCTTACGGCCATCAGCTGTAGTATTCTGGACTTGTTGCTTGGTTGAATACATTTTTCTAGTTTTATGTACATACATACTATTTAAATCTTATCATTATTGAGAATTGTGCCCCGGTTGTTGGTTTGATTGCATAGTGACCATAATTTTGGTATATCCTTTTATATACATTCTTCCGACTTAAGGTTTGGGAAGATAAAAGACGTCGGTGTTTATGATCATTGAAGGGCCGACATTGGTTTCCGATGTTCCGCACCCAACCGTGATCTTGCACCCCGTACCTTGGACGCGCATTTGGGTTGAGAGAGTTGCCTATTCTGAGGCGCGCTACTCGCTATCTCTGTCGGAGCTTGATTTGCTCGATCCCCCGGAGCTTGGCCTAGCCCTCCCACTCCCATCCCCACTTAACAATAAATACAGACTTGAGTAAGACCATATCAAGGTTCGCCGTTGACATTGCTATCCTCAGTGAAGGCGAAGAAGAACTGCAGGATCCGTTGAACGGAATGAACATTTTGATCAGTAAGGAATATGGATTGAGAGTAAACCGGAAATAGAAATAGTGATCAGAAGGAGCATCGATGAGAATAGCAAGAACTGTAACATCAGAATTGCTGGTCACGAAGTAGACGAAGTTAAGGAATTCTGTCACATTGAAAGCAAAATAACAAATTACGGACGAAGTAAGAAGGACATAAAAAGCAGACTAGAACTGGAAAAGAGAGCGTTCCTGGGTAAAGGAAGTCTGCTAGTGTCAAACATAGGCCTTAATTCGAGGAATAAATTTCTGGTAATGTACATACGTTTTCGAGCACAGCATTGTATGGTAGTGACTTAAGGACAGTGGGAAAATGGGTAAGGAAGAGAACTCAAGTGTTTGAGACACCGGTCTTCTGTTTTATTCATTAATGTTGAGCTAATCACTATGAAGGTTAGGAGTGTTTCGCTTAATTTGTATGGATCGGTACAGGAAGTGCACCTTAAATCAATTAATGTTAAATGATTTTTGATATAGTAATGTGGTCATATCAATTTTTAGCAGTAAGTCATGAACTTCCATGCTTGATCCACGGATAATTCTGGTTATTGAACTAAGTTTTCTTATTACTGGTGTTCCTGTGTTTGCTCCATTTTGCGAAATAAAGTACATTTAAACGAAGTGTTCACTCGCTTCTTAACCCACCTCTACCACCTCCCTCTCCAGTTAAAAAGAGGAAGTTACGTAGAGTGAACTTTACTTCCATCACGCGTATGTTGAATTTTGTCTTTGAGAAAATAACTGCTTTTTGAATATACCTAATAAATACATTCTGCATGTCTATGAGAGGGCAAAAAAGACGAACTCATACGAAGTGCCTGGTTTATCTGCGAGTGATATGGGATAACAACCAGAGCTACGAAAAAAAAACCAGCTGCTGATACAAATAATTATTTAAGGTGATGGAAGACAGTACAGTAAGATTTAAGGGGCGGGTGAGTTTATTAGTAACATCCACTTTTATGCATGAGTTACAATCACATTTATGGCACAGGTATTACGTAACGTTTTAATGTGATTAGTGTACATGACTGAGGCTTGCTTGTTATCAGTCTCTGTTTCTGATTTAAAAGTCTCTTTCAAACAATTTGAACGATAAAGATATTTCTCCTACAAAGATGATGATAAGGTCCCATACTTCGAGGAGCGTTGGGGAACGATGCGGGAGACCAGCACCGCCGTACTACGTTAGGTCCTAGCGGAGGTGGTTTGCCATTGCCTTCATCCGACCGTAACGGGGATGAATGATTATAATGAAGACGACACAACAACACCCAGTCATCTCGAGGCAGGAAACATCCCTGACCCCGCCGGGAATCGTTCCCGGGACCCCGTGTGCGGGAAGCGAGAACGCTACCGCAAGACCGCGGACCCTACAAAGCTATAAAGAGTAATCCAAATCCAGACTAGGTATTTTGTGCTGCATTAAGGCATGTAAGAACTTATAGCGCAATAAATTTATAACTTGATGAAAGGTAGTTCCGGCCTAATAAACAGTTATGACCCGTAGTTACTGTTCCGTTTGCATCAACTTCTAGACTATAAAAGTGCATTAAGTAGTAAATAAATTCAATAATAACAAATCAAGAATCATAAAGGATATTTATGAAGGTAGTAAGGATTTTGATGCTACGTCACCTTACTTGCGTGTCTTCTTTAAGTGGTGGATAATTGTTTGGAATAAGCGGCATAACAAATGCATAGATAGTGTTGATAACCCTCGCTATTATTTTTATATGAAGTCGACGATCTCATAATCAGCAGTAGCTGTAATAGTATTAGCATACTTCCTGGCAGATTAAAACTGTGTGCTAGACCGAGACTCTAACTCGGGACCAGTTTTAATCTGCCAGAAAGTTTCTTTACACTACCACGCCTCCCGTCACACCCATATTCTTAACTGATACCACAAACCACTGAAAACTACTGATGTAGTGTCTCTGCTCATTAGCCTTATTAATAGCGGCATCTTGCCTATTCCCATAAGAGCTAGAGCTTTGTGAGCAATTGGGCTGAAAGAACAAGCTTTTGACACTATACCACACAAGCGGCTTGTAGTGATATTGCATGCTTATGGAATATCGCCTCAGTTATGTGACTGGATTCCTGATTTCCTGTCAGCGGGGTCACAATTCGTAGTTCAAATCAAATGGTTCAAATGGCTCTGAGCACTATGGGACTTAACATCTATGGTCATCAGTCCCCTAGAACTTAGAACTACTTAAACCTAACTAACCTAAGGACATCACACAACACCCAGCCATCACGAGGCAGAGAAAATCTCTGACCCCGCCGGGAATCGAACCCGGGAACCCGGGCGTGGGAAGCGAGAACGCTACCGCACGACCACGAGATGCGGGCAATTCGTAGTAATTGATGGAAAGTCATCGAGTAAAACAGGAGTGATGACTGATGTTCCCCATGGTAGTGTTATAGACACTTTGCTGTTCTTTATCTATGTAAACGGTTTAGGAGACAATCTGAGCAGCGTCTTAGGTTGCTTGCAATTGACGCTGTCGTTTACCGACTAGTCAAGTCATCAGAAGATCAAAACAAATTGAAAAATGATTTAGAATAGATATCTGTATGGTGCGAAAATTTGCAATTGACCCTAAACAAGGGAAAGTGTGCGGTGATCCACAAGACTGATAAAATTAATCCGTTAAACTTCGGTTACACGATAAATCAGTCAAATATAAAGGCCGTAGGTTCAACTAAATGCCTAGGACTTACAATTGCAAACAACTTAAACTGGAAGGAACACATAGAAAATGTTGTGGGGAAGGCTAACCAAAGATTGCGTTTTATTAGCAGGAAACTCATAAAATGTAATAGATCTACTAAGGAGACTGTCTACACTACGTTTGTCCGTCCTCTTTTAGAATACTGCTGCTCGGTATGGGATCCTTACCAGATAGGACTGACGGAGTACATAAAAAAAGTTCAAAGAAGGGTAGCACGTTTTGTATTATCGCGAAATAGAGGAGAGAGTGTCACTGAAATAATACAGGACTTAGGTTGGTCATAATTAAAACAAAGGCGTTTTTCGTTGCGACTGAATATTCTCACGATATTACAATCACGAACTTTCTCCTCCGAATGCAAAAATATTTTGTACACGCCAACCTACACATGGAGAAACGATCTCCATAATGAGGGAAATCAGATCTCGCACGGAGAGATACAGGTGTTCGTTCTTCCCACGCGCTATACCAGATTGGAATAATAGAGAATTGTGAAGATGGTTCGATGAACCCTCTGCCAGGCACTTATATGTGATTTGCAGAGTATTCATGTAGATGTAAATGTATATGCAGATGTAGACTGTCCGTCATCACCTTAATAGTAAATGTGTTATCTATTCTTTCGAACATGTCCGAAAGAGCAGACACCACGTATATTGTATACTAACGACTGCTACATAAGAGTGTCTACAAGGTTGCTCCACACACTGTGACAATCTGTTTTACACACTCATATGAACCTTTCCCGTTTCGATGTATTGCATACGTATGTTCATTTCGTCATTGCGTTAGGTCGTTTCCCGCCACGAGGACAGCAAGCCACTTCCGTCTGACATTAGTTATTCTGACTACATACACCCCCTCCCCCCGCATCATTTGCTCATTCAGATCATCTTTAAAGTTATGAGATAAGTCACGTGGATTGATCTGTTTACGGTACGCTTTGTTACACGCCGAAGGCGTAAATCATACAAGGCAATGCATTTCACTCGCCAGCAGTATTTTGCAGATAAACCCCTCATCAGCTTGGATGTCGGCAGACATTTGCAATAATAAATTTAAAAGACTGTGTCGGTAGCAACCATTTCGTCCATTTGGATTACAAACGATCGATAGTAACAATTTTTAAAGCTATTATTACAATCAATTCGGGACACATTGGCGCTATGTTTCTAGAATGCACAGTGCCCAGGATACCTGGTTGATACATGCAAGGGCAGAAAATGACGATGTGCCAAAATTACTACTTTTTCGCGTTGTTTACTGTGTATCCTGTACTGGTGGAACAAAAAATTTTGACGACTGCCCACTGAGAGAATGAATGCCACTTAATGACGTTGTGGGCTCGTGGCTCGGTAAGGAAAGTTATGCTATGTATAGGCTGTAATTAAATTATTTGGCAGAAAATTAACTAAACTGGGGTGTGCCTGATTGTAGCGTACAGTGTATACAATGTGCCTTCAGGACGTCACATGTTTTCTTTTCTGCAAACTCCTAACAAGTGCCCTAAAGAAAGCTGTTTATTGTATTGTCAGTATTTCTTTGAGAAATAATGGTAATTTCTTAACTTCTCATAACTGGGATTCACAATCATGTCTACTTTATGCAATCTCACACGTTTATATGTGTCAGCTTGTATAAAGTAGACATAGTTTAAAGCCAAAACATCTGCTTTTGATAATGGCCTAAGGCCGAAATTGCAATAGTGGAAATAGTCGCTGGCGTAAGCATGATGTCTTTCAAAGGTAATTTCTGTTTGCTTTTCAGTAATTTTGAACAAGAATGTGTTAATAATATGCTATAATATGGTAATATAACGTACAGAATCAAATAATTTTTTTTTCGGATGTAGCATTGGATGTAAGTTCGGCAACAACTTACACTTCCACATTTACAAGGGAAAATGCAAGAATGGTTCAAATGGCTCTGAGCACTATGGGACTTGACTTCGGAGGTCATCAGTCCCCTAGAACTTAGAACTACTTAAACCTAACTAACCTAAGGACATCACACACATCCATGCCCGAGGCAGCATTCTAACCTGCGACCGTAGCGGTCGCGCGGTTCCAGACTTTAGCGCCTACAACCGCTCGGCCACCCCGGCCGGCGAGAATGCAAGGGGAACAGGAAAGAGGAGAGGGGAGAGAGGAGAGAGGAAGAGGAAGAGGAGGAGGAGGAGGAGGAGGAGAAGAAGAAGAAGGAGAAGAGGAAGAGGAGGAGGAGTAGACATGAGATGACGAAGATTGTGAATTTCCAATGCACAGGCGCCGATTAACGCCAAAGCCTTTGCCATCACCAACAGCAAAGACGTCCCACGCTTTGCATCTTCCTGGATGATGAAAAAACCCAGAAAAGTCGTTGCAGAAGAAGATTGCCCGTGAGTAGGTAATTCTTAAAAATTTCTGCTTGTCTTCACAATAAACTAACATTTTGAGGTACTTACAGGAACATATTTTATGTGTTTCAGTTAACAGTTTATAAACAAATTCCATCAAAGCAACTGAATGCATTTTAATGCCGAGATAAAAACCTTATTTGGGTCATGATGTAGCATAAGTGCTACATGCCATTATATTTTGGTCCATCACATTTATTTTTTAATTTAGTATTTTACCTTTTTTTGTCCCACAACAATGCACTGACCATCAATATTGTTGTATCCAGATCCCATTCCAGCTACTGCCAGGTCCAGGTTGTTACTATGGATTGCTTGGCCCTCCTGTCGCCACCCCAGACCCCCTGGGATGGAAGTAGTGTACCCCAGCTGTCTGCGTCTAGTGTAAACTGGGAAACAGTGCGTACGTTTTTCAAATGTCAGCGAGTTGTGTAAATGAGGCGAGACTTGGGGACCAGCCCAGTATTCACCTAGTGGGATGTGGAAAACCGCGTAAAAACCACATCCAGGTTGGATGTGGAAAGAGGTTGAAGACGGTAAACCATGAGTAGGATATAAGGAGATGGACGTACACGACTCGTCACAGACGGGTGGGGGGAGGGTAGGGGAGACGGCTCGCTGTGTAAAGGAGGATAGATCATGATTTGTGGCAGATCTGACAACGGAGTACAGTGCTGCTGCAGGCACAAGAGTCCCAGAACACTCCCTAGGACCCTCTACGTGCCCCAACTTAACATCGGCAATTTCGATTGCAGTGGGTACGGGATCGAGGGATTGGACCGTGGATCAACACAAATGTCTCCTTGTCGAATGAATCACTTTCATTCGTCCATTACGTCGATGGTCGTTCACAGATTCTCCGTCAACCACGCTAATATCTGACCGATACATGCATTGCGATGGGGACGCGGACCAGTGGGTACAGTGCTATGCTAGGGGGGACAATGACCTATGGTTCACTGGGATCTGTAGAAGTAATCAATGGCACCATTGTAGTTGGGCACTACATGAACACAATTGTCGTATACCTGTATCTCTTCATGCTTGACGTCTTCTCCGGCGGCCATGGCATCTTCTAACGGGATAAATGTTCATATCACGAGACCAGGATCGTGGTATAGCGGTTTGAGGAGCATGGTAGCGATCTTATCTTGATGTCTTGGCTACCGACTTCCCCTCCCCTGAACCGGATGGAATACGTACGCAAAGCTATGCGATCGCATGTTACCGACTTGTTATTTGCGGAGTTTAAATGGTCTGTACGTAGAGATCTGGTGCCACATACTTCCAGATAACTATCAAGGACTGTGTCGAATACATGCGACGTACATAGCTGCTGTGTTGCTTTCCAAAGGTAGACCGACACTCTATTAAGCAGGTGGTGATAATGTTATTTATTTACTTATTTACAAGTCATATTCCGTAGGACCAAATCTTTCCGTCGTATCAACAGCTCACTTCCGTCCGCTACATACTGGTTGCGTTTGCATTAACATTTGTCCTTTATGCCAGTACCGAAAGTTACTATAGAACACTCTTTCTTTCGACACATTCGACATAAATCACGTTCGCTATGTTGTTGCTGTTGTGGTCTTCAGTCCTGTGACCGGTTTGATGCAGCTCTCCATGCTACTCTATCCTGTGCAAGCTTCTTCATCTCCCAGTACTTACTGCAACCTACATGCTTCTGAATCTGCTTAGTGTATTCATCTCTTGGTCTCCCTCTACGATTTTTACCCTCCACGCTGCCCTCCAATGCTAAATTTGTGATCCCTTTTTGCCTCAGAACGTGCCGTACCAACCGGTCCCTTCTTCTTGTCAAGTTGTGCCACAAACTCCTCTTCTCCCCTATTCTATTCAATACCTCCTCATTAGTTACGTGATCTACCCATCTAACCTTCAGCATTCTTCTGTAACACCACATTTCGAAAGCTTCTATTCTCTTCTTTTCCAAACTATTTATCGTCCATGTTTAACATCCATACATGGCTACACTCCATACAAATACTTTCAGAAACGACTTCCTGACACTTAAATCTATACCCGATGTTAACACATTCCTCTTCTTCAGAAACGCTTTCCTTACCATTGCCAGTCTACATTTTATATCCTCTCTACTTCGACCATCATCAGTTATTTTGCTCCCCTAATAGCAAAACACTTTTACTACTTTAAGTGTCTCATTTCCCAATCTAATTCCCTAATTCGACTACATTCCATTATTCTCGTTTTGCTTTTGTTGATGTTCATCTTATATCCTCCTTTCGAGACACTGTCCATTCCGTTCAACTGCTCTTCCAAGTCCTTTGCTGTCTCTGACAGAATTACAATGTCATCGGCGAACCTCAAAGTTTTTATTACTTCTCCATGGATTTTAATACCTACTCCGAATTTTTCTTTTGTTTCCTTTACTGCTTGCTCAATATACAGATTGAACAACATCGGGGAGAGGCTACAACCCTGTCTTACTCCCTTCCCAACCACTGCTTCCCTTTCATATCCCTCGACTCTTATAACTGCCATCTGGTTTCTGTACAAATTGTAAATAGCCTTTCGCTCCCTGTATTTTACCCCTGCCACCTTCAGAATTTGAAAGAGAGTATTCCATTCAACATTGTCAAAAGCTTTCTCTAAGTCTACAAATGCTAAAAATGTTGGTTTGCCTTTCCTTAATCTTTCTGCTAAGATAAGGCGTAAGGTCAGTATTGCCTCACGTGTCCCAACTTTTCTACGGAATCCAAACTGATCTTCCCCGATATCGGCTTCTACCAGTTTTTCCAGTTCGCAATAGCCCCTTGATAAAGTGGAGTACCATGCAGTAATTCGCTTCGAGCGGCAGCGGAAATGTTGTAGCTTTGTGAGGCCGGTCCACTGCTAAAGAAATAATCATGATTGGTCTTACACAGCTGGAACTTCCCTGCTGCAGCCGTAAACGAATTACTGCACGGTACTCACGGGCTGCGCTATTGAGAGCCGCGCGTGGTAGACGCGAATTTGTCACGGTCCACGCGGCTTATACTGACCAGCCATTGTCCCACTCTACGTCCGAAATATAAGATAGATATACGAAAGCAGTCCTCTAGCATTTCATTGTCCAATCCATCGATATGTCCAGAATCTTTCTCGAGATTTCCTCTACTCAGTTTTGGCGATCGCTGACACAGTTGTAACGACAGGATCCTGGGCACACTAGCTCGATGATTTCAAGCGGACCACTTTACAGCAACATATGCTATTGCACCACAGCACTCACGAGGGGGCCGCGGCTTGTGAGGTGTGACTCGGTCGGAGGCAGTGATGGAGGGCCGGCCGATGTGGCCGAGCGGTTCCAGGCGCTTCAGTCTGGAACCGCGCGACCGCTACGTTCGCAGGTTCGAATCCTGCCTCGGGCATGGATGTGTGATGTCCTTAGGTTAGGTGGGTTTATGTAGTTCTAAGTTCTAGGGGACTGATGACCTCAGATGTTGAGTCCCATAGTGCTCAGAACCATTTGAACCACTGACGGAGACTCGGTAGCGGCAGTGACACAGGGAAGACAGCGCGCGCAGCATCGCGAGTAGTCAGTCGATGCTTGATATACAGCAAGGACGCACAGTGTTGACTTTCCGACGCCTGGGTCTGGCGGCGAGCGGAACTGGAGTGCGTAAGCAGTCACCGGTCAACATAGGCCCTGTTTAAGAGTCATGTGTATCTGGAATCCTGATGAGGGCGCGGGAGTTTCCCCTGGCGTGCATGTTAACAGCGAGATCCTGGACTAACTTTAAATGGTGAGCCGTTTTGTGGTGGAACTTTTGGATGTGATTGCTCCGTGTAGCCACTTTGATTTTCGCTAGTCGTTCCTTAAACCACTTGGACGTGGGTCCGGGATGCTTGGTTTTGCAGGTCCATGTAACTGCGCTGTGCCCTGGTTCCGTTGCAGTTATCTTTAAATACAATGTAAGACGTGTATATTTCATTTGTCTATTGTCAAACCACAATTTATGAAAGAAGTTTATATTTTATTAATAGGATTATGTAGGAATAATTAATATTTGTCATGGTGGAAATAATTGTGGTAGCAGTAAGTATCTTACGAAACATGGATGAAGGGTATCAGACGGATGCCATATTCCTTGACTTCCGGAAAGCGTTTGACTCGGTGCCCCACTGCAGACTCCTAATTAAGGTACGAGCATATGGGATTGGTTCCCAAGTATGTGCAAGACTTCTTAAGTAATAGAACCCCGTACGTTGTCCTCGATGGTGACTGTTCATCGGAGGTGAGGGTACCATCTGGAGTGCCCCAGGGAAGTGTGGTAGGTCCGCTGTTGTTTTCTATCTACATAAATGATCTTTTGGATAGGGTGGATAGCAATGTGCGGCTGTTTGCTGATGATGCTGTGGTGTACGGGAAGGTGTCGTCTTTGAGTGACTGTAGGAGGATACAAGATGACTTGGACAGGATTTGTGATTGGTGTAAAGAATGGCAGCTAAATCTAAATATAGATAAATGTAAATTAACGCAGATGAATAGGAAAAAGAATCCTGTAATGTTTGAATATTCCATTAGTAGTGTAGCGCTTGACACAGTCACGTCGATGAAATATTTGGGCGTAACATTGCAGGGCGATATGAAGTGGGACAAGCATGTAATGGCAGTTGTGGGGAAGGCGGATAGTCTTCTCCGGTTCATTGGTAGAATTTTGGGAAGATGTGGTTCATCTGTAAAGGAGACTGCTTATAAAACACTAATATGACCTATTCTTGAGTACTGCTCGAGCGTTTGGGATCCCTATCAGGTCGGATTGAGGGAGGACATAGAAGCAATTCAGAGGCGGACTGCTAGATTTGTTACTGATAGGTATGATCATCACGCGAGTGTTACGGAAATGCTTCAGGAACTCTAGAGGATATGAGGCGTTCTTTTCGTGAATCGCTACTGAGGAAATTTAGAGAACCAGCATTTGAGACTGACTGCAGTACAATTTTACTGCCGCCAGCTTACATTTCGCGGAAAGACCACAAAGATAAGAGAGATCAGGGCTCGTACAGAGGCACATAGGCAGTCATTTTTCCCTCGTTCTGTTTGGGAGTGGAACAGGGAGAGAAGATGCTAGTTGTGGTACGAGGTACCCTCCACCACGCACCGTATGGTGGATTGCGGAGTATGTATGTAGATGTAGATGTATATGTATTGTTGGTAGGAGAGACCGCACATTAATATTATTGTAAAAAGGGCGGGAGAGACCGCGTATGGATACATTTTAAGAAAAGAGCGGGAAAGACCGCGCATTGATACATTTTGCAATGGTAGCAGGGATTATCTGCACCAGAAAGCATTGTTGGCGGGGGAGACCGCACTTTAGCGTTCGTAGGAAGTTTGTACTAAGCGAAAAGTGAAGCGAGTCGGTAGCAGGTCTGAAGCGAGAGGTGAGAGGAGCGGTGTGCCTGCCAGCCACCTGCTATGATTTACAAGAGATTATAAACGAATGTACAGAGACATCAGCTAACTATTATCATAAGAGGAACTAATATCATTGAATTATTTTTTTGAGAAACTTATTGTAAAACGTAAGTCCCATTTGAACGTTTGTAAAATCATTTCATTCAGAATATAATTAATTTTTGCCAGCAACATTGCATTACTGATTATAATCCATCCCAAAAACAATGTATGTAAAACTTTGCAACATTTTGTTATTGTCAAGAAAAAGTTTAACTATGAATTACGTAACTTCAGTCAAATTAATTAAAGAATAACGTCTGCTTTGCTATTAAAGAGTAACGTCAGCTTTGGTAATAAATACAGCCACTTATTATGACAGCCCACCAGCAGCTAATAAAGTATAGTAAAACAGAGTAAGTAGATTCATGTCACAGTTCGATGTAGCAGTCAGATGGCGATCGAGTAACAGTAAAAAAGGTAAGGAACAGTTTTGGGTTATTGCAGGTAACGACTGAGGGCCACGACGACGACACATTCTATGTTTCGTCGAAATAATCAGAAAATCACTTTTAATAAGCAGCATTTAAATTTGTATGCGAAGATCGAGAAACAGAATTAGTTTCAAAGGGAAGATTTCATTTGTTATTATTAAGTAAGAGATAAAAATCCTAATGGAAGGTTTCATAGGTTATTGTAGAAGGGAAGGTTGCGTAACAAAAGACATATACAGGAGACGGGAAGGTTTCAATAACTGTGGCCGATATTTGGCGATTCCATTTTTTTTATTATTATTGTCAGTATGTTAAGTGGACAATTTTATGAATCAAAGTTTGTTCTTTGTAAAAGACTTCAGCCGCTAATTTAAACTGGAATTGCAAACTTCTTCCTTGTTGTCTACTATAACAGTAACAAAAGGTGCTTTGGTATTTAAGATTGTGTGCGGATTGTCTGGTCAATACCACCTTGAGCTAGTTGTGGTTTATAAATTTATGAAGTGAAATTTCACGTCACTGGAGATTGATTAAGGAACTATTGCTTTAATAGCAACTGCGGTTGCCACATTATAACGTTTAACATAACTTCCTGCATTTGGCGCTACCCAGTGGTTGGCTGCTGGTTTTAGTATTTTAGTGAACTTCGTATTAATACTGGGTTTGTGTGTTCTACAAGCAGTTATTGGTGTTCGCAGGCCCTCCTGCGTGTTGTTCTCTATTTAGCTCTCGAGCACGGAATTCAGACGCACCGCCAATGTGAACGCCAAGCGTCGAGAATGTGCTGGTTGCTGTGTAGATCTTTCAGACTATCATAGCATCATATTGCCGAATGTTTTCCATAATAGTTAATCACGTATTTATGAGATCTTGCTATCTGAGTAATTTTGAAGCCTAATAGCTTTTACAAATTGTTTTTTTTTTTCATATTCACAAGGCCTGATAATTGACTTAACTGCAGATTTGAGCTCCCTAGTTGTGAAATGATGTTAAGGTTATAGTTGTGTAAAGTAATTTTTTATCAGTTTTAAGTTGGGGCCATCAGACTGCTTTCTTTTAAAACTTTTTGAATTATTCTCATTGCTTTTATACAATTGAATAATCGGTGTAGATCGCCGCAATTTGGAAATGCTAATTAATCATTGTGTTGTTACCAATGGTCTGTTTTCATTAACGTAGTGAAAATAAATTTTTGTATCCTCAAATGGTGTCAGCATTCCACTCTAGCAGCCCATGTAGCCTGCTTACCAGTGGTGGTCACATTAATGGGACTGGACCATGTGATTCTCCAACACTGCTATTACATTAAAGCCGTAGATGGTTTTGAAACAATAAACTTGAAAAAAAAAATCATTTGTAGGCCTTGGAACAGCAACTTACCAATTCGCAGGCTGCGTCTTTATGCACTACATTATATATATGATTGTGTTTCATTCTGCTGAAATATAACGGCTATCTAATGAAAACGAGACAGACTGGGGGGAAAAAGTTAGTAAAGTGTTCGTTATTTCGAAAGTCATACATGTATCCCACGATGAGAGAAAACTGTCAGAGTCTTCGTGGACAAATATTTGTGGGTGTCTATGGAACTATAATTGCACGTACTATTGCCAGCATGTTGCCAAGATTGTTTCGATTACTCTGCAGACATTTGGCTGGAAAACCCTTACACTTCCTCCATGCAGTTTCGCTCTCACCCCACGCCATTTCCATATTTCTGGTGTCCTGAAGAAAGACATTCGTCACCACTGATTTGCCTCGGACGTAGAGGTGCACGGCTTTGCACAGTCATGGCTCTGTAGGCAACCGCAAACATATTTCCTGAAGGCATCATCCGTTTTGCCTCACATTGGGATAAACGTATTGACAGTTATGGTGATTATCTTTGAAATAACAGTTTTTTTTGCTTTTTTCCATCTGTCTCGTTTTCATTTAACTGCCTGTTACACAATGAATTACAACGTTGCGTAAATTTTGATGAAAACCTTGGCCATTGTCAACACATTACCATTATCAGTACATTCTTCAAGTTATTTACACTACTGGCCATTAAAATTGCTACACCAAGAAGAAATGCAGATGAAAAACGGATATTTATTGGACAAATATATTATACTATAACTGACATGTGATTACATTTTCACGTAATTTGGGTGCATAGATGCTGAGAAATCAGTGTCCAGAACAACCACCTCTGGCCGTAATAACGGCCTTGATACGCCTGGGCATTGAGTCAAACAGAGCTTGGATGGCGTGTACAGGTACAGCTGCCCCTGTAGCTTCAACACGATACCACAGTTCATCAAGAGTAGTGACTGGCGTACTGTGACGAGCCAGTTGCTCGGCCACCATTGACCAGACGTTTTCAATTGGTGAGAGATCTGGAGAATGCGCTGGACAGGGCAGCAGTCGAACATTTTCTGTATCCAAAAAGGCCCGTGCAGGACCTGCTCCATGCGGTCGTGCATTATCCTGCTGAAATTTAGGGTTTCGTGGGGATCGAATGAAGGATAGAGCCACGGGTCGTAACACATCTGAATGTAACGTCCGCTGTTCAAAGTGCCGTCAATGCGAACAAGAGGTGACCGAGACGTGTAACCAGTGGCACCCCATACCATCACGCCAGGTGATACGCCAGTATGGCGGTGACGAATACACGCTTCCAATGTGCGTTCACCACGATGTCGCCAAACACGGATGCGACCATCATGATGCTGTAAACAGAACCCGGATTCATCCTAAAAAAAGACGTTTGGCGATTCCTGCAACCAGGTTCGTCGTTGAGTACACCATCGCAGGCGCTCCTATCTGTGATGCAAAGGGTAACCGCAGCCGTGGTCTCTGAGCTGATGTCCATGCTGCTGCAAACGTTGTCGAACTGTTCGTGCAGATGGTTGTTGTCTTGCAAACGTCCCCATCTATTGACTCAGGGGTTGAGACGTAGCTGCACGATCCGTTACAACCGTGCGGATAAGATGCCTGTCATCTCGACTGCTAGTGATACAAGGCCGTTGGGATCCAGCACGGCGTTCCGGATTACCCTCCTGAACCCACCGATTCCATATTCTGCCAACAGTCATTGGTTCTCTACCAATGCGAGCAGCAACGTCGCGATACGATAAACCGCAATCGCGATAGGCTACAATCCGACCTTTATCAAAGTCGGAAACGTGATGGAACGCATTTCTCCTCCTCACACGAGGCATCACAACAACGTTTCACCAGGCTACGCCGGTCAACTGCTGTTTGTGTAGCTAATCATTTGCATATCACAGCATCTTCTTCCTGTCGGGTAAATTTCGCGTCTATAGCACGTCATCTTCGTGGTGTTGCAATTGTAATGGCCAGTAGTGTACATTACTTTAGGAGTCTGAGAAAATAAAACATGAGACATTTGGTATCGACAAGTAACAGATAACTAAATATCAGGAAACGTCTAATTATAACAGATTACACCTAAAGCGACGCGGTTTTGATAAATGTTGATTGCGTTGATGCCTTGAAACGGCATACTTAAATAAAAACGAGGTTTTTGTACAATACGAAACACACCAGTTACAAAACACTTTAACAGCCGTTAAGTTGTTTCCTGTCACAAATCGGAGAAACATGACTCGTTGTCGAGAGATGCTCAGTGTGACGATGGTAGTTTGACAGTAATTCACAGCACGTAACTTATGTAAAAACCTTCAGGTATTGGTTTCAACTACAAACGCACTAGTCCAATGGAGGGCAATCTTGCAACTCACTGGTAAATTTATTCTCCACAAAGCAAAAATATGGCATGTATGATTCTGATTTTCACGCTAATAGATTCAACGCAAAGTGAAATTCTACGCCGTGACGTCACAAAATTCGACCAGCTCCAAATTCTCGTTCGCTTTCTCGTTCCGTGACTTTAGCAACCACCTTCGGTAACGGATACTTGTGTACGTTGTCAACTAATTATTATTACTTCCTTAAGATCTTGAAGCAGGCCCACTAAATTATCGCGCCAGTGTTGTTACACACTGCATGCGAGGCACGCTGCCCGGGCACGAAGTCATTTCTCGCTATTACTGCCAGCCCTGCCACACTTAGCGAATACAAGTCGCGGCAGGGGCGCCAACTTTCGCCGTCACGTGACCGGAAACAATTACCGGGGCGAGCTTGAGGCTTTCGCCCTATCGTGCCGGACGCTTCGTAATAATGACGCTATCAAGTACCGGCCGGCCGGCCGCGACAGGCACAACATAAAGTGGGTTGGTAAATTGTGAACTTTGGTCAAAAAAGTAATGCATGGGACGACTGCTCTGTGGCGATGTTATCGGGCGAGGCAGGCGGCACTGCGCAGGCGCGCACCGTCGTAAAACATTTCCGCGGCGCAGGGTGCCGTGGTAGAGGGGGTAAAAAAAATAAAAGACGGGCGAGTCGCGGAGATTGCCAGGAAGAACTCGTCACGAGAAATTGTCCGCGCCAAGATGGATGCCCCCGCCCGCGGGCTCCCTCTTTTTTACCGCGCTGCTCGCGGTTATTCATTTGTTTAAGAAGGGGCAGGAAGGCTTTAGGGGCAATCATTTCCTCATTATACAGCCGCGCGTAATTCCACCGCACGCCCCTGTCGCCGGTCCGCGGAACTCGAATTTCATCGCCGCGTCCGTGATGGCTTTAATGGGTGGAAATTAGTATTTAGTGAACAATTAAACGGACGGATCCGTTGCTGATGAAAAATGTTTTTAATTTAGGAAGTTCTCCGACTTGGCTCGTATTAATCATACCTGTGGCTCGAAATGGCCCACATTATTTGTAGATCCGTCAGATTACTGAGTTGAGAGAAAGCGGATTTGGCGGACTGTAGCATCTGTCAGCGGGCGTTGCAGTTTTTGCTACTGTGTTCGCTGGAGTGTTTCAAGCAAGGGTTATTCTGAAACTAATGCCTCCCATTTATTTACGTGGAAACTACAACAGATAAAGAAGAAAGCAGAATAACACAATTAAATACAGGAATATTTCAGCTACATATTTTAATTTTTCCTCGTAGTCACTACTATTTGTTGCGCACTTTTGCCACTGATGAATAAGAGCCTGTATGCTATGCTTTCTGAAACCTGAAGCAGCTAAGGCTAGCCACCGGCTTATAGCTTTCAGTTTACGGTACGATACTGCAGTGAACCTGCTTTTCAGAAGTACGATGCAGTATTCTTTCGGAGATGCGTGCATGCTCGAAGGATCAGCTACTGCGGCGACTACAGCCACTATGTACGCCAGACAAGGATTCGAACCCTGATTTACCGCTTATCGCGAATGGTCGCGTTACCATTAGGCTATCCGAGTACACTTCTCAACCAGACCTAAACTTCCATGTGCCGTCAACCATTTCCGAAGAACATCGCATCGTACTTCTGAACAACACACGTACTGCTGTATCACATCTATCTGCCGACACGGAGCAAGCGACTTTCGTTTAAAATGATTCCTCCGCACGGAAATATAGATAATGGAGTGCAGGCTGACATGGCTGACGAGATTTAGAAATTTGGGTCTGGCCGTGAAGCGTGCTAGGGTAGCCTAATGGTAAGACGACCGCTTCCGATGAACGGGAAGAAATCCGTGTTCGAGTTTCGGTCCAGCACAAATTTTCATTTCGTCATTCGATTTTATCGCTGATGGTTGTCCATATTTGCAAATACGAATACATGTTTCGCATCTGAGTTTGGGAAATAACTGCCATGTAATCCATCTTTTTCCATATGTCCAAAGAAATGAAAGTCTGAAGATGGACGTAGTGGGACAATTCAATAAAATTTGGCAATGCGTTCCATTGTTGAAGAACTGTTACTGAGCCTGGAGCTATGGTGTTGGAAGTTTTTCTTCTCTGGCTTGACTCAGGAAATTCGGACTTTAAGTCTCATCGTTGTCGTCGTATAACGTTCTGAAACGGCTCCTTGACACTCAAAACAGTCACACCACGTCTTTCCCAAAACGTCGTGTTCATCAATTTCTATGCAGATGACTGTGTCTTTAACTTCTTCTTTGTTGAAGGGCTCTCATGCCACGACTCCACGAACTGCCTTTTGGATTTTTGCTGGTACTGAGGACACAATGTCTCATCTTCATTGCAGGTGGTGTTCAGAAAATTACCACAGCTTCCTGCTGGTTCAGCAGTTCCCGACGAATTTCCATTGGGTGATTCGTTGGGTCTTGTGCAAGATTCCGTAAGAGGAACCTCGCACAAACTTGCGGAACACCTTCTCTAAGTCACTACAACCGACATTCAGATGCGCGCATTACTGCTTACTCGTAATCCGTCAGCCCTCACTATTGAGTTGATCGAGTCGCTATTTACTACAAAGGATGCGGTGTGGTATCCCATGCACATCCTGTCCACCATTACTGAAACACAACACCCACCGCCTCGCATTAATCGCTTTTACCGTATTGTTTCCATTAACTTGTAGCAACTGTCGATGGATTTATATTGATGCATTTAGTACAGCAGTGAGCAATTCAGTGGAACGTCTCTGTTTTACTTCCACCTCGGTGTCATAAAACATTCTGGAACGGTCCACTACTGCCACAATTTGTTACAAGACAAAAAAATCAACCTAACAGAAGCGTGAAGATTCAAAAATTATTCTTCCCCCAACAAAATCTGTCTCTGACATTCAACGCAGACAGGCAAAAATAGCAGGAATTACTTTAGGAACAACCTGCGTACTTTTCATGTCACAGACGGAAAGAGAAAGGACACTTGGCATCGTCAGAGTTCTCACTCAGTTGCAGTGGAAACACCGAAGGAGCTTACTGTACAAATTACATACACTCTGCTAGTTAATTAAGAGTTCCACACGCTATATTCACGACAACCATTATGACGCGGAACGTGCCATCTGAACAACCACAGAACACAATAGAAAGTGAAAAAATACACTGATGAGCCAAAACACTATGACCGTCTGCTTAATAGATTGTTCGTCCATCTATGGAACGAATTACATCATGAAGTCTGTGTATCAGGGATCCGACAGTTTGTGGGTAAGCTTGTGAAGATACAATATGTGGCATTAGATGCCTACGTACTGATCATGTAATTTACGTAAATAACGGGCTCTTGATTTGTGTACGCCGTAATTGCACCCGATAGTGACCGGATGGGTATCATAGGATTTACGTCAGGCGAATTTGGTAGCCGAGACAACGTAGGTTCACTGTAATACTCTTCAAACCACTGTATCACGGTTCTGAATCCGAGACTCGGACAATTACACAGCTGAAAGACGACACCGCTGTCGGAGAAGACATCAGACATGACATGATGTAGGTCGTTCGCAGCTGTCAGCGTATGTTTGATTACCACCACAGGTCCCATGCAAGCGCAGGAGAATGTTTCCTATAGTATAATACAGCCAGCGTCCGTGGCGAGTTGCACGTTTCGAGTTGCCGTTTGCGTCGATGACGGCGTTTTTGGAGACAACCATCGACCTAGTGCAGTAAAAACGTGATTCACCAGAAGAGCCGACACGTTTTTACTGATCGACGGTGTAATCCCGTGTCCATTGCAACAGTATCTGACGATGTCGTTGGGTCAACATGTGAACGCGTAGGGGTGGTATGCCGCGGATCTCTATATTCAAAAATATACGACGAACAGTGTGCTCCGAAACGTTTGTGCATGCACCAGCATTCTGCTCTTTCGGCAAAGATGCCACAGATGAAGATCTATCCTACTTTACACTGTCCTTCTACCTCTTTCCATAGATGCTTACGACAGCAGGACGTGAAGATTCAACCAGCTTCCCCATTCTCGAGGTACTCGTTTACAGGTTCCGCGTGATAATAATCTGCCCTTTGTCAAAGTCTCTTATCTCAATGTATTTTCCTGTTTGCAGCCGATATCTTCTTAGGGTGATCTCCTGTCCGTGTTTGCTCCACATACATACTTTTATTACCGCGTCGCTCGCCCGCTATGACACCAGGCGGCATCTAGTACTGCAGTGGGCAGTTGTCATAATGTTTCGGCTTATCAGAGCATTTGTACGGCTATGGCTGACCATTTCGGGTTTTTTTCAGTATAAAAAATTACCTCTGTTCAAAAATTCCCCTACGGTATACAGGAAGTTGTCAAGGAGAATCATCTTTAATCTACACTTGAAGACACTACTTCTAGCAGGCACTTTATTCCCTTGGGTACCTTCCCAACGAGTTTTATGGTTGCATATGTTACCACTGTCTGTATCAAAGTTATATTCTCTAAAGAGTAATGTAGCTCATTTTTCCTTCTGGTCTTGTGAATCTCTCTGTGACTCCCAAACTCCACTGGGTTGTTGATAAAAAGTGAAAAAAATGTGCTCCGAGGCTGTGGTTAATATTCTCTGCTGCTTAAAGAGATGCCTGGAAGACATTAATTGCCTTTTAGCACGGAATATTTTTTTATCTAAGTGAAGTTTAATCCCAGAAAATTATCCAATAAATCTTTGAATGAAAATATGAAAAATAAACTGAAGAAAAAAATATAATACCAAGGAGGAGTTGTGCGACACAAACTAAAGCTGGTAATGATGTTTCTTCATCAGGCAGATGGTGTCCATTCAAATTTTGCGCCAGTCGCATAGGAGTGACGCTAATAGCGCTACTATGAGGATGCAACTCAGGTTCGCTTTAAATACGCACTGTAACGGTCGTGAGCTTTGAGATTGGACGTAGTGATCTCATGTTAATCAGGAACGTTTTTAAGGCGACGAAGACCATGTCATCAAGAACTTACTGAGTTTGAACGAGGACGTGTAATAGAGCTTGGGCCCAGCTCCTAGTGTGACGTGGACGCCAGATAGACTTTTTCATTAGCTATGTTGAATAGGTATGTACCTATTGCGTCTAAAAACAGGATTAGAGATACAGCATTAAAGGTGATAGTTTCATCGTGAACGGAAATGCTTAAGGGAACCTACGAAGTGTGATTGTGAAACCAAATCCAAAAGGCGGTTGGAGGGAAGTAGATGAGCTGTTAGAAAGTTTTACGCCCGATGGATTTCTTATGGATATCTTTTCAGTGCAGGCAGCTCTCCTAAAAGATGTGTCATCTTTGGAAATTTTAGGGCCTACACAATTTAATAATAATTCGAAATCTTTAGCTATCATTCACAAAAACTTATAAAGTAGCCCATATTACAGTTCGGCTTCAAGGTCAGACATTAATTTTCTCGCATCACACTTCTTCCTACTTTTCTTTTTCTTGCATTAACGTAAGTACTGCACATTCGAGGAATGCTAAATCGTCTTCTCCCTTCATAATATCAACCGGCGAAACTGTTACTAAAACGCTACTAAAGATAACAAAATGGGGACTACCTCGATAAGTTATCAGAGCCAACTGCGGTTCCATATGGCCGAATCCTTTAGTCCCAACCCCTTGGTTTGGTGAGGATGCTGGGCCGAACGCTAATACGTTAGCGACCAATGCTTGGCCAAATCCATTGGCTGTCGTTCATTTGGATTCGTTGAGCTAGTATGCACAAGTCTTAAGCGGAACACCGCGCAGGCCCGGTCAGTCACTGAATTTTTTATGCTGTTGATGATGACGGAAGAGTAAGCTGTCAGAAGCCCGAATGTTTTATTCAAAATGACGTCCAGCCAAGCGAGTTAGAAAAAAGAAATACAATGGTAAACATAAACAAAATTGGGATTTTTCCTATGTTAGATTAAAAATCAAAGACGGATGGTTACAAAACTGAAATATATCCATTTTGAAAACACATTGCAGAAAGGTGAAATTCTTCTGACAAAAACACCGAAGCATTGCTCACATAAAAAGTAAAGGACCTTCACAAGGATGAGAGGTATTGCCGGAGGAGAAAGTATATTTCTCAGGGTTGATGGGTGTGAGTTGAAAGATAGGCGTCTATTAGATAGGAAAAACTATGGAGATGAGAGATAGGAGATGAGGTGGAAATACAGTCGCTGTGAAAGAGGGAGGGTAAGAAATAGTGTCTCGCGTGGATAAGCCAGTGGTTACAAGAGGAAAGGGATGGGGATGGATGGAGAGAGAAAGCAGAGAGGAGCGCTGATTTGGAGTCGGAGAGCTGGGGGAGAATTAAAGTTGCTAGGAGGGATAAATGGCAGGGCGGATCTCATTGTCTGTGAGAGGGAGTTGATTGAAGTTGCGTTGGGATGGGATATCGAGTGTGTGTAAGTGCAGGGACGGAGGGATGTGTTTGTGAAGGAACGACAGTATACCAGGGTTGGGGATCGGAGGGGAGACAATGAAGTGATTCGAATCTAGTTTCTGGACAGTATAGGAGATGAGGATGAGAAGAGGTGGAAATTTGATGAGGTGGTAGAAGACCGAAATGTGGGAAGGCAAACGGATGGGAAAGTGAGACGGAGTGCATGGAGTTCAAGGATTTTGAGGAATTTTTAAAACTTTGGTATGTGCATAGAGAGTGTGGATCGGATTAGGATTTTGTATGTGTGGAGAATAGTGGAGGGGTGTAATCCCCAATTTCGGCGTGTTAGTAATTTTAGTAGTTTTGGTTTACTGTGGGATTTATGTTGGATGGCTAGTAGGTGACGCTTCTACGTTAGCTGCCGGTCGAGGGTTAGTCCAAAATATTTTATGTGTTAGTTAGCTGGATAAGACAGCTGAAAATGGTAAGTTAGAAATCATGGAGGCGGAAGGTGCGACTGGCTCGTTCTACAACTATTGCCTGGGTTTTTAGGGGATCGATCTTGATTAGTCATTGGTTACACCAGGAGTAAACTGACTGATGTGAATTTGTAAGGCCGCACGGGATTAGCCGAGTGGTCTGGGGCGCTGCAGTCATGGACTGTGCGGCTGGTCCCGGCGGAGGTTCGATTCCTCCCTCGGGCATGAATGTGTGTGTTTGTCCTTAGGATAATTTAGGTTAATTAGTGTGTAAGCTTAGGGACTGATGACCTTAGCAGGTAAGTCCCATAAGATTTCACACACATTTGAACATTTTTTTTTTTTTTTTTGATTTGTAGGGATCATTGCGATTCCTGGAGTGTAGGGTAGAGGGCAAGGAAAGCAGTGAAGGAGGTGAACTGGTGGGGGTGGCTTTGACATATCAGCTGTGTAGAGGAGATAAAGGAGAGGAGAAAGGACGGAGCCTTGGGGAACTCCTGCAGAGGGATGGAAGGTACGGGAATTGGTATTGTTAATACTGACAAAGGAGGGGCGATTAGATAGGAAAGATGCAGTAAGGCAGACACAGTCAATAGGAAGTGCGTATGAGACTCCGGCATACACTCCGTCCTTTTCAACTCGCGCACCGTGCCGCTGCGCATGCGGCCACAGACACACAAGCGACAGACATTGATGAGCGGCAGAGACGTACCATATTAATGAATTAGATCTGTGGCTGCGCGGTCTGTCCACGCTGGGTTGTCGCTGTATCGCTGTGAGCTGCACTATCGCGACGTCTTTGTTATTTTATCACAGAAAGCGCCGGATTCCACGACTTACCCAAGCTGCAGCCGCTGTTTATGAAATTCGTCGACAAACGAATTCGAATTGATTCGTTCGCCACCGAGACCTCCTCCTCCCCCTCTCCCCACCAACAAAAAAAAAAGAAGCTAAAATTTCGACTGTGATGCCGTGTGGCGAGGGTCTCTCGTCGGGTAGACCGTTCGCCTGGTGCAAGTCTTTCGAGTTGACGCCACTTCGGCGACTTGCGTGTCGATGGGTATGAAATGATGGTGAGAAGGACAACACAACAGCCAGTCCCTGAGCGGAGAAAATCTCCGACCCAGCCGGGGATCGAACCAGGGTCAACTGTGATGCAAGGTTAGCGAACATTAGTTGGGACCATACACTTACGTACCTACTTCATTTACTGCTGTTTTCGACGGACATTTTACTTGGCAAACATCGTTTGGTTTGAGAATGGGAGTAGCCCGAAGCCGGTCACCGACTAAGTAAACATCCATTTTAGTTGTAACTCTGGAACTGGCATCTCAATTTAAGGGGGTAGGACGTCAAACGGGCCGTCTTGGAGCAGGAGAGGCACCACACGACATTTTAATTTCCACTGTCTATACTTTTACAAATAACAATTCATAAAACTTTGTCAACATGAACAGGAGGGATTCAGAATTCACACTCTTAGGAATGTAAGTTCAAAAATATAACAAAATAAATTTTTTTACGTGTGAAATTTCATCATTTTTTCACTTACTATTGGCTGCGTTTGTTACTGTAGGTACACAGTGGAAATTAAAATGTCGTGTGGTGCCTCTCCTGCTCCAAGTCGGCCCGTTTGACGTCCTACCCCCCCTTAAAAAGGAACTGCTGTCCCACTAATTTCAGCACGCTGAAGTTGCGTAAAAATTTCGACGTTTTCGAGCACCAAAGAGTGACCAGTATCGGCCGGCCGAAGTGGCCATGCGGTTAAAGGCGCTGCAGTCTGGAACCGCAAGACAGCTACGGTCGCAGGTTCGAATCCTGCCTCGGGCATGGATGTTTGTGATGTCCTTAGGTTAGTTAGGTTTAACTAGTTCTAAGTTCTAGGGGACTAATGACCTCAGCAGTTGAGTCCCATAGTGCTCTGAGCCATTTGAACCATTTTTGAACCAGTATCGACGCAGTGCTCTGCCGCAGCCGATTTATTGGGCTATAACAGCCGGGTGTACCTGCAGCTATTCGTACATCTTTCACGGATTGTACGAGTCGGCCGGCCGGTGTGGCCGTGCGGTTCTAGGCGCTTCAGTCTGGAACCGCGCTGCTACTACGGTCGCAGGTTCGAATCCTGCCCCGGGCATGGATGTGTGTGATGTCCTTAGGTTAGTTAGGGTTAAGTAGTTCTAAGTTCTAGGGGACTGATGACCACAGATGTTAAGTCCCATAGTGCTCAGAGCCATTTGAACCATTTGTATGAGTCGACTGTCTGATGTGTGACCTGCTGGCTGCCAGATAGTTGTGGAAGTTGTACCATTACAACAACAGCGTAACGTGGCTGGTATTATCGCCATCGCTTTGCCGGCCGGAGAAATGTCCTGCGCCGGGCCTACTACGTCCAGCGGAGCTCCCAAATGGTAGCGGTACGGGAGGAGGAGACCCGGCGCGACTAATGGGGCGACGTGACAGGCTGGCCGGCGGGACGTGGCGCCCCGGGCAGGTAGCGCCGGCGGCGAGCGGCAGCGCCTTTTTGCTGGTTGTCGGCCGGACAGCGGGGAATGCGGGCGACAGTAATCTGAGTATAACGACGGCCCTAATGATGATGACGGCGACGGTAGCCGCGCGCCGCGGACACGCCAATTACAGCGCGCCGGCGCAAAAACGTCTCGCCGCGCTGACCACTGGCGCTGCGTCTGCACCGCGGGGGCTGCCGGGAAACGCCGAAACGTCGCGCTGTCCATATTTACACTCTGGTCGTACCTCAGCGATCGGGGACTGTCTCTGTATAGAAAGTATTGCTTCATAAACTCATTTGCGACACTTTATTTCCGTAGCGCACGACTATATGTAGTCGATAGTGCTGACAGTTAAGTTTTCAGATAATCTGCGTAACCAGTTAGTCTAGCCACAGATACGATATACCGGGTGATCAAAAAGTCAGTATTAATTTGAAAACTGAATAATTCACGGAATAATGTAGATAGAGATGTACAAATTGACACACATGCATGGAATGACATGGGGTTTTATTAGAACCAAAAAATACAAAAGTTCAAAAAATGTCCGACAGATGGCGTTTCATCTGATCAGAATAGCAGCAAAGCAAAGATGATGTTCTTTACAGGAAATGCTCAATATGTCCACCATAATTCCTCAACAATAGCTGTAGTCGAGGAATAATGTTGCGCACAGCACTGTAAAGCATGTCCGGAGTTATGGTGTGGCATTGGCGTCTGATGTCTTTCAGCATCCGTAGAGATGTCGGTCGATCACGATACACTTGCGACTTCAGGTAACCCCAAAGCCAATAATCGCACGGACTGAGGTCTGGGGACCTGAGAGGCCAAGCATGACGAAAGGGGCGGCTGAGCACACGATCATCACCAAACGACGCGCGCAAGAGATCTTTCACGCGTCTAGCAATATGGGGTGGAGCGCCATCCTGCATAAACATCGTACGTTTCAGCAGGTGTTTATCAGCCCGGCTGGGGATGATGCGATTTTGTAACATATCGGCGTACCTCTCACCCGTCACGGTAGCAGTTTTGCTGTCCAGCGCCATCTGTCGGACATTTTGTGAACTTTGTTTATTTTGGTTCTAATAAAACCCCATATCATTCGAAGCATGTGTGTCAATTTTTACCTCTCTATCTACATTATTCCGTGGTTTATTACGTTTTCAAATTTATACTGACTTTTTGATCACCCGGTATATGGTGATCGTGTCAACCTCTTCCGCATCAACTACAGCCTGAAGATGGTGCACTGAAGCGCCGGAACTGGGTGCAACAAAATAAATAAAATCATAAGGAAGTTTATAGGATTTTCAATTTCTCACAAATGTAAGGTAGGTGGTGGTAAAAGTACGCGTTTTTGGCTTTACGAAGTATTAAAAAAACACTTACAACATTATTATATCAGCAAGACATGCAACACCTACTTTACATCTTGGTTCGTTATCATCCAGTTATTATTGGAGGAGTAATAAACGCTTTGGGTTCAAATGGTTCAGATGGCTCTGAGCACTATGCGACTTAACTTCTGAGGTCATTAGTCGCCTAGAACTTAGAACTAATTAAACCTAACTCTACCTAAGGACATCACACACATCCATGCCCGAGGCAGGATTCGAACCTGCGACCGAAGCGGTCGCTCGGCTCCAGACTGTAGCTCCTAGAACCGCACGGCCACTCAGGCCGGCAATAAAAGTTTTTCTAGAAGATAATTTTTGCCCACTCTTACCTCACGCTGTGGGTTAAGAGTACGTGGGTCTGAAGCAAGAGTACGCAGTGCGTACTTGTACCCCCAAATGAAGAAAAATAAAAATGATTACAAATAAATACATGGAAAGTAGGTTACAAAAAAAAATTGCAATGATTTGAGAGTGAGCTAGAAAAACAGTTTATCGAGGGGAATGTGGTGCTCCTCTATTGCTTGTGTATACTCCAATGAAAAAAGTTTTTGTGAATCGGCCGAGGTGCCCACTATCTCTGCCAGTTTTGAGAAAGACAGCCTCTCAAAACCTGATAACTTTGGATGCTTGCCGTATTGAGCTCCCATTTTCAATAAGGCCGGGAGCTTCACGGTAGAGCGGCTATGTAAATGGCTGTCGAGTTGATATTCTCATTCGTTTTTTGGAAGAACAAATGACACTACGGAAGATGCGATTATATTCGAAGCATGTTTGAGAGGTAGGTATATTTGAGAAAACCTCTATCCCACCAAAGAAAAACTACAGAAAATAAAAATTAATTTAAGTTCACTAAGGTGAATACTGAACTATCTAAGACCAACAAAAAAAATGCTTGGCCGGCCGCGGTGGCCGAGCGGTTGTAGGCGCTTCAGTCTGGAACCACGCGACTGTTACGGTCGCAGGTTCGAATCCTGCGTCCTTAGGTTAGTTAGGTTTGAGTAGTTCTAAGTCTAGGGGACTGATGACCTCAGATGTTAAGTCCCATAGTGGTTAGAGCCATTTGAACCATTTGAAGCTTGTGGTGATCAATGTCTGTCTCGTACGCAAGTTATCGGGTGGGTTATGATAAGGACAGTAAGGAAGAAGTCGAAGACGATCCGAAACGCGACCGTCCTTCCACTTTGAAAACTGAAGAGAATGTGGAGACGGTCAGCAGAATTGTTCGAGAAGACGGCCACCTGTGCATTCGAGGAATTTCACAACTCGCCTGCATGAATAAGGAAACCGTTAGACAGATTTTGCACGATGATCTGAGCATGACAAAGGTTTTTTCTGAAGTGGCGCTAAGTAGCCTCATAAAGGCGCTAAGTATCCTCATAAACCAGAAAAAGTAATATCGAGTGGACTGCTGTGTTGACGCTCTTCAAAACATTGAGAAACACCCTGATTACCCCAGCAGAGTAATAACGTGTGATGAAACATGGATATTTCAATATGATTCAGTGACTAAGCCACAATCCATGCGTTGGAAGAGCCATCAATCCCCTGGGAAGAGGAAACCACGCATGAGCAAATGAAAATTCAAAGCAATGATGATAGGTTCCTTTGATACCTGAGGGCTTATGTACGTTGATTGTCTGCCTGAAGGTCAGACTTTCAATCAAGCTTATTACGTAATTATTATAAAGATCATCTGTGAACGTGTGCAGCGAAGGGGGAAGAATCTCTGTTCGTCAGGACAACGTGCCGGCCCATAAAGCGACGTCTGTGAAGAGATTTTGGGCGAAAAATAAAATTCCAGTGATGCAACATCCGCCGTATTCGCCTGACCTAGCACCATGCGACTTCCTTCTGCTCCCAAAATGGAAGACTGCGTCAAAGGAACGTGGTTCGAGTCCGTGGATGCAATGAAGGAAAAAGCGACGAGCCTCCTCAACAGAAAAACAAAGGAAGAGTTTCAGCACTGCTTCCAACAGTGGAAAATTCGCATGGAGCGGTGCAGGGGAAGAGGAGGGGACTGCATTGATTGGGACAACATTTCAATTGTGTAAGTTTTTTCAATAAAGAGTTAGAGCATGAGCCCGGTTTCTTTATTGCCACACCTCGTGTACATTCTTTGTCGATCTGAGGCAGATGCTTGAGTAAACTGACGGCAGCCTACATGTAAGAAATTAACCACTGTCGCCCCCCCCCCCCCCTCCTGCTATTTCTCCTACCAACTATTCTACCTAGTGTTGATAAACGTATCTGCAAAAATATTTTAAAGTTAATTTCTGAAGCAAAGAAGCAGGCTTGGAAACAAGCAGAGTACTCATACATACACTGTATCCCAGGGGGGATTGTCAGTATTCAGGTATATGACAGTAACTATCATTTGAAGCAAAAACGTCTCGAAAGATCTGGTCTAAAATATATACCTTAAGAGCTTTAGTTGGAGGGATTTGTTTCACACTAGTGAAGATGAACCAGTCCTCATAATTCTTAAGGCATGCCTTTCAGAGCCTCTGTTGTTAGACTTCTTCTGCTTCGAATGTTCATTTCCGACATATCCCTAAATAGTGACCATTCCTCCTGGAATACCCTCTATGAAGAAGTTATTGAACTTCCTAGACAGAAAAACATGATTTTTAAGTGGATTACAAAATAGAGCTGATAAATAATTAAATAAATAAATCTTAACAATGAAAAGGTGAGTTGCCTAACTTCCTCAAATAATTTGACCCTCACCAGGAATCGAACCAGGTACCATATCTTTCATGGTCACTATTCTTACCAAAGGAGGCGTGCGGACACGACTAACGACCAAAATTGTGGTATATCATATGTATTCTTTAGTGAATAAAGAAGGTGCCACGGCCCTTGTGATACCAGTATTTTAGCTGCATTGCTGTCCACAGCCATGTGAAATTTCTTAAATGATATCAATTTGCTGCATTTGTTGCTTTTATTAGGTTAAGCCCTCCTGTTATGTCTCGGACATGGATGTGTGTGATGTCCTTAGGTTAGTTAGGTTTAAGTAGTTCTAAGCTCCAGGGGACTGATGACCTCAGAAGTTAAGTCCCATAGTGCTCACAGCCATTTGAACGATAACAGGTATACTTCCAATTAAATATAACTTCTAAAAAATGTTCGAAACTTCAGTTTCGAAATATTTTTCTGTATAAGGTAATGAAAGACTCGCCCTTTCTTCAACCTATGAGGCGCCTATTAATCCACCTCGACACTGTTTTTCGTAATTTTCTCAAAGCATCTTCGACAAATATTAATGAAGGATCATCAGCTACTTCACGAAAATCCATTTGTCGAAGGACGAGTATGTGGGTTGGAACGACAGATGCCGCCAGTAACTGTAGCTGGAAGACAGTCCAATCGCAACCCACGATAGCTAACTCGCCAGTCATGCTAGAAACCACGTCCTCGTTCACGTCCACATTCAACTACGCGATCGCGCTTGGAATTAGAAGACTGTAGCCTGTTTGAAATCGCCTCACGCAGAATGTACAAACTAAACGGGCCACCACAGTGTGGCAGTGCTGGAAGAGACGCTTCTCTGTTTGCCAGGGTAGACTGCGAGGCACTGGCGGTGTGTAAGACAGGTGGCGGGCGACCGGTTGACCCTCGCATTAGGCGCGGGCTATAGGGTTCGGCGACCCCGGCTCCTGTAAACACAGGCGACGACACGGCGCGCGAGATAGCCGCCAGATGAAGCCATAAACAAGCCCGACACCTGCTCCGCCTAACGAGCCGCTGCCCGGGAGCCGCCCGCCCGTGCTCGCACACCGCTGCTGCAGCCGGTTGCGTCTCCCTGGCTTACGATGCCGGGAACCACGACTAGGGAGCAGCGCCGCGTCCGTGCAGACGGAACACAAGTTCCGACGGGGGAAGGAAATCGGCAGCGTCCTTCTCCGCATTTGCTTAAACGATTGTGACGAACTAAAAAAAAAAAATCTATATGTGGGCGAGTGGACAGGGGATTTGAACGGGTGTTTTTTAGAAAGCGGGTGTACTTTTTTCCTGCGGATTCACTTCCAACGTATGCTGAAGAGCTCCACCACAAGACTGAACGCCAGGTGGTAGCGTTGTGGGCACGTAATGCGAAAAGAGAAGTTCGGGGTGAGTAAAAATAGATCATTCGATTTGGTATGTCTATATTTCTGAAACTAATAAACATGCACAGTGAATTTTTATTTTATGATGAACGGGAAACTCAAAAAGTTTTTTCTTCGTACCTTTTCATAGGTGTTCAATATGCCTCCTCTTGAGATGTACGACATACGTCAATGCGGTAATCAAATCCACAGTGTTGTGAGCATGTCTTGAGTTACACCTACCACAGCTGCTGCTATGCGATATCTTAGTTAATTCATTGTTGTTAGTAACGGAGGCAGATAAACAGAGTCGTCTGTAAGCCCCCACAGACGCAGCTACAGTCAGATTAAAATTTGAGCCGGGCCGGAACTCGAACCAGCATTTCCCACTTATCGCGAGCTGTTGCCTTAACCACTTCGGCTATCCGTGCAGCCTCCTGTACCGATCGAATCTTCCATATCGCGAGCTGCGACATGTTCGCGAATGGAACAGTGACCCGATAATGTAGAAACAATTTCTTTTATCAGACCTCTATGGTCATAAGCTTGTAGGTTCTCGGTCTACCGGTTCCGGACAGCAATGACCATCTTATAAAACAGATCTGAAGATGGTCAATGCTGAAAGAAACCGGTAGTCCGAGAACCTACAAGATTGTGACCACAGACGTGAAATAAAAGAAATTTATTCTAATCTTCCTATGTCACAGTGTCTACGTCTCATAGTACTCACACACTGTTCGTGTGATTCCCGCATGGAGAGCTACAATGTTTCTCTCGTTAGTTTCCATTGCTTTGGCGTGGAATAAAGATAGCGCAGTGTCTGTATTTATTTGTAGTGTAGTCCTGTACGGGAATGAAACGAGGACGATAAGCAGTTAAGACAAGAAGATAACAGAAGCTTTTGAAATTCAGTGCTACCGAAGAATGTCGAAAATTTAACGGATAGATCGAATAATTTGGGGAGGTACGGAATCGAGTACGGGAAAAAGGACAATTGTGGTGCAACTTGAGAGGAGACACATTGAAGCACCAAGGAGTCGTCATCGTGGTGGTGGAGGGAAGTGAATATTGGAGACGGAGGCCTAGGCATGGATGTATTGAGCACCTTGTGGCTGTAGGCTGCAGTAGTAAAATACAGACAAAGAAACTTGCACAGGATGTACTAGTACGGAGAGCATCAAACCAGTATTTGGACTTAAGACCACAACAACAATAGGCTGTATCATTAACATATAATAAACATCTAGGATTATGCTTACAAAGTAATTAATAGTGTATCAACTACATAAAATTAATCGTAGGAATGGTAGAATCCAGTAGGAAAGTTATTCAAAGAATCTTGAGGAAGTAAAGTGCACCCACGTCGCTTGATCGATACTTGAGCACTGGTCATCAGTTGGACACCTCGACCAGATAGCGTTGATAGAGCAAATCGGTATTTTAACGAATAGGCAGCCATGCAGGGAAGTTGACACATTACTTTATCCATTTTAAAAAATAATAAAAAAATAACAAACGAATGATCCGAATGAGACGGAAATCGGTTGATGTCACCTCTGGCCCATATGCAACCAGGTACATGGCTTGGCACTGTCTAATAGTGTTGTTGGGTGTCCTGCTCAGGGATATTATGTCCAATTGGCGCGGTGGATCGTCAACGTGTTTGGATGGCCCCGCCGATAATGCTCCAAATGTTCTCAGTTGGGAAGAGAGCTGATGACCATGCTGGCCAAGGTAGAGTCTGGCAAGCGCGAAGACAAGCAGTAGAAACTCCCGCTCTGTGCAGGCGTGGATTGTCTTGCTGAAATGTAAGCCCAGGATGGCTTTTCATGAAAGGCAACAAAACGGAGCGTAGAATACCGTCGACGTACCGCTGTGCTGTAAGTGCGCCACGGATGATTATCAAAAGGGTCCTTCTGTGAAGTCAAATGGCAGCCCTGACTCGTGGTTGTCAGGCCGTATGGCGAGCGACAGTTAAGTTGGTACCGCCGTGCGGGGCATCCCCAGACGCGTCTTCCCTGATTATTGGGGCTCATTTCAGGCCGAATGCGCCCTACACCACCACAAAAGGGCTTGTTGGTGTGCAGAAGTCAATGGTAGTCGGCGTAAGGGTGATGTGAGCTCAGCGCCCTTTTGTCAGCCGTCCGTGGTCGTTGTGGTCGCTCAAGTACCAGTCGGATCAGTCGTAGTGATGAGCCGGCTGGAGTGGCCATGCGGTTCTGGGCGCTACAGTCTGGACCCGAGCGACCGCTGCGGTCGCAGGTTCGAATCCTGCCTCGGGCATGGATGTGTGTGATGTCCTTAGGTTAGTTAGGTTTAATTAGTTCTACGCTCTAGGTGACTGATGAACTCAGAAGTTGAGTTGCATAGTGCTCAGAGCCATTTGAACCATTTGAACCATAGTGATGAATCCGGGGCTCTGAGATCCTCCTAGACGACTGCTCCGTCCACACATTCTGCCATCTACCTAGGTCGAAAAATTTCTTCCTAACGTTGTTTTCGACAATATCTCACCCATTCCTGGCAACGTAGTGGAATAGTAGCATCGCCGCTGTTCAAATGTCGAGCGATTCACTTATTACTACAACCAACTTTTTTGAGCCCAATTACATGTTCTCTCTCACGCGCCTGTCTGCGAGGCATAGTTAATGTCCGTGAATGAAATTCGCAAAGACTTTATGTCATGGTATCGATAGTCCACTGTTTACTATCTTTGCCTGCTGCGCGGTGAAACAGCGCTGCAGTGTCACACATTCTTCCATTGTCAGCCAAAGTTTGCCATTTTGCATTTTCCGTCGATAACTGTATGAATATCAGTTTGTGACGCATTTTCGTGGCTCCTTTTTTATTTATTTATTTATTTTGTAAGATGGCAAGAACTATGCCCCTTACATGAAGTCATTAAAGATCACCTAACTCACGTTGAGCGAACAGTAGGGCTGAACAAAATGGCTGACAAGGCACAATGCATCTTGCAGAGGGTATAGTATGAATGTAGTGGAATAATTAATGTTGGGTGATGGTTTTAAAGTAGTTCACACGACATGAAAACTTTGTGGAAACGAGTCGATTTACTGGACGCTAGTTTACCCCAGGAAAGTATTTAGAGTTGATCGTGGCCGGCCGGGGGAGCGGCTAAGGGAAGCGACAATAGGCAGCTTAGGGTGGCTCAAGCTCTGAGAAAGCGATAACGGTGAGCGGCCTCCAGCCTCCTTAAGATGTGTGTCAGTGAGTCGGCGGTTGACCCCGACTCCATGCTGGTGTACCGGGAAACAGACGGAGAACTTGTACGCCTGTTGATAAATGTCCGTCGTCCCATTTTCTGTGAAACATGTGAGAGAGCCACGCAAAGATACGGTGGAGCGGTCAACAGAGGTCAAAATATGCGTGTTTGTGACTATAGCAACTTCACGCTGATTTCACGGTCCTCAGAGTCTGAAATAAATCAGGTGAAGAGCGACAGAATGAAATACGCCGGCCTCCGATGGGAACGTAGGACCAAAGAATTTGAAGTACTCGCCTGGGAGCCAGAATTCCGGAAAACTTGGTGTTTGTGCAGACGCCAACCTTGATGGGTGGCCTGGGGGGAGATAAATAGAAGAAGTTGAGAGGAAGGGAAATTTTGTGGGAATTTGTTCAGTTTCCAGAGCAGGCATGGGTCGGCGGTGGGAAGCGATGCATAATTAACGCGACTTGCGCTGCAATTGGCGTAAGTGATTTTGCTGGAGGGGAAACTGAGGCGAAGAGTGGACTGGCAGAAGTCTCAGTAGAGGTCTTCCGTTCCCAGCTCTCCTAGAGTGCGGACGTGGCGTTCTTGACTCAGCTTGCCTGAGAAAGAGTGAGCATCTCTGCAGTTTAGGACTTAGCAAAGGGAACGATTGAGCTTGGAGATAGGAAGTTTTGGTTCAGCTGTGTACGAAGCAAGATAAATAGGAGTGAATAGACGAGCGGAGCCTTGCAGCACCACGAGGTCGGCCGATGTCCACACAATGACGCCACTCCGCCACGCTGTATTCGGTGATATTGTGCCTGCTCTGGCCACTGATTAATTTGTTGGAACACGTCGGCAAAGTTTCCACAAGGGTTTCATGGTCCGTGTATTGTAGAATTCTTCTCGCACTTCGCATTACGCCTGGGTCAGTTGATAGGAATTACTTTTGAGTATTGCGCTTTACTCCACACAAACGCAATTTATTACCACTGCCTGATAGGAGAGTCTTGTAATGTCATGATTGAAGGTCTTGAGTTAAAATAAATTTGTGCTGATCGACTGCATCTGTTTTCAATCAAGTAGTTGAAATCCCAAGTCACTTTCTTAGTGTTCAACATTTGAATCTGGTGTTCAATAGCTGAATATAACATCAATGTGCACCCCTTTTTAATTAAAAGTGATCAATTCTGAATAAATTAATGTCAACACTGCCACTGCAGTTCAATCAGGAGTCACAGGGCCATATTACTCTTTTGCGTTATCCGATATTGCGGCAGTTTTGCACTCTCTGTTGATCTGTTAGTCCATTAGTTGAGGTGAACACACGCCAAAACCAGCTAAGTTACGGGTGGGGTGCTACAATTTTAATAATCCGAAAAGATCTGAAGATAGGAAAGAACCGTTATAGGTTACAAGCGCATATGTTAAATCGCAGCTGAACTAAAACAACTATAAATCAATTGACTTTAGAAAAACTTATGACTTGATCGACCAGCAGAAGCTCTTTAGAGTTTTTGAAGAATTAGGAATGGCTGGAAAACCCAGGGCAATTATAAAGCAAACGCTAATGGAAACCATTTCCATACTTAAATTTCATGGAGAAATTTCAGATCCCATTAAGATTAAATTAAGAGCTAGGTAAGGAGACAGACTGTAACCCATTTTGACTAACACCGTCCTGGAAAAAGTAAGGGAAACACAGAAGGAAGCTACGAAAGAAGGAGTAGAAGGAATCTAAGTCCAAAGAAGCTGGGCTCAAGGTCGAGTGCTTAGTGCTCGTTGATGATTTCTCAATGTTAGCCAACGATAAAGAAGCAGCTCTAATAATACTCGGGAAACTACACGTCTTAACTGAAGAAACAGGACTTAATGATAAAAGAGAATTCGTAGAGAACAAACATGATAGTGAGACTTATCCGAGTACAAGGCTCGGAAAAATCAGAAAAACAAACTAATTCAGATCGTGAATGAATGCGATTGAATGTGATTGATAAAGAAGCAAACATGAGACGAGGTAGAAAGATAGAACTAGCATACAGGACAGCACAGAATACATATAAGAATAGAACAATCTCCTACCGTGTAAAGATTAGGCACTTCACCACGATTTTTAAGCCAGAAGCACTTTACAATTCAGAATGCCTGATAATGAATAACAAAGGAGAAGAAAGAAAATCTGGAAATTTGTAGTAAGGTTTTATGGGACCAAACTGCTGAGGTCATCGGTCCCAAAAATTACACACTAAAAATGGTTCAAATGCCTCTGAGCACTATGGGACTTAACATCTATAGTCATCAGTCCCCTAGAACTTAGAACTACTTAAACCTAACTAACCTAAGGACATCACACAACACCCAGTCATCACGAGGCAGGGAAAATCCCTGACCCCGCCGGGAATCGAACCCGGGAACCCGGGCGTGGGAAGCGAGAACGCTACCGCACGACCACGAGCTGCAGAGTGCCCGAGGGAGGACTCGAACTTCCGACGGGGGAGCGGCGCGGACCGCGACCAGGTGCCATAGATCGTTCGGCTAACCTTCGCGGCACAGAAAACGAAAGAACAAGAGAAGATGGAAAGACAAAATTTAATGACGAATCGCGGACTGTAAGTAAAGTAACTACGGTACATGAAAAAAAAGGAAAAATGAAGATCTGTATAAACAGGTGGAGAAGATCGCAGACATTATAGGCAAGAAAAGACAAGTTTTTTGGTCACCTTTTCAAAATAAGCAAATGCAGACTGAGAAAAGAAAAAAATTTCAGTAACATCACCAAACTAAAGGCGACCACAAAACGGGTTGAAGAAATAAGAAAGGACATGGAGGAAGTTGAGATAAGTCAGAAAGACACTTGGAATAAGGAGGTAATTAGTATGAAGAATAACAAATTCACGGGGTTCCAGGAAAAGGACCAAGTTCATCTGGACCGAAGGAAAGGAGGGACCTCAGCGAAAGATGAAGAGAATCTGGGGGGGGGGGGGGGGGGGGAGAAAAGACAAACCGGAAAAACTTTTGTTTCCTGCACTCCACATTAGGCCAAAACTCCTTTCTTTTTTTTTAAAAAAAAAAAAAAAAGATTATAAACCAGTAAAAACCGATTATTAATCACAGAGTAGAGAATATGATCACTTGGGCACTATCACTCGTTGATTAAATTGCTCGGGTAAATTAATCCGTTTATGAAACACCTTGACTCTCTGTAGTTTTGTCGTCTCCTTGGCAGCACTTGCGTATGGGGCTTTGCCACTTGAAGTTACTGAGTGGGTGCAGAGCAGACGGGCTTTATGCGGCAAGAGCCGCTGCTCCAGGCCTCAGCACCGCGTGGGTGGCTTCCCTCCTGCCGGGCGTCATTAAGCGTGATAGATTAAACGCCGAAAGAGCCTCCGCGCCCGTAATTGCGATGATCAGGGGCACGCCAATAGCCGTGTTAATTAGCTTACGTTAATACCCAATTACGGCGGGCAACGCTGCCTAATTAATTTGGGACGCTCATATCAATCAAGAAGAAACAAGAGCGGCGGCGGAGTGTCGCTAGATAGCATGACTATCAGGTCCCATCCACGGCGCGTGGGCGCTTCCAGTCTCCACTTCAACGTCCGCCGGTCAGATCAGATTTACTTGAGTAACCGGATCGAAAAAGTTCATCTCGGGAAAGGCGCTCACCGCTCATCAAGAGCGCAGTAATATACTTGCTTTAAAAAGTAAGGGTGATTCCACCCTGGCGCCGGCTTAGTGGGCCAAGGACTAAATCTCAGTGCAGCACGTTGCGTGGGTCCCGCACAAATCGCCAGGCATCGGATAGGGTAGTCCTGTTACACTCACATTACATAGATCTTAGTTCATTTCTTTCAGTATTTGCGGTATACAGGGTGTTTCAAAAAGGTACGGCCAAACTTTCAGGAAACATTCCTCACACACAAAGAAAGAAAATATGTTATGTGGACATGTGTCCGGGAACGCTTACTTTCCTTGTTAGAGCTCATTTTATTACTTCTCTTCAAATCACATTAATCATGGAATGGAAACACACAGCAACAGAACGTACCAGCGTGACTTCAAACACTTTGTTACACGAAATGTTCAAAATGTCCTCCGTTAACGAGGATACATGCATCCACCCTCCGTCGCATGGAATCGCTGATGCACCCCTGGAGAATGGCGTATTGTGTCACAGCCGTCCACAATACGAGCACGAAGAGTGTCTACATTTGGTACCAGGGTTGCGTAGACAAGAGCTTTCAAATGCCCCCATAAATGAAAGTCAAGAGGGTTGAGGTCAGGAGAGCGTGGAGGCCATGGAATTGGTCCGCCTCTACCAATCCATCGGTCACCGAATCTGTTGTTGAGAAGCGTACGAACACTTCGACTGAAATGTGCAGGAGCTCCATCGTGCATGAACCACATGTTGTGTCGTACTTGTAAAGGCACATGTTCTAACAGCACAGGTAGAGTATCCCGTACGAAATCATGATAACGTGCTCCATTGTGCGTAGGTGGAAGAACATGAGGCCCAATCAAGACATCACAAACAATGCCTGCCCAAACGTTCACAGAAAATCTGTGTTGATGTCGTGATTGCACAATTGCGTGCGGATTCTCCTCAGCCCACACATGTTGATTGTGAAAATTTACAATTTGATCACGTTGGAATGAAGCCTCATCCGTAAAGAGAACATTTGCACTGAAATGAGGATTGACACATTGTTGGATGAACCATTCGCAGAAGTGTACCCGTGGAGGCCAATCAGCTGCTGATAGTGCCTCCACATGCTGTACATGGTACGGAAACAACTGGTTCTCCCGTAGCACTCTCCATACAGTGACGTGGTCAACGTTACCTTTTACAGCAGCAACTTCTCTGACGCTGACATTAGGGTTATCGCCAACTGCACGAAGAATTGCCTCGTCCATTGCAGGTGTCCTCGTCGTTCTAGGTCTTCCCCAGTCGCGAGTCATTGGCTGGAATGTTCCGTGCTCCCTAAGACGCCGATCAATTGCTTCGAACGTCTTCCTGTCGGGACACCTTCGTCTCGATACAAACGTACCGCACCGCGGCTATTTCCCTGTGTTAATCCATACATCAAATGGGCATCTGCCACCTCCGCATTTGTAAACATTGCACTGACTGCAAAACCACGTTCGTGATGAACACTAACCTGTTGATGCTACGTACTGATGCGCTTGATGCTAGTACTGTAGAGCAAAATCAAGGAACACCCATTTGTGTTAACAATACTGTAAGGTAGTTTAACTTATGTTTCGAAGAACCACTGACGGACATGAAATAAAAATTCCGGAAAGGAATAAAAGCTCAGAGACTTTGAATACCACAACATACAGCATAGGTAGTCAGCCCGAGAATAACGATAGCACTGAAAAATTGCTGAGCGGAATGGACAGCACGCTTAGTGTTGAATTTGAGTTAAAGAAATCAGAACTACTACTTATTTTTCTTGTGCCTTTGTCACGGTTTGGCGCAGGTTCAGTACGGTTATTAACGGGTTTTGAAAGGTTAATTGATGGGATGGCTGGATATGCTTAATGTCGCCACTCCATTAACTCCTGGGATGGAATATGTGTATCCCTACTGTCTGAAAATAGTGATATTCATGTTAAAGGGTGCGAAAGTTTTATAAACATTCACGAAACGTGTAACTGAGGCGGGAATTAGATAACAGGCTGGCATTCACCTAGTGGGATGTGGGAAACCGCCTAAAAACCAAATCCAGGCTGGCCAGCGCACCGACCCTCGCCGTTTACCAATCGGGCGGAGTCGATCCGGAGCCCAGTGCACTTCCCTGTAGCCGGCAGGAGTGGCTCTGCGGTTCTAGGCGCTACAGTCTGGAGCCGAGATACCGCTCCGGTCGCAGGTTCGAATCCTGCCTCGGGGTGAGTGTGTGTGATGTCCTTAGGTTAGTTAGGTTTAATTAGTTCTAAGTTCTAGGCGACTGATGACCTCAGAAGTTAAGTCGCATAGTGCTCAGAGCCATTTGAACCATTTGAACTTCCCTGTGCCGGAAGCGGCCCTTCAACACGCATCGTTATTGGGGCAGGTGAGTTAAATAAAACACAACGAAAACGAAAGGTTGCAGAAACGTAAACAGCACCGTGTAAAATATCGGAATTAGGAATACAAAAGAACAAGCGGAAGAATTCAATCTGTGTAACCTTATTACTGAAGAGCAAAGCAAATAATACTTTCTAAAGAGATTGACGTAAGCGGATAAGCAGTCTGCTTGCATAAAATATTAACACAAAAACTAGGAAAAAGATTTTAAAAGTATACACATGTCACACAACATACTGTGGAACCGAAATAAGGACCTTGAGAAAGTTGGGAGAGGGGGGGGGGGGGGAGGGGAGAAAAAAAGAAAACATCTGACATTACCTAATACAGCAATGTAATAGAAATGAAATGGAGCGTTAATGTACAAAATGTAGCTGCAGTGGAAATAATGGATGAGGCAAGACTTATTCTGTCAAAATTTGCAGCAGAATAAACTGGCAGATCAGTGAGACTTGGGATAGGCCGTACCGGAATTATCAAGTTGGTTTTGGACGAAGATTTCGATTTGTAAAAAATTATATAAGATGTCAGGTGCAGCAGATGCAAAGCTGGAAAATTAGCATAAGGTTGGAATAGATGTAAGACTGTGTTTACCACTCTATAGTCTGAAGATGGGCAAAAAAGTGACTATGTAATATGGAACGAGCAATCTCTTTGATAACATGATTTCGTCTTCTGAAAATCTTAATCCATACGCACACAACACACGTTTCTTAACTCTTATCATTCGTGTATGCTAGTTCTAGTATCGTATTCAATATTAGCATAATACAGGGTAGGTAAAATGAAACTGGCTCGATAAATACTTCCTGCTCCTTAAGGTAGGCAACCCACCTGCCCCATTTATAAGTTGGGTTGTCCATCTAAAGTTTCATGAAGCATTTTGCGCTCCAGTTTCATTTTGCCCATCCATTACATAAAGGATGCATTGTTAGATGTAACACAGTATCTCATGGCCTTAATATTTCCAATTAAATTGAATCTCTCTCTTCCCAAGCGTATGGAGTCCGCTGTTTTTCGTGATTTGACAAACGTTATTTTACTGAATTTTGTGCTCCGAAGCGTATCCTGACGCTTAAGTCGTCAGGGAGGGAACTCCTGTGCGTCATGCGTCTGTGAATCATGTAAATTTTGTTCTGTATGTCATACGTTAACGCTTTTTGTGTAGTGTTTCCTGAGGCGGATATTATGGACCAGCCCAATGTTTGCTTAAACGATCGCCTAAAAGGCACCCTCAGACTGGCCAGTGTTTACCACACCAACCGTCATTAATACGCCGCGCGATTCCCGTCTGACACACCTCCACGTCTCGTAACGCAGACTGCACTACCCAAATACTATAAATGCATACGAATTAATAATTCTACAAAGGAGTTATACTCTTCAGGCTGATCCATCGTGACGGAAAGAGGAAAATCAGACTCAGAAAATGGTTCAAATGGCGCTAAGCACTATGGGACTTAACATCTGAAGTCATCAGTCCCCTAGACACAGAAGTACTTAAACTTAACTAATCCAAGGACATCCTACACATCCATGCCCGAGGCAGGATTCGAACCTGCGAGAGTAGCAGCAGCTCGGTTCCGGACTGAAGCGCCTAGAACCACTCGGTCACATCGGCCGGCTGTGACTCAGATCTTAAGTGTTATCTTGGCTAGCAATGTTGTACCACAGGTTCATAATGTACCTTTATTTGGTTGTACGATATCCCTGAATCAATTTCATTACGCATAGGTAGTAAAAAAAAAATCAATTATTCTTATCTTCTTTTCTCCACTTTTTCTTCTTAGTTCCGAAACCTGCCTGAGAAACTGCCTTTGTGAAACAATGACGAGCAGCCAGCAAACGAGGACAAACAGCTGGAAACGGACCTAATTAAAGCATGATTTAAGGAAGTGTATAAAATATCAAACACCTGCTTTATGTGCTCGTAACCACTTGCAGCCGCTGTGGAGACTAAATTTATTAATTTAACCAAAACAGGAAGGTGTAATACCCTCACTCGCTCTGCTATCTGTTGATCTGACGCGCATCTGGCGCATCGCGACGCGAACTGGTCCTGTGGCCACCGATCCTCGGACTTACGATGTTAATGAGGCTATATACAGTTATTCCCAATTATCCCATTTTCAGCTGCGCCGAGTGGACATAACGGAAGAAGGCTATTGCGCTTTAAACAGCGACCGTATGCAACGACGCTAACGATGTTAATTTTGTGGCACTTTCTCGTGAAGACCTGACTTAATCGTTGGCATCCGGAGATCGAACATTCATTGAAATTATCTGAGGCCGTGTGTCGCTATCGATGGTGTCAGCACGGTAGCTGGTGCTTTTAGTTTACTGATGTAACCTGTTGATACAGGATGGCACAAAAAACGAGAGGTTACGAAATACGTCGTGAAAGCTGCACATGTGGGCAATAATCTGCGAATTCGACACTGAACGTGGAATATTGGGCAGCAATGCGAGGGGCATAAAAATAAAGTGAGATACGATACCAGAACATTGGCGTGAAAGTAACTGTGTTTCACTTGGTTCTGCTGTAGTAGAGATAGTACGCCCTCTGTCTTTCTCCGACCTTTGAAATGATTTAGGAGAGGACTTCTAAAAATTACACATTATTGTGGCAAATGAAGTAACTTTTCTTAGTGCTGCACCGCAGTTCAAAATGCCACAGAAACATGACAATATGTTTCAACATAACTACCAAGCCTCTGTAAACAAAGACCGGAAACTTAAACAATGGTCCAATTCCGCTACAAGAAATTCCGCTCCTCGGTCATGTAACATTTCAAGAACCGCTGTGTGAACGTTCTCATTGTTGGAAACCCCGCGGTAACTGCAAATCAGTTCGTCCACTACCTGGGCACTGTCGTCTGAGGCCGATGTTGATGGCCATCCTTACCGAGCGGCATCAACAACACCTGAACGGTCTTGGTCAAGTTTTTGGCACCATTTCACTGCGGCCGGAGGAGTCTTTGCTTATGGCCCATATACCACCAGAATTCCACAGTGAATCTGGATACAATTTAGACGCTTTGCCCACAGGAATCGTACTGCCCCACATACTTCAACCTTGGAGTACGTCTCCAGTTGCTGCAGCATTTCACTGGCACACTGTAATGCATCTGTCATCCACTCATGTGTGTACAGTAATCTGGTAATTCAACCCGTTGTGCTGCCAATAGATGAACTTCATTCCAGGGGGTGCTCTCCAACAACATAATGCTCTCCTTCATACGGGTATTGTAACACAACAACCTCTACACAGTGTGGACATGTTGGTTTGGCCTGCTCGATACGTCTCCAATCGAGCACACATGGAACATCATCGGAATACTGCTCATGCGTCATCCACACACAGCATTTGCGGTCCCTGTATTGACCAACCAAGTGCAACAGGCATGGAACTCCATCCCACAAACTGACATCCGGCAACTGTACAACACAATGCATGCTCGTTTGGTTGCTTGCATTCAAGATTAAGGCGGCTACATTGGTTATTAATGTACCAGCGTTTCACATTTTTAAAGGCTTATCTGGCGCTTACATTAATCTGTGATCATGCAATGTTAATCACTTATGGATCCGACATAGACCAGTGTATTCCCGAAGTCTCACAACTCTATATTAATTATTTTTTGAGACGTTCTCATCTGCGGAAGACATATTCAGAGGTGAATCGATAACTGCTTCGAAAGCTCAAAGCAGCCGTGAATTTATGAAGCTGTAGAGGACACCACCACTCGGTAGATGATGGCTAGTGACATCGTTATAGATTAAAATCTATTACTACTCCGTTGGCGCAAAATCGGAATCCAAATTTATTTTTATTTATTTCCTTCTTCCTTCTGTTAAAGTTATCATGGTTTTTGTAGTCTGTATTGCCTGTGCATTCAGCGGTGCGTGATTGTGCGTTGTCTTAGCTAAAATACTAGTCTTATTAAATTTCATTGCATGGTTTCCAATCTGAAAAACACGTTCCGCTGGGGCCGTTTATCAGTTTGTCCCAAAATAAAGTTGCCTTCATGTGTGTCTAAGTGAGTGTTGATGCTTGTTCGCGTGGGTCTAATGCGTACTTGGCCACAACAACATGGAATCTTATGAACACCAGCCGTTGGTAGCAGACGACATACATCTTTCGCCGTTCCCACACATTTCAGCTGTTCTATCCAAACAATTACGATGGGGCCTCCAGTTTAGCTTGGATTCGGAAAAACTGTGCAAACTTGCATTTTTCAAAATATAGATCATTGCCACAAGTGAAACAATAAAATGACAGGAAACAGTCCTAGGTCCCCCTTTGGACTGTGCCACAGGTTTCTGGATTCCTAGTCTTACAGTTACTACCGCACTGCCGAGCTACTTTACATTGTAAATACTCCGCCACACACCGTCGGGTGGCTTGCGGAGTATGGATGTAGATGTAGACGTAAGGCAAATATTGATCCCGTAGATGTAGATGTAAGGCAAATATTGATCCCTTACCTACGTTACGACAAAGAGCAGTACTACACCACTAATCAATGACTATGCGTTCCGCCCAAGAAGTTCTGGGACTAATTTTGTTCCCGGCGTATTAGCGACGTCAGCGCAGTAACTACTGTGGCGCTTCGAACTGACAACTGTAAACATTAGTCAACTGTGGGCAGGCAGTCACACGGACAGGACGTGCGGCCGTAGTGTGTCAACGTTGTTGTGCCAGAAATCGCAGTGGAACAAACATATCTAATTCAACTATAAGAGGCATTCTCCAGAGAGTTTTGATGAAGAAAGAAGATTGTGCGAAGTTTTTGCACAAACATTATTTTTCAACTTTTTTCCACTCTTCAAGCGATTTGGTGCTCCCCCGTCTCCATATATTCGTTACAAAACACATTGGCAATTGATACACCTACAGACAGTTAATATAACGCAAGATAATAATAGTTCATAATTCCTCGCAATTATGGCACGCGAAACTTTTGCGAGTCCACACACGAGGCGACTTGCAGCCGCACGTACGTCCTATCTGTAATGAACTCTGCTCCAACTGACCACCGAAATGCGACTGTGTCCTGCACGAAAGTAGCCGCCGATACTTGTACCTTCGTACTGGCGTGAGTCGAACTCATGCATTTCAGATTTCCAAAAACAGATATAAGCTATAAATTTAATCAGGTTACCTTCAATTCGGAAAGTGGGTGCACTCAGCGACTGTTATGTGGCTTATAAATTATAGAGTGCAGGCTACCTTCTTTACACAGTAGTATTCAAAGAAATGTGATTGACGCTGGAACAACAGGGACTTACATGCACGGAGAATAGAAAATAATGTTACGTAATATACAAGCCACATAAGTTGTGCCATTAGTTGTAACTTTTTATTATATCACCTGCTGATGTACTTCTTGTATTTTTAGCATTGAGAATGACTAGCCACTAGCCGAAATCTGGATTTGCGCAATAAAATCTAGAAAAAGACTACTGATTGCTGCACTCTATAATTTATAATATATATAAATTTAATGTTGTATACATATATTACACATAAATTTGAGCGTAAATTTCATCAGCTTTTCGATACTGCTCTTAGTTTTTGTGTAGCTTCAACTTTTCTCACAAATAGTGTTTTTGTCCGTGTAGAAGCTATGTTGCATCGTTATATCACTAATAAATGTTAATAAATTAAACTAATAACATCGTACTTCTCCAGTTACCTGCATTTACTAATGCTGCCGCTACTGTCACTTTTTCATGTTTTGTTTACTAGAAAATTCGCCTTTTCGTCTGCGGAATATACATCTGGTCTGTAATTTGAAATTTGTAATTTCACAGAAAATCTATAGTACTCTTCTACGGTGCTCCGTGCGCCCTTTCCATTGGTACCACACTTGTCTGAATCGCTTACGGCATTAGGGCGTTATTAATTTCTAAAAAAAAAATCATTTTATATCGAAAACATTTCACATTTAGCAGCTTGTAAACTAAATCTTGTACTGAGGGCGGGTGTTCCTTCATGCACTCGACTAATTTTTTCCTTTGAAACCATGTGACCGGTTTCTCTGTTACACATTTGATTCAGTTTTTATTTAGAGTTGCCATTATTTCATTTTTTCCTAATTCAGTTGGTTCGGCCACGGAGGCTACCCTCCTTGGTTAGCTCAAACGGAGTTTTCCCCAAGATTCGGCCTGTGTCTCCGGCTAGCTGACCTGTACTCTGAATTTCTCATATTTTGAGCTCTGCCTAGCATTGCGGGTCAAAGGTCTCACCACCTGCTGACGCCGCCGTTACCCTCGTCCGCCCCAGCGTCCTCCAGAACTATCAAACCAAGCTGTCCTAGCTGTCACAACAACCACTGACTATGCTGCTTGTGTCATGACAGGACGTGCGCACGCGGCCGCTTCTGTTGTTAAAGTGTTTCATAGGCATTTTTTAGGATGTATGGTATAACCATCGATTTCAACTCTCCTTCAAAACAATCTTATGAGACGTTTGGCTTGGACCGCTGCAGTGTGCAGCGCTAGCATTCTCAAGTGCGGCATCCGTACCTGCTCTGCGTGTGTGTGTGTAGTTATTGCATTGTCTCGATGGATTTCCTCTTCTGTCAGTATAACAGAAACAACTATTATTGTACAAAAGCGTTACCAAAAGTAGTGCTGCGATATTTTATAGATGCCTAAGATTTAACAATTACAGTTTTCACTTTCCTGTTTCGCTGAAATATAGCTTTCAGTATAAATTTGTTCACGTCAGTTTCAAAACAAATAAGTGGACCCCCCTTAGTATCTTACTACATTAATGATTTCATTTCTTTATCTACTTCCTTTATTCCAGTGAATCTCTAAGACACAAGATAATGGAAAATGTCTTCATACCAAGACATTTTTCAATAAAAATCCAGAGCATTCTTGAACAAAAAGATTATCTTTGGAATCAGCTGACGTCTTCTAATACGCTTTCTCACATACCTTTTATTTATGACAGCAGAACGTATGTATATTAGTGACTCATGGAGGTTGCAAATGGTTCAAATGGCTCTGAGCACTATGGGACTTAACTACTGAGGTCATCAGTCCCCTAGAACTTAGAACTACTTAAACCTAACTAACCTAAGGACATCACACTCATCCATGCCCGAGGCAGGATTCGAAACTGCGACCGTAGCGGTCACGCGGTTCCAAACTTAAGCGAATGGCTCTGAGCACTATGGGACTCAACTGCTGAGGTCATTAGTCCCCTAGAACTTAGAACTAGTTAAACCTAACTAACCTAAGGACATCACAAACATCCATGCCCGAGGCAGGATTCGAACCTGCGACCGTAGCGGTCTTGCGGTTCCAGACTGCAGCGCCTTTAACCGCACGGCCACTTCGGCCGGCTCCAAACTTAAGCGCTTACAACCGCACGGCCACACAGGCCGGCCCATGGAGGCTATACATAGCTCATGAAACTGACGGATTGCTCTGAAAATACAATGGGTTTAGTATACACCATAATATTTTTCATACGTAGGTTTGATATTAGTTACGTAACTTCAAACTTAGCACTTCATTTATTTGCTTTAGCAGATCTGAAAGTGTTCACAATATGAACGAATTGGTAGTAATTTTCTAAAAAATGCGTCAAATGACTGTAACAAAAAATATTAGAATAATAATTTATTTGTCGCGGATTCATTTGCACTTGCCACTGTGTTAAGCTTTCATAAAAAGGACATGTGTATCAGTGCCGATAAGAATTTGCAAAAGCTTCTATCGCAGTGTGCTAAATACAGTTCATTAATAAGAGACACACAGTTAATAAATGCTTTTCACAGTCTACATACACACACACAGCTTCTTTTTCAGGGTGGATGTAAAGCAATAATTAACATCAATATTTTCTCGTTTTCCAAATTGTCATTTTATATTAACGGCTAGCGTTGAGTTTAACGCGTCATTATTTTACACTCGCTGCTTTTGATCATACATGTGAAGTCTCAAATATGCAGCTGATAACACATGCACTGACTGCCTCTGCAGGACACGGGTTACTGGCAGACATATCTGTATTACAGCAAAAAATATGGCTCTGAGCACTATGGGACTTAACATCTGAGGTCATCAGTCCCCCTAGAACTTAGAACTACTTAAACCTAACTAACCTAAGGACATCACACACGTCCATGCGCGAGGCAGGATTCGAACCTGCGACCGTAGCAGTCGCGCGGTTCCGGACTGAAGCGCCTAGAACCGCTCGGCCACCGCGGCCGGCTGTAGTACAGCATTATAAATCTGTAGCAGCTCAGAACTATCAGATAGGAGACTGAATTAACATTAACGTCTCGCGGACGGCTAAGTTGTTAGCCAGGTAAGTAGGGGGTACGTTTGTGGTCATTCGGGTTAAGTGATTTCTGGGCAGGAACGGCGTGGATTTGCCTCCGAAGCATGACGGGTATACACGCGGAGTAGAGTCGTTTGCGTCGAGGATTGATGGATATGTCTGTACTTCATTTCAGAAACGTAAACACGCCCGAGCGTGCACGTGTGTGTGTGTGTGTGTGTGTCTAATGTATCTGGCATACCCTCTTCGCCTTTAGCGCTCTCTCTAATTACTATTTATTTTTCTTACTCGCCTCCACAGACGAGGTCGCTAACACACGCTTCTGCGGTAGCACTCGACTCGGAGGTAGCCTGTTCGGAGCCTGCTGGTGGAAACTGTTTTACGGCCAGTGTTTTACCGCTAAGAGTCAGAGCTCTTTGTCAGTTATCATGCCGGCCTGGTAAAGGTGTGAGAGACGAACGGTACTTTAGAACCGGTCGAAAGACGATTTGATAGGCAAATTTGCTGAGGATTATTCCGATCAATCTGCGCTTATCATCCGCTTTTGTTGCAATAGTTTTATATCTTCGTTGCATTTTATGTCGCTCGAATTCATTTTCACAAATATTTAAGGAGGTTTTCACTGTTGCGAATGATCATCAATCGTTAAATTGAACAATAGCGACTATTTTCGCTTACATATGTTCATAAAGTTACACAGGGTGAACGTTAGTAAAACTGCAAAGTGAAGGGGCGGATTCCTGATTGGAAATGGAGTAAAAAAGGTCCAATGAATATGTGTCCGAAACTGCATTGTTGCCACGGTATACGACGATGATGAATGACAGCTCCTCTGACCACGTGCCGTGTGTTCCTTGTGTGTTGCAGGCTGTATGAGCGACGCAGCGTACTGTAAGCTGCAGAATGGTCCGGTAATCACGTCGGGAACAAGCCTAGATGGTGTACGGCCAAGCAGATGCAGACGATCGAGAGGCAGAATGGCAGTACCTCACAGACACCAATTACATTACATCAGTCGGCCGCTGAGGCCGAGCGGTTCTATGCGCTTCAGTCCGGAACCGCGCTGCTGCTACGGTCGAAGGTTCGAATCCTGCCTCGGGCATGGATATGTGTGTTGTCCTTAGGTTAGTTAGGTTTAAGTCGTTCTAAGTCGAGGGGAGTGTTGACCTTAGATGTTACGTCCCATCGTGCTTAGGGCCATTTGAACCATTTTTGAACATTACATCACACAACATTTCAAGTTCTTTTTGGGCGCTTGTGTGGTCATAGGTCCTTCCAGACAGACGAACGTGCACGGAGGCGGCAGTCTGTGCATACACCGGATACTAAAGGATATTGAGAAGAACCCTAGCATAAGCCCCAGGCAAATGGCCCACCAACATGGTGTAAGTCAAAGTATGATTATGTGTATCCTGCATGACAACCGTTACTATCTCAATCACCTGAAACCCCATGGAGGCCACATCTGTTGTGACGTGAATGTGCTGCAGCTCTGTACTGTTTTCCAGGACGGTTTTTTGTTGTTGCACGCACACCGTGCATTTCCGGACACATTCATAGAACCTTCTTTCCTCTATTTCCAGTGAAGAATCCGTCGCTGCAGTTTGTCAGTTTAATTAATGTTCACCCTGTATATATTTGCCATAAGACTCAATCGTCGACCATCTTTGAGTCCCTGCAAGTAGCTACAGTTTTCTGGTTATCTCTAATTTTGAGTTGCCTTCAGTTTGCCATCGAGCCTCTACCACTGTTGATCCGACGAATGTATGCTTCACACCATTCGAGCCAGTCGCATTACAGATGACGTCACTCTCACTTCAACTGTCATCCTACTCTGAAACAAGTGCGTTCGTGCTAGGTACAATTTGTCCTTGTTGTTGACGTGGTCGTCAATCGGACGCAGTGTATCCTGTACAGTCTTTTCATACGTCAGCGACCTACATCCAGTTGAACTCGCGTCTTGCAGTGAAGCCTAGTCGAGCTTTGTTAGTAACGTGGCCTTTTACAGAGGTGAGAACTGGACGATAAACAGTATACACAAAAAGAGGAGATAAGCTTTTGAACGTCCTGCTACATGAGAACGCTGGCGATTAAATGGATAGATTGGATAATTAATGAAGAAATGCTGAAAAGAAATGGAGAGAAAAGAAATTTATGACACAACGTGACTAATACATAAATGTAGTGTGACTAGGGCCTCCCGTCGGGTAGACATTTCGCTGGGTGCAAGTCTCTCGTTTTGACGCCACTTCGGCGACTTTCGTGTCCATGCGGATGAAATGATGATGATAGGACAACACAACACCCAGTTCCGAAGCAGAGAAAATCTCCGACCCACCCGGGAATCGAACCCGGGCCCTTAGGATTGACATTCTATCGCGCTGACCACTTTTTTTTTTTTTTAATCTCATTTTGTTCGGTTTTGATCGTTGTATCTGCTCGGGGCGGACGTCGTAAGACATCCGTTTAAGTTCGTTGTTGATCGAGTAATTCAGTTTTTTGTTACAGAGGGCAGTTAACCCTCTGACCAAACACGCGTGCCGGCACCACTCAGCTACCGGGGGCGGACGCAACGTGACGAGGTATTATGTAATGGTCAATTTGAGTGTCGAGGGAAACGTGGAGGGTTCAGATTGCAGAGGTACATGTTGTAAAGTCGAGTCTCTGCGTCGTGTGTTCGCAAGAGGTAGTTTTGTGCGGAACTACTGCGGCAACAACGTACTGGACTATCGTGCTACTTGTTTGTAGCTACAAGAGGTACTGTCTTTTCAGAGTATTACGAAATATTTTATTGCGCCCAGTTCCCATGCAAAATACGACTCCTGTTGGAAACCTGCAGGACTAGGCGATAACTTTACGCTTTCTGTCATGTTTGAAAGAGGTAGTGTTAGTGCTGATGTATTATTTATAATGTCTTGGGATAGTACTTGTAGGTCAGCAACCTATTTCAGCGGCATGCCACTTGCTCATGCCAGTTAGTTGCTCTACTGGAGATCATAGTCTGCAGTAAAAACGGAAAGTTTAGATAGCGTAAAACAATATCTCTAATTATGAACTGGATGCAGTAAACTTTTGGGGTTTTGAATATTTTAACATAAATCCTTCAGCAAGTAGGATTTCAATTTTGAGGGTGGTGTTTGGAGATGTGTAGATTGACCTTGTTACAATAAGAGACATTCTGTTCTTAACATAAATAAAGAAATGACACAAACGTTCATTATCACGAAATTTTCCTTGATCTGAACAGGTGAAGTACTCCGTTGTATAAATTGAGATAACTTGTATTCTATGGCTATGCCACAATAACGCTGCCAACAACTCATAACCAGCGTAAGGATACTGTGAATAATATGAGGGCCATTAGGGCTTGTTCAGAGGCTCAGAGACATTTTCTCTCATTCAGTGCACGAATGAAATAGGAAAAAAATAGATAACATTGGTATGATGTACTCTCCACTAAGTACAGTACGGTGGCTTGCGGGGTATGTATGTATACGTGGACGTACTTGCAGGAATGTACGCTAGTCGATGTAGACTTAGAACTATCAGCGCTAGTTATACAAGACATGAGGCACGATGTAATCCAGTCCCATAATCCTGTCTTCGTTCCGAGCGTTTCTACGCGCTTCAGTCTGGACCCTCGCGACCGTTACGGTCGCAGGTTCGAATCCTGCCTCGGGCCTGGTTGTGTGTGATGTCCTTAGATTAGTTAGGTTTAAGTAGTTCTAAGTTCTAGATGACTGATGACCTCAAATGTTAAGTGCCATAGTGCTTAGAGCCATTTGAACCATCTGAACCTGTCTTCATCGCCACATGGACATGGTACCTATTGGTCGTCATAGTCTGGCTAACTTTCTCTGACTGTTCTTAACATTATTAGGTGACCACACAGAATTATTATGTGATCATAGAGAATCTTAACAGAGATTTATGATCCATTGTCTTACTAACACCATCTAAAAATCTCACCACTGTAGCTCTATTCCGTCATTACTTTATTAAATTCCATATTGTTCCGTTATTCGTATGCACCCATTCAACATTCAATAAATTCTGTTACTAAATCTGTTTCTTCAAATTAATTAATGAGTATGCAGTGGATGCTGTATGTTGTATTAACTGAAGCATTGTAGTCGCATGTCCATCATATTTATTACTCGTAAATGGTAAGAGCTTATCACTGTGCTGCCACTAACGCGTTTTCATTGTGACTGTACATTGTTCTCAGAACACAGATACGAAATAAGATCGTCAGAAATAGGACGGTCGTCCGTTTGGTAATGAGTAATGGATTGCGGTCTCGTTACGATACCTATTCAGGCTCTACTTAGTGTTATAAATGACAGTCATCGCTACTATTGGAATGAGCCTTTGTGCTTGCTCTGCAGACAGAACCGCTAATGATAGATTGGAAATCGATCCCGATGGCTTTCCACTGCTGCCTACACCACTGTCAGTCGACAGGACAGGCGCTTTCACCGCCATCTGGCCTCAGCGACCAAGAGATCGTTTCACACACACACACACACACACACACACACACACACACACACACCATGATTAGGTTTTAAATATGCTTTTAGTTTTTAAAACTGCTACAGAAAGTTTGATACATATACGCGAACGCACGCGCCGTGCTGCTACAACAACGAATCATATACTACTGGACTTTGACGCACAGGTACAAACACGATCCATACTTGGGTTGTTTGTTTTGTTACATTGCGTACAGTAGGGCAGTAGCTTTTATGAGCTTTTCTCGTAATTGCCGGACAGTTATTGTGCAGCGCTTTTATGTTCTTACTATTTGATCAAGTTCCACAAATGTCACATGCTGGAACTCATTTCAAGCTTTTTCCAATGTCACAGAAATTAAACAACAACGAAGTCGCTGTTTTAATTTCGCAGCTGTAAAAGTCGTGAACTACTTACGTGTCTGACAATTTGCCATATGGTCCACTATAAGTTAGAGAGAACTGCCTCTGCTTATTACTTCGGTGGCCTCTCTTAGCCGCATCATCCTGTGTGCAGGGTGAAGAAAATAACGACCCGATGATAATGCCAGAGCAGGGGAACGTCGCCGAAATATCACAGACCGGAAATGGGCCGTTGTACAGCTATGGCGATAAAACTGTATCCAATTGGCAACTAGCGCACTGAAGGAAGCGCCAGTGAAGCGCAAGTCGCAAGAATTTTCGACGCCCCAATAATCATGCGTAAAATCCCATTAATTGTTCAGATGGTGTGCCGATCATTTATTCGTTGATGTTAACTTTGTAATAATGCTGTGGGCAGGAATTTAGAGCATTTGCTATAATAAATGAGATTTGAGAAAAATCGAATTTTTTAAATTTAATTTCCGTTTTCTTTTTTACTTTTACTGATCTACAGCACTTGTTACAATAAAAGTTCACTCATGATCACTGTACATTAGCGACAATTAAAGGATATAGCCTTTATATTTCATTATTAAAAAAATGTGTGTGTGTGTGTGTGTGTGTGAAATCTTATGGGACTTGACTGCTAAGGTCATCAGTCCCTAAGCTTTCACACTAATTAACCTAAATTGTCCTAAGGACTAACACACAAACCCAGGCCCGAGGGAGGAATCGAACCTCTGCCGGGACCAGCCGCACAGTCCATGACTCCAGCGCGTTAGACTGCTCGGCTTTAACCCGCGCGGCATTTCATTATTAACAACATTGCACCTTACAGTAAGCCTACAACATGTTGTCTATCTTTCCGCTGTGCTGTTGCAGTACGACTGTTGTTTTACTATTTAAACTGTCTCTGCCTATTAAATGTCCATTTTCATTATTTATTGGTGCAATGGAATTCATATCTGTTTATATGATGTAACCTGACAGGAATGAAATGTTAGTGACAGAATCGACAACATGCAATATATAATCTTGAGCAATGAATTCCTCACAAACGGCTTCTCAAGTTGTGTGCCTATAGAGTGTCGTGCGACTGGATGTGTCATTTCCTGTCATAACTAGTAGTAACTGACACCAGTCATCGACTCAAACAGAAGACTGAGATACTAATTTCCTGCCTGACTCCTGAGGCAGCAGAGCTTTCGCGATGTATGTTGGGCCACTCAATTAGTGTGACGTCACAAATTCGTTCAGGGGCCCGTATTTACCTTGGTATTCGCCTCACAACATGACGGGGCGAAATCTAACAACAAATTCCCGCGCTTTAATTAATTTTCACCTTGTAATTAGTATGTTACGTTACTTTACTTATAAGTTTTGCAGGACAGTGTTATTTATCGAACTCGCTCTCTCAGTCTGGAAGTTGTAACACAGCGTATGACAAGTCCACCTGATTTGTTTAATAAATAACACATTTGTTGTCGACAAGATTTGTAATTTATTGATGTAGAAGTAAAGAACACAGCTTGGGAATACAACGTAATGATTCACATGTTCAATATGATTGCCGTTTTGGTTTATAACTTTTTCAAGTCGCACACGTGCATTTGTGATGACCCTCCGACACAAATCTTCTGGAATCGCGTGGCATAACTCCAAAAAGATTGCCCTGAGTTGCACTGCATTTTCGGGTTTTCTGTAGAACACCTCCTCTTTAAGGAACCCCCAATGGAAGAAGTCACATGGGTTAATGTCCGGGCTGTGGGGCGGCCACATTCCTCCTCCTGCATAACGTTCTGGGAATCTGTTTGACAATACCCTAAGGTCAAGTCTTTCGTGCAGGAAATCAACCACAACGCTGGCAGTATGGGGGCGTGCTCGATCCTGCAATGGAAGACATGGGGCCATGAGTTGAGGAAAGAACTGGTTTCACAGCATGTGTAAATAGCGTTCACCAGTTACTGTAGCATCGAATAGGAACAGACCGATGATTCCAAGGTTTGATACCACGACCCCCACGCACACTTTTTTCCCGTAGGTGTCTTTCGTGTGGATTATTCGTGGAGGTTCACGTGCCCACAATCGAACGTTCTGTTTGTCCACAACACCGTTCACGTAAAACTAAGCTTCGTCAGAAAACCGTGTGTTGTGTAGCACTGCCTCTTGATCTTGCTCGATTGTCCACCTTGCAAATTGCAACCTCTGCTCCTTATTTCTCGCAGTGTCTGCCCCGACAGCTGAATGGCCCGGTAGCTCAGCGTATTCGGTCAGAGGTTTAGTTGCCCTCTGTAATAATAATAATAATAATAATAATAATAATAAACTGAGTTAATCGCTCAACAGCGAATTTCAACGGATGTCTTGCGACGTCCGCCCCGAGCAAATGCAATGAATAAAAGCGAACAAAATGAGATTTAAAAAGTAGTCAGCGTGACGGATTGCCGTATTTCGGGCCCGGGTTCGATTTCCGGCTCGGTCGGGGATTTTCTCCGCTCAGGGACTGGGTGTTGTGTTGTCTTCATCATCATGTCATCTCCATCCGGCACGCAGGGCGCCCAATGGGATGTCAAATGCAATGAGACCCGCACCAAGGCCGCCAGACCTGTCCCGTAAGGGGCCTCCCGGCCAATGACGCCAAAGGCTCATTTCCGTTTTCCATCTCTCGCAGTAAGCTTATGCGCCGCAGTCATCTTGTATGGATACAAGCGAAGATCGGATTGAATAATTCTTTTTCGGCTGAAATTCCCAACTCGGCACTGGCTCTTCTTGCTGATTTACTCGAACTACGAGTCAAAGCCAGTCGAACTGCTTCAACGTTTTGCGGCGAACGTACGGTACGTGCATGTGGCCGCTGACACTCCAAAACAGATCCAATACATTCAAATTTTTGATGTAATCTTGGAGCCCACCGTGTGCCGAAATGAGCACGAAACCTTCTCTGTGTCAATGCAACACTGTTCGTCTCCGCGAATAGTAACACTTATGTCAAAGCGGTAGGTGGATCAAAACAAAATGTCCAGACACTCTGTGACCAAAATGGTACTGAAACAGAGGATGACAGACTAAAGGCCGCAAAACTAAATGTCTTTTTCCAAAGCTGTTTCACAGAGGAAGACTGCACTGTAGTTCCTTCTCTAGATTGTCTCATAAATGACAAAATGGTAGATATCGAAATAGACGACAGAGGATAGAGAAACAATTAAAATCGCTCAAAAGAGGAAAGGCCGCTGGACCTGATGGGATACCAGTTCGATTTTACACAGACTACGCGAAGGAACTTGCCCCCCTTCTTGCAGCGGTGTACCTTAGGTCTCTAGAAGAGCGTAGCGTTCCAAAGAATTGGAAAAGGGCACAGGTCATCCCCGTTTTCAAGAAGGGACGTCGAACAGATGTGCAGAACTATAGAGCTATATCTCTAAACTCGATCAGTTGTAGAATTTTGGAACACGTATTATGTTCGAGTATAACGACTGTTCTGGAGACTAGAAATCTACTCTGTAGGAATCAGCATGGGTTTCGAAAATAAGATCGTGTGAAACCCAGCTCGCGCTATTCGTCCACGAGACTCAGAGGGGCATAGACACGGGTTGCCAGGTAGATGCCGTGTTTCTTGTCTTCCGCAAGGCGTTCGATACAGTTTCCCACAGTCGTTTAATGAACAAAGTAAGAGCATATGGACTATCAGACCAATTGTGTGATTGGATTGAAGAGTTCCTAGATAACAGCACGCAGCATGTCATTCTCAATGGAGAGAAGTCTTCCGAAGTAAGAGTGATTTCAGGTGTGCCGCAGGGGAGTGTCGTAGGACCGTTGCTATTCACAGTATACATAAATTACCTTGTGGATGACATCGGAAGTTCACTGATGATTTTTGCGGATGATGCTGTAGTATATCGAGAGGTTGTAACAATGGAAGATTGTACTGAAATGCAGGAGGACCTGCAACGAATTGACGCATGGTGCAGGGAATGGCAATTAAATCTCAATGTAGACAAGTGTAATGTGCTGCGAATACATAGAAAGATCCCTTATCATTTAGCTGCAATATAGCAGGTCAGCAACTGGAAGCAGTTAATTCCATAAATTATCTGGGAGTAGGCGTTAGGAGTGATTTAAAATGGAATGATCATATAAAGTTGATCGTCGGTAAAGCAGATGCCAGACTGAGATTCCCTGGAAGAATCCTAAGGAAATGCAATCCGAAAACAAAGGAAGTAGGTTACAGTACGCTTGTTCGCCCACTGCTTGAATACTGCTCAGCAGTGTGGGATCCGTACCAGATAGGGTTGATAGAAGAGAGAGAGAAGACCCAAGATTTAGTAATCACGAAAGCGTTAGGGTGATGATAGATAAACACCAGTGGAAGACTCTGCAGGAGAGACGCTCAGTAGCTCGGTACGGGCTTTTGTTGAAGTTTCGAGAACATACCTTCACCGAGGAGTCAAGCAGTATATTGCTCCCTCCTACGTATATCTCGCTAAGAGACCATGAGGATAAAATCAGAGAGATTAGAGCCCACAGAGAGGCATACCGACACTCCTTCTTTCCAGGAACAACACGAGGCTGGAATAGAAGGAAGAACCGATAGAGGCACTCAAGGTACCCTCCGCCACACACCGTCAGGTGGCTTGAGGAGTATGGATGTACATGTAGAATCTTCGTCTTTTGTGCGACGGTCAACCGTCCTTTGTCCGCCATCGCGGCAAATTGAAATGGCGGCTTTACAACAGAAGCGATGAACTCGCAAAGACATCTGGCGTAATTTCCATGAACTGCACGAAGTTGAGCGCACAATTTGAAACTTATTGTCCCAGTAGTATACTTGTAGGATCAAAATTCAGTCGGGTGACTTATCGTGCGCCACACTGTCTTTGCCTGTCTCTCGCAACCAGGTGGCCGCACCCTGGCTGTACGTGACCTAGTGTTAGCTCGCGCACTAGCAGCCGCCGGGAGTCGTCCGTCAGCGCGGTTGCTCGGCAACCGGTTGCGGTGTGCCTGGCGCCCAGGGCTACCGAACGGCTGGCTACTGCCTCCGCCGCCGGCAGTCGCAGCTGCCTGCCGGGTCACTGCCCACTGGCCGCGCGAGAGCTCGCACCAGCTTGTACCTTCGACCACAGATACTAGTAGACTGGCCTTGCTGTGCAGAAGCTACAGGGCTGTTGTGGCTCCAACATAATCCACGTGACTGTTGGCAAAACATGGCGGGATTTCAAATCAGCGGTCTGCCATCCTATGTTTGTATCGTATTTTACCCACATTTCTCAATTGACTGCCAAATGCTTCCAACAAAAATTACTTCTTTATTTGCGGATTATGTCAGAACTCTATTTGGCCTGGATTTGTTCGCAGTACCATTTATAAAATCTAACAAATACATCGAACGCCCCGCTGGTGGTCAGCGGGACGAAATTACTATAAACTATTAATTAAAGTAAAATGTCGTTGAAATTCTTTTAAACAGTAAGAGTGGGCTCGTGTCAAAACTTTAAATATTGGATTCGCCGCGTTTTGAGCTCTAGTCACTTATAAAAAAAATGGGATATGGGAATTATGTCAACTATAGGTGTTGACTTTAGGAGCAGGTCCATTTTAGAGCATCAATTTTAGGTGCACTTCAAAGGTTCGGTTCCTACTATTTTTACAAATGTTTATACTACCAGTTTAAAAAAAAGTGATATTTTAAATGAAAGGTGAGACTTTGAAGTTTCAGAAAATAATTTTGGAGCCTACATTTATTTAATAGTATTAGAAGGAAGAAAAAAATTCTCTTCATGTGTCGACTATAGGCGCTCTTACCTTATTATAATTTCACTTGTATATACAAAATGGCGCGTATGTGCAGATGGCTTAACGTCTTTCCGTTTCAGGGCCTGTATCCAAAGCTGCCTTCGGTTTTCATCCTTAGGGAATCTATGAGTAGGAGCGAGAAACAGTTATACTTACTTCTGTAACCGAATTATCACAGATACTTTCCAAAATGTAATATGAGTCTGACTTTACAGGCATCACTTTCAACACTTTAATTTACGTGATACTCTATATCAAGTTTAAAAAACATATAAAAGTCACTTCAGCAGATTTCAATAAACGCATCTGCACTATCATAGAAACACACGTGAAATGTAATGCCATTTCCCCCGACAAAACGCTGAGTACAGCCATAAGCGCAACACGAAACAACCATGTTTTGCCAACATTCACGTGACTTTAGCCCAGAGATGTTGGAGCCACTAAAATGATCCGCAGCTCGTGGTCGTGCAGTAGCCATCACGCTTCCCGCGCCTGGGTTCCCGGGTTCGATTCCCGGCGGGGTCAGGGATTTTCTCTGCCTCGTGATGACTAGGTGTTGTGTGATGTCCTTAGGTTAGTTAGGTTTAAGTAGTTCTAAGTTCTAGGGGACCGATGGCCATAGATGTTAAGTCCCATAGTGCTCAGAGCCATTTGCACCACTTGCACTAAAATAACGTCAGGTTTATGGTCGAAGGCTTGTACGCACCGACGCCGCAGCCTCAACCACTAATCGCAAGCTCTGAGGTGCCCCTCTCTGATCGGTGACATTCGGCCGACTTCGGGCCGTTACGTAATGTTTACGCTCGTTACCTACAGGGCGTTTGAAAAATGACCGGTATATTTGAAACGGCAATAAAAACTAAACGAGCAGCGATAGAAATACACCGTTTGTTGCTATATGCTTGGGACAACAGTAAATTTTGAGGCAGACAAAGTTTCGAAATTACAGTAGTTACAATTTTCAACAACAGATGGCGCTGCGGTCTGGGAAACTCTATAGTACGATATTTTCCACATATCCACCATGCGTAGCAATAATATGGCGTAGTCTCTGAATGAAATTACCCGAAACCTTTGACAACATGTCTGGCGGAATGGCTTCACATGCAGATGAGATGTACTGCTTCAGCTGTTCAATTGTTTCTGGATTCTGGCGGTACACCTGGTCTTTCAAGTGTCCCCACAGAAAGAAGTCACAGGGGTTCATGTCTGGCGAATAGGGAGGCCAATCTACGCCGCCTCCTGTATGTTTCGGATAGCCCAAAGCAATCACACGATCATCGAAATATTCATTCAGGAAATTAAAGACGTCGGCCGTGCGATGTGGCCGGGCACCATCTTGCATAAACCACGAGGTGTTCGCAGTGTCGTCTAAGGCAGTTTGCACCGCCACAAATTCACGAAGAATGTCCAGATAGCGTGATGCAGTAATCGTTTCGGATCTGAAAAATGGGCCAATGATTCCTTTGGAAGAAATGGCGGCCCAGACCAGTACTTTTTGAGGATGCAGGGACGATGGGACTGCAACATGGGGCTTTTCAGTTCCTCATATGCGCCAGTTCTGTTTATTGACGAAGCCGTCCAGGTAAAAATGAGCTTCGTCAGTAAACCAAATGCTGCCCACATGCATATCGCCGTCATCAATCCTGTGCACTATATCGTTAGCGAATGTCTCTCGTGCAGCAATGGTAGCGGCGCTGAGGGGTTGCCGCGTTTGAATTTTGTATGGATAGAGGTGTAAACTCCGGCGCATGAGACGATACGTGGACGTTGGCGTCATTTGGACCACAGCTGCATCACGGCGAACGGAAACCCGAGGCCGCTGTTGGATCACCTGCTGCACTAGCTGCGCGTTGCCCTCTGTGGTTGCCGTATGCGGTCGCCCTACCTTTCCAGCACGTTCATCCGTCACATTCCCAGTCCGTTGAAATTTTTCAAACAGATCCTTTATTGTATCGCTTTTCGGTCCTTTGGTTACATTAAACCTCCGTTGAAAACTTCGTCTTGTTGCAACAACACTGTGTTCTAGGCGATGGAATTCCAACACCAGAAAAATCCTCTGTTCTAAGGAATAAACCATGTTGTCTACAGCACACTTGCACGTTGCGAACAGCACACGCTTACAGCAGAAAGACGACGTACAGAATGGCGCACCCACAGACTGCGTTGTCTTCTATATCTTTCACATCACATGCAGCGCCATCTGTTGTTGAAAATTGTAACTATTGTAATTTCGAAAGTTTGTCCGCCTGAAAATGTACTGTTGTCCCAAGCATATTGCAACAAACGGTGTATTTCTATCGCTGCTCGTTTAGTTTTTATTGCCGTTTCAAATATACCGGTCATTTTTGAAACACCCTGTACCTTGGCTACGTAATGATACTGTCCATCGCAACAATAAAGCGTCGTTAGTGAGACTAGTGTTGAATAGTTTGCGGTGTTGTACTTACCAGGGGAGGCCAAGACGTTTGGAACGCGGATTTACTGCAAACTTCGTACACTCGTAGTACCCCAAGAAGGCCAACAAAATGTGTAAGCAGTAGCGCGTACTTCTCAAGCGTTAATGAGAAAATCGAAAGATAATTTCGGTCGTCAAATATATACCTGCGCGTGGCCACTTTTACCGTGAAGCGTCGGCAGCCGAGTGGTTAGCGTTCAAGCCCGTGATCGATGGATCGAGTCCCGTTCGTCACTTTTTTTTTATTTTCAACACAGTCATTTTCTTTACTATTTATATTACTATTGATATAACGGGAAAAATACGTGTAATCGGATGAACTTTTATTAAATTTACGGTATTATTTGGCAGTCTACAAATTTTTATTATCACAAATAATATGGGATATGGTCGGTTGGCAACTTATTCTTTCTGTTCCTCCTGCAACTGCTGTCGACGCTTTGTGAATGGACCTGCAAACCACATGGCGGTGTATTCCGCAGAAGCATATCCAGGCCCTCTTTGATTCCATGCGATGACGTCTAAGGACTCTGAATCCACCACATGGCGGCATCACATCGTACTGAATTCTCACGGTCAAAGTGAATGTACAGTTCTGTAATTCTTATCATCTGCGTATTGTTATGTCCCTAATCAATAGAATAAATTCAATCAATCAATCAATCAATAGAATAAATTCATTCACCAATATCAGTATTTTATTAGGACAGCTGATAATGAAAAAAGGTCTGCAGTCCAAGTGAAACGAGAGTGTAAATGACGGAACTGCTGTTATGTCAGTCAGTTCCGCCAAAATTTGCTTCCGCAACTTGGACATTGCTGTTCTCAATAAAAGTGAAGAAGTACAGAATGTGTTGAGTGCAATGAACAATCTAATGAGTGCAACGTACGTATTGAGAGTAAATTGAAGAAGTAATGAGAAGTAGCAGAAATGAGAACAGAGAGAGACTTAATATCAGGATTGATGGTCATGAAGTGGATAAAGTTAAGGATATCTACTATATAGACAGCAAAATAACGAATTACGGAGGGATCAAGGAGGACATCAAAAGCAGACTAGCACTGGCAGAAAGGGCTTTCCTGACCAAGAGAAGTCTACTAGTATCAAACATAGACCTTAATTTGAGGAAGAAATTTCTGAGGATGTACGTCTGGAGCACAGCGTTGTATGGTAGTGAAATATGGACTGTGGGAAAAAGGAGCAGAAGAGAATCGAAGCATTTGAGGTGTGGTGCTACAGAAGAAAGTTGAAAACTATGTGTGCAGACAAGGCAAGAAATGAGGTGATTCTTCGTAGAATCTGTAGGTAAAGGATTATGTGGAAAACACTGACAAGAAGGAGGGACAAGAGATAGTACATCTGTTAAGACATAAACCTGTGATTGTAAAAACTGTAGAGGAAGACAAAGATTGGAATAGATCCAGCAAATAACTTAGGACCTAGGTTGCAATTACTACTCCGAGATGAAAAGATTGGCGCCGAAGAATTATTCGTGGCGCATCAGACCAGCCACAGTTCGCGTGCTTACCTGCCGTCAGGAATTTCCGGATTATGTTTTTCGAATGCCTGATGGTATGTCTCCAGACTCATGGAAGCTGCTAACTAACTTGCCACCTCTCCGAACAATTTTATAAATTCCGAAGGTACGTTGTGTATGTCGTCTGCCTTAGCGCAAGCAAGTCTTCAGAAGCTCTGTAAAACTTAAACGCTGGATCTTCCATATCGACTTGCGTTTCTTCTTCTGGTACGTCATCAGACAGTCCGGTCTCTAATAGGAACTTTCAATGTACTCTTCCAGCGTATGTGCTGTCTCCTCTGCGTCTGAAAGTACACCTCGACAATGTACTTCAGAGACGAAAATATTTCGTGTTTCGAAGATTTTCGTTTAGTTTTTGTGTAATTGGTGTCTTGGTGTACAAATAAAGCCAGTCCAAACTTACCGTGCTGCCTAACCTTTGAAGGGATCAGTCCGTACATTTTGAAATTTTTAATGAATTTAAAACGTAAATCTCTCTCTCTCTCTCTCTCTCTCCCTCTGTGTGTGTGTGTGTGTGTGTGTGTGTGTGTGTGTGTGTGTGTGTGTGTCAGTCTATGTCTCTGTCTCTGTCACACACAGGTAACTGAGGGGTTACAACTTTTGACACGAATTAGATAAGCAGTTTATAAATGTCTGTGTTAATTGTTGTGAATAGTGTTAATACATTCTAATGAAGTTCTTAATGCCTATCAGCGTCGTAAGTAGTCAGTCTGATTGTGTTCAGAATATGGTGCAGCCAAAGTATGAAGGCTGTTCAATGAGCAAAGCGGCACATTGTTTTCTCGGCCTGTTTTGATTGAAAAAATGCGCAACTTGTTGTGGGACATCGTGGAATATTTCCACTTCAGCCCGTAAAGTTTCATGAAGTTTCGATAGGATGCGACATCATACATAGTGTTCAAAATGGCATCTATAACGGAGATGTGTTCCAAGCAGAGAGCTGTCACGGAGTTTCTTTTTGGAGGAAAACCAAATCATCGCAGATATTCATAGAACGTCTACTGAGGCCTGTGAACAAAAGCAAGGTGAGTCGTTGGGCGAGGCCTCTGTCACCATCGCAACAAGACAGGGGAAACCTGTCCAATCTCCTGCGTGCTGGCCAGCCTCATACAGCTGCGTCTCCTGCAATGTTGGAACGTGCGAACACTCTGATTCGAGACAACCAACAGATCACTATCAAACACCTCGCTGCGCAACTGGACGTCTCTTTCAGTAGTGGTGAGACACTCGTCCACCAGTTGGGGCACCCAAAGGTGTGTGCCTGTTGGGTTCCTCGCTGCCTACCATAGGAGGACAAAGAGCAATGAAGTTACATCTGTGCGGAAATGCTTGCGCGTTATGGGGCTAATAGTGATAATTTTTTGTCGAACATTGTCAAAGGCGAAAGAACGTGGTTCATTACTTCGAATCGGATTCGAAACGGCAATCCATGGAGTTGTGCTACACCATCTCTCCTCCAAAGAAAAGGGTCAAAGCCGCACCCTCAGCCAGTAAAGTAAGGGCGACGGTGTTCTAGGACTCTGAAGGGGTTAATCTGTTTGATGTGCTATCACATGGTGCAACGATCAACTTTGAAGTGTATTGTGCTACCCTCAGGAAACGGAAGAAACGACTTCAGCATGTTGGGGGTCGCCATAAAAATGCTAACGAACTCCTTCTTTTCCACGACAGTGCAAGACTTAACACATGTCTGCGGGGCACCGCTGAGCAGTTCACAAAACGTCATTGGACTGTCTTTCCTCATCCGCCCTGCAACCCGAAACTCGCAACTTCCATCTGTTTGGCTCAATGATGGGCATACACCGCGGGAAGCACTACATGGACGGTGGGGATGTTGATGCAGCAAGATGTTGGCTCTGACGTCGACCAGACCTCGGGCATACAGTTCCTCGCAGAAAGGCAGCTCGAGGCCGTCGCATTGAACGGAGATTATGCTGAAAAATAGGGTTTCACAGTCAAAAGAGTGGGAATAATATCATGTCTTGGAATCTTGAATAAAACCAACCTGCATTCAGAAAGAAAGGTGTTGCATTAATTATTGAGCGGCCCTCCTACATGTGACCGACGACCCGGATACTACCGGAGTTGCAATATGGTCATGGTACGACGTGGATTCTGTTGAGCTGCAGTATTATTCTGCTGTAGCGGGATGCAGTAATATCCTATGTTAGAGTATTATTCCTTACCAGACAAAATTACAAAAGATTAACTGAAAATTAAAACAAAAAATTCCCGAGTTTTTCCCGGTTTCCTCCCGTATGAAAAAATCCCGGGTTTTTCCCGGATCTCCCTGTTGTCCCGGGTCGTATACACCCTGAATAAGTTAGATGCGACGTGAACTCAAGAACATCCTGCAGAAGCCAATTTAGGGAACTAGGTATATTAACTATTGCTTCCCAATATATTTATTCCTTAATGAAATTTGTCATTAAAAATACATCACTTTTTCAAACCAACAGCTCACTTCATGGAATTAATACTAGAAATAAGAATTATCTTCAGAAGGATTTAAAGTCACTTACTCTAATACAAAAAGGTGTGCATTATGGAGGAACACACATTTTCAATAACTTGCCAGCAGCCATAAAAAGCTTAACAACTTGTGTGTGTGTGTGTGTGTGTGTGTGTGTGTGTGTAATCTCCTGGAGGGCCTCCTCACTACGGATCAATTGGAATGAAAGTAAATATAATCTTGTTACATGCTTGAGCAGTCTAAAAAGTTTTGCTCTGCTTGAGAAAATACCTCAGAATATGAAAGCAAACTAACTATGCAAGTTTTTTCTATTTATGTCTCCTACATCTGACATCATCCACATTGTAACACAAACTTGTTTAGGTGCTTCAGCAATTTTGTGGCACATCCCCTTTCTAACTGAATTTATTATTGAGTTGTAACGCCAGAAATTTAACACTGTCAACTGCTTCTATTTGCTTGTCTTCATACATTATACACATGCTGGAAACAAATCTCTTACAGGTTTTTATCTGCATATAGTGGATCTTTTCATAGTTCAATGACAGTGGATTACTTTTAAACCATTTATTAATGTCAGTGAAAATTTGATTAGTAGCCATTTCTAAATCTGTACTTGACTTGCTATTTATTGCAACGTTTGTGTCATGTGAAAAAAAAAAAAAACTTTGCATCTGGCAATTTAACAGACGAGAGACGAGAGGTCATTACTGTAGACAGGAGTAAACAACAGATTCAAGATGGAACCTTGAGGAGCACCACATGTAATTACTTCCGAATCAGATGAAGACTATGTGCTTACTCTGCATGTATTTGCAATGACACCCTCTGTTGCCTGTTAGTTAGGTCAGACTCTAACCATTTTGCAGCACTGCCAGTGATATCACAATATTCTAATTCTCTCGAGAGAAAGCTGTGATTCAAAGTCAAAGGCTTTTGGCAGGTCACAGAAAATGCCAGCAACCTCTAATTTGTTATCTTATGAATTATTACCACTGTATGTGTAAATACCCATCTCTATATCAGCACGCAAAAGGAACCCAAGCTGTTGTCGATGGCTACCTTGGTGGAATCCCAACTTGTAAATGGTTGCCTGCCTGTTGTTCTCCACGGCAGGTGAGTTACATTTCATATCCCACCTTTCAGCGTCTTTCGAAGCAGCTCGCGTGAGCGAAGTGAAACGTTCGTGTAGCGGGTACTCCATTCATATGCCCGGCGGTGAGAGGTGCAGCGGGCAGCTAAATGGCCGCGGTGGCCGGTGGGGTTTCTCACGGCGACTGTAACGAGCGGTCGGTCGCCTGCTCGTCGTGCCGCCTCGCCTTTGAGACGGCTCCGCGACGCGCCGCAAGAAGCGGTAATTGCGGCCGCTGCCGTAGTCGCAGACGCGGTAATCACTCGCAGCTCATTCTGCCGGTTTACGGCGCCAGCACACAAGCCGCCGCCGCCGCCACGGCTGTCCTTTTATTTCCACTGTCGTCTGCTCCGAGAGATGCGCTCTGCTGCCGAAAGCTTAATTGGGTGGCATACCCACACTCGCGCGCTCAGTTCGAACTTGCTACTGTCCTTTCAGTAGCTGCTCCACTGGTCTTTGCTCCCTCGTCTGATCACTGCCTCTCTCCCTCTCCTCCTCCCTCGGTTCCTCTTCTCGCATATTACACTTCACCGCGCCGCTCTCTGCCTACATCTCTCTCCATTCTCTCTCCCCTTTGATCCTTCTCCTTCTCTGCGTCAGGCTCCTCTATCTCTCTTTACTTATTTCGTTCCTCCCTCTCCCTCTCATCTCCCTCCTTCTCCTATTATCTCTCTTGCATTCTTCCTCTCTCCCCTCCTCTCTCGTCTGCATACTCTCTCTTTATCTATCTCATTCATTATATTTAACGTTATATTTAACAGGAGTGTTAATTTCCTTCCTTTTTTATTGTTACTTTACCTAAGGACGTTATTAATACTCATAATTTACACGTTGCCTTTGTACGCCAATTGGCACATGTTTCTCGTCACGTGCGCCACCTGCCCTGTTTTCAGAGTAACTACGCTCGCCGACTACACTCAGTCGGTTGTGAGCTCTGCAAGATCCATGAGCTATTTTATATTTACGTCACAAACGCTAATTCTAGGGCCATATTTTGTTTCTGACACATGGATCTATGTCGACAGTTGTAAAAACGGCGATGGTACACTAGTCCTTACTAATGTAAAATTGTAAGTACCAGTCGTCGTTATCATATTTCTGTAATACAAGAGTTCTCTAATTTGCGTTAAAATTTATTCTTGGCTTAAAAGTTTCATACTTTTCTAATATAAGCTATGATGTTCATTGTCCTTAGGCTATCTTCTGAAGAAGATAAATTTATATTTGTCGAAAGCAAGGTAAAGAATTTCTTTATCCATTGCAACTGGTCGGCTGTTTATAATTTTATTACGTGAAACCGTTGCTGTTGTGCAGCTATGTTTAAAATATTGAATTTCCGTTTTCGTTATTTCTCCCTTGTTTACCCCGTCTTCTATCAGCCTTCCTTCCCTCTCTTATTACCCCTCCACTCCTTTCTTCTACATCATCAACCCCTATGTTAAGCAAGTCACCTCATGGTATTTACTGTAACCACCAATGCCACTTCACCCCTTTCCTGTTCCTGTCGCGAACAACTGTTAGTAATTATTACTGTAAATAAATTTCCTCCAGTGTGGAGGGCCTGTTGGTTAACACTTTTTCTCTTCAAGTTGCCCACCTTTGTAGCTGAGCGATCACTGTGTCAGACTGCTACGAGATCGATACCGCCGCATCAGTCTGGCCCAAATGGTTCAAATGGCTCTCAGCACTATGCGACTTAACTTCTGAGGTCATCAGTCGCCTAGAACTTAGAACTAATTAAACCTAACGAACCTAAGGACATCACACACATCCATGCCCGAGGCAGGATTCGAACTTGCGACCGGAGCGGTCGCTCGGCTCCAGACTGTAGCGCCTAGAACCGCACGGCCACTCCGGCCGGCCGCATCAGTCTCTCGGCAACCCTTGGCCAGGTGTTTTCAATGATCGAGAAATCTGGAAAATGTGCTTCCAAGGGAAAGTCGAAAAACTCCTTTATGGAGGTAGATCAGGACAGCATCGACCACAAATCTTGCATTATCTTGTTGAAAGATTACGTAAGTCCACAGTCACTAACCTTAATAAGTTAGAAATGTAATGGCTGCTGTGCAAAATGTGTGCTATACAAGCATAGGTGGTGGTGTAGTGTCTCCAGTAGTACCCCAAACCATCATGCCACGAAGGTACTATGTGTGTATGGACACTTATCTCGCTGCAAACAAGCTCGCTTCCTGATTCAAGACACGTGACAGGGCTGATACGATGGTGTGCATCTGAGCGAACAATGCCTGTCCTCTCAGGCGGTAGACCCGTGGGGTCTTTGAGGTCCTCCACGGTGCTGTGTACGGCCGTCCTGAACGCAGTGAGTCCATATTTGGCTCAAGGTCATAGGATTCGGAGCAACGCGAGCAGCAGTGTCTCGGAACGATAAACATGTCACGCTACCGCTGTCGAATTGCGACACGTGTTAAGTGACGTTTCGCCTTTTTGGAGTAGACATAACACGCTCTCCTCGTAAACAATCAGTATTCAAATGCGACTTCTGAATGAGAAACCCGCTCCATGTTGTTTTTGTTATATGAATATAGAAGGAATCACTCAGATGTACTTTTGCGCAACTGTACTGGAATGCCACAGATCCCGGTCTCAGCCGCGCCACGGCCTCGGAGCCCCGCACGTGGGGCGCAAGGCGTCGACCTTCAGCTGCCGCGGCCAGCGCAGCATGCCCTGACCAGCACACTGCCACTTGCTGAGCGTCTGCACCACACGGTTGTCCGCTTCGGCCTTCAGTGGGACACATTACTCACGTCGTCTGAACTTGAAAGAAAAAATACCGAACTCTATCATTGGCTTGTAGTGAAATTGCGTGCTTATAGAATACCGTCTCAGTTATATGACTGGATTTGTGATTTCCTGTCAGAGAGGTCACAGTTCGTAGCAATTGACGGAAAGTCATCAAGTAAAACATAAGAGATTTATGACGTTCCCCAAGGTAGTGTTATAGGCCCTCTACTGTTCCTTGTAAACGATTTTGGAGACAATCTGAGCAGCCGTCTTAGGTTGCTTGCATTTTATCGACTAATAAAGTCATCAGAAGATCAGAAAAGATTGCAAAACGATTTAGAAGAGGTATCTGAATGGTGCGAAAATTGGCAGTTGAATATAAATAACGAAAAGTGTGAGGTCATCCACATGAGTGCTAAGAGGAATTCGTTAAACTTCGGTCACACGATAAATCAGTCTAATCTAGAAGGCGTAAAATCAACTAAATACCTACAGTAGGTATTACAATTACGAACAACTTAAATTGGAAAGAACACATAGAAAATGTTGTGGGGAAGGCTAACCAAACACTGCGCTTTATTGACAGGACTGTTGCAAATGTAACAGATCTACTAAGGAGACTGCCTACACTACGCTTATCCGTCCTCTTTTAGAATACTGCTGCGCGGTGTGGGATCCTTACCAGATAAGTACATCGAAAAAGTTCAAAGAAGCGCAGCACGTTTTGTATTATCGAGAAATATGGGAGCAAGTGTCACAGAAATGATGCAGGATTTGGGAATGGACATCATTAAAAGAAAGGCGTTTTTCGTTGCGACGGAGTCTTCTCACGAAATTACAATCACCAACTTTCTCCTCAGAAAGCGAAAATATATTGTTGACACCGGCCTACACAGGGAGAAACGATCATCACGATAAAATAAGGGAAATCAGAGCTCGTACGGAAAGTTACAGGTGTTCGTTCTTTCCTCTCGCTATACGAGATTGGAATAATAGACAGTTGTGAAGGTGGTTCGATGAACCCTCTGCTAGGCACTTAAATGTGATTTGCAGAGTATCCATGTAGATGCAGACGCAGATGTAGACACCTTGACTTTAAGACCACACAGTGCTATCGGTCGCCGTGTCTTTCTCTGCCAATGGCGTTATTTCGAGACAGTGTGTTGTTTGCATACGGCTTGAGTAACCTTCCCATCCTTGACTGTAACTGATCAGCACTTTCCTTCAGCAATTGCCTACGTGCTGAATACACGTTAGAAATTTTATCTCCAAAATCAAAAAGCATGAACATGTGTAATACACCGATGAGACAAAGCTATATAACCTCCTCCTCCTCCTCCTCAGTAGCGTACTGTTCCAGATTTAGAACCCAATAAAACACCGATTACGCGTGACATGGATTCGAACAGTTCGTGGCAGGTTTCCAGAGATATGTGGCTCCAGACGTCTATGCAAAGGTCACGCTCTCCCCATAAATTATGAGTGGCGGTTTGTGAGCACGAAGCTTGCGCCAGATAGCATCTTGGAGTTTATAACAGAGTTCAGATCACTTTAATTTGTCGACCAAGAAATCAGGTTGAATTCACTGTCGTGCTCCTCAAACTATTGAAACAAGTACATGTTATTTTGAATCCCGCGCTACCTCAGTCAGATGTCCTGTTTTTTTTAAGAATGCAAAAAAACATCGCTCTGGCTGTAGAAAGTCTTATTAAAACTATGACCAGGTTTACGTCAATTTAGATGCATCTTCAGGTGATCTAAACAGGGATTAGAAATGAAGTATTTTATAATCTTTTCCTTTAACACAGGCTTAGTAAAGATTGTTATATGGAGTAGAATAATCCTGTACATGAGGTACTTATATATTATATTGTATCAGGTGACTCAGTTGAATATGATACTGTATTTATAGAAACCCGACGAGTTCTAACATGGTTAAACATAGCACATCTGTTCAACCGACACAGTAAAAGACAGCTGCATTTAGAGCACTTCTGCGAGGGCTGTGAACCCGCTATCTACCAAGGCTTTCGACATGAATTTCGGACGATGCAATTTATAGCAGCCTCGGATGGTTTCGGTAACTTCGTTATAGGTAATATTAAGAGGGGTGTAGTAAGAAGGCTAAATATGAATCGCAGTGTGGCACAATTTTCATCCCAACCGAAGACTGTCAGTTCTCTTATTATAGTAGGCAAAAGAGCTTCCACTGGAAAAAAGTACCATAGGATTCATTTCTTTGCTGATATTTCTCATCTCTGGCTTAAAAAAATAGGCCCGGCTTATTGTATTCCCAAGAACAACGGCCAAAAATTTAGACACAAGGAAAATATGCTTCGTGATAGGTTTGCTTTACCGGGTGACTACTGCATCACTTGTCAGCAATGTGACGCCAAATACACACATCAAAAAATGTTTTGCATCACCCCGGTTCCCAGAACTCCTGAAGACAGACGTTGACTATGGATATGCTATCACAGACAATCCCTTGGACTGTTCAGAGATGTCACTAACCCCCCCCCCCCCCCCCCCCCCCCCCGAAGATGTAAACAACCATCCATGAGCAGCGCCTGTTAGACGGAGTGGGTCCGACAGCCTATCAGTTCCAGTCATTCCACCAGGAAGTACAGGGCTCGTGTTGTCAACCATGCCTAGACGGTCAATACCGCGGTTCGATCGCGTCCGCATTGTTACTTTGTGCCAGGAAGGGCTCTCAACAAGGGAAGTATCCAGGCATCTCGGAGAGAACCAAAGCGATGTTATTCGGACATGGAGATACAGAGAGACAGGAACTGTCGATGACATGCCTCGCTCAGGCCGCCCAAGGGCTACTACTGCAGTGAATGACCGCTACCTACGGATTATGGCTCGGAGGAACCCTGACAGCAAAGCCACCATGTTGAATAACGCTTTTCGTGCAGCCACAGAACGTCATGTAATGTCTCAAACTGTGCGGAATAGGCTGCATGATGTGTAGCTTCACTCCCGACGTCCATGGCGAGGTCCATCTTTGCAACCACGACACCATGCAGCGCGGTACAGATGGCCCCATGTCGAATGGACCACTCAGTACTGGCATCACGTTCTCTTCACCGATGAGTGTCGCATATGCCCTCAACCAAACAATCGTCGGAGACCTGTTTGGAGGCAACTCGGTCAGGCTGAAAGCCTTAGACACACTAGCCAGCGAATAGAGCACGGTGGAGGTTCCCTGCTGTTTTGGGGTGGCATTGTGTGGGGCCGACGTACGCCGCTGGTGGTCATGGAAGGCGCCGTAACGGTTGTATGATACGTGAATGCCATTCTCCGACCGATAGTGCAACCATATCGGCAGCATATTGGCGAGGCATTCGTCTTAACGGACGGCAATTCGCACCCCCATCGTGCACATCTTGTGAATGACTTCCTTCAGGATAACGACATCACTCGACAAGAGTGGTCAGCATGTTCTCCAGACAAGAACCCTATTGGACATGCCTGGGATAGCTGGAAAATGGCTGTTTATGGACGACGTGACCCTCCAGCCACTCTGAGGGATCTATGCCGAATCGCCTTTGAGAAGTGGGACAATCTGGACCAACAGTGCCTTGATGAACTTGTGGATGGTATGCCACGACGAATACAGGCATGGATCAATGCAAGAGGACGTGCTACTGGGTATTAGAGGTAGCGGTGTGTACAGCAATCCTGACCACCACCTCTGAAGGTCTCGCTGTATGTTCATGAGCAATAAAACGGGCGGAAATGATGTTTATGTTGATCTCTATTTCAATTTTCTGTACAGGTTCCGGAACTCTCGGAACCGAGGTGATGGAAAACTCTTTTTGATGTGTGCATATAGGCGACGCCAAATATATAGGCTAAAGCGGGAGAAGTTCTTCGCCTCCGTTTAAAGTGCGTACCAATTTGACGATGTCGGGATCAGTACTAAGTGCGCATTTACCTGGCGCAAGACATCGGATCACGGACGTACGCGAGAGTAGGCAAATCATATATTTTGAGAATAACCACGACCTTAATATTTTAGAACCTTACAGAAATCTCCTGAGTGCACCTTAAACACCCAGACAGAAGTGAGATACAGGAATATTTTGAGAAATTTTGACTACCTAAGCAGATAGCCCAGTGTCCTCAGTTTTCGGCAACGTATTTTGCTACACCTAAAAATTATTACTATTTCTAAATTCTCCATTGGGTTTGAAATTGCGTGGAATAATATCCATTATAAATATCCATAGTCCGCATCGTATGGGATTTATATCCATGCACAGCCCATGTTTTATATTACTTGCTGATTTGAATTTGAATTTATTTTTATGTACAGCACAGACCCCTCTTCCACTCTTCACCGTTCGGTGCACTAGCCCTACTTTCTCTAGTGCCATCTCTCTGGGTTTTCGTATAGCACGGCTAATACAGTTTTGCTCATGGTTGCCTGCATAGGGTTGTAACTAGTTCAGTGTTCCTTATGGCCGTGCCCACATCGCCTCCAGCTAATAACATGATATGTTTTTATTGGTGCTTATATACTTTTCCGCATGTTTTCAGGGTTTATTTCATTCTCTACGCGCCAAATACTAGTTTTATTTTGGCTTAGGGACGCCTTTTTATCAATTTTACGAACGCTTCTATCGCGTTTTAATGTACCAGTAACATGAAGGACGGGGAGGTGCTTGAGGAGAGTTTAAAATAATGCTGTAGACAAAATTTACGTAAATAGGTATTGCGGAGGGCTATTCTTCTCCATATAAAAACATTTACTAAGCGAGTGAAAAAAGAAAAAGTTGTAAAATACTTTATAATCCCTGTTTAGATCACCTGAAGAACGCGTAACTTAGGGTGAGACCGGTCGTGGTTTTAATTAAAAGAAAAAAGCTTTCTACAGCCAGAGCGGTGTATTTTGCCTTCCTCTAAAACTACTGTAACGCGATTCAGACCTTGTGACACGGACAGTTATTCTGCTGGAAGATGCCATCCCTGTAAGGGAGACGAGAAACATCAGGGAACGCAGATGAGCCTTAGTAATTTTTATGCAATCCACAGCCGTTCGTTTACTACCGCAGTCCACGAACGCCAAGGTTAATGTCCCCTATAGCATAATACTGATCTCATCGGCCTGCGTCAGTGGTGGGGTCCACGTTTAGAGCAGTGACGGCGTATCCTGAGACGATCATCGATCTGGTGGAACTAGAAACGACTTCTATCCGTTCAGGCTACACGTTTTTATCGATCTACGGTCCACACTCGAGGCTCGTAGTGCCGCTAGAATGATTCACCAATTAATCGCTCTCCGCTTATAGTATGACTTCCATAACCGTCACGCACCGGCAACGCCATCAAGCGGTATGCACTCCCACGGTGGGAGAAGGTCACAATGCTTTGGCTCTTTAGTGAAGTGCGTCCTTTCAAAATTCAGAGGCAGACAGAAATAACCCACAAATATTCATATGACCTTGCACTGAGTGGCGTAAGTACATTATTGTACCTTTGGAGGCAGCGGGAGCAGACAAGTGACATTAAGTCGCACCTGCAGGTTACCCGGCGCGGCGTCCTTTGAGCCCGGTGTAGCATTGGAGGGCACGATACTTCACAGTGGCGGTGACCGGAGCCGTGGCTTTTTCTGGTAAGGAGCAGGCGAGGAGGTGCCCCGGGGCAGCGCATGAATCCCGCCTCACAAATACAGCCGGAGCGGGCTCTGTTTTTTCCCGTGCAGAGTGCTCCACGGGCGCTTAAAAGAAACGAATGGGAAATACGAAGGTATGAAGGGACAAAGATCCCGGGCTAGGGAACACTGCGGGCGCTGGGATTATTGCGTTTCACGGCGCTGTCTGGTGTCGGTACAATCAGTGAAGCCTATTCTGACTTCTGGTGTGTGTGTGTGTGTGTGTGTGTGTGTGTGTGTGTGTGCGCCCGCATGTATATGTTTTAGTTTTGTTACGGAAATGCGGAAATTCTTCTGCGGCTTGACTCGCCACGTTTACATAGGCGACCAAATTCGCTTTTCCATGATCTGGAATCCCAATAACGCTTCTGGTTGGTCATTTAAACACTCCGATTCTAGAAATAAGGACTTTTTGTTTGTCACTTTTCAGCTCACACAATCTCTATCTGCTCCACTCGCGATTGTGTTGTCACTTTGTTTTTTGCAATTTAAAATGTTGTGAGCGAAGCAATTTAAGGTGAAACAGGAATAGACAGTCACACGAGGTATACAGCCAATGTCAAAGGTTCTCCAACTACCCGCTTTAAAGCGCGGCTGGTCAGTTGATAGCGACTCTTTGTCGCGATTGACACGTTATTTCGAAAATACACTCCTGGAAATTGAAATAAGAACATCGTGAATTCATTGTCCCAGGAAGGGGAAACTTTATTGACACATTCGAGGGGTCAGATACATCACATGATCACACTGACAGAACCACAGGCACATAGACACAGGCAACAGGACATGCACAATGTCGGCTCTAGTACAGTGTATATCCACCTTTCGCAGCAATGCAGGCCGCTATTCTCCCATGGAGACGATCGTAGAGATGCTGGATGTAGTCCTGTGGAACGGCTTGCCATGCCATTTCCACCTGGCGCCTCAGTTGGACCAGCGTTCGTGCTGGACGTGCAGACCGCGTGAGACGACGCTTCATCCAGTCCCAAACATGCTCAATGGGGGACAGATCCGGAGATCTTGCTGGCCAGGGTAGTTGACTTACACCTTCTAGAGCACGTTGGGTGGCACGGGATACATGCGGACGTGCATTGTACTGTTGGAACAGCAAGTTCCCTTGCCGGTCTAGGAATGGTAGAACGATGGGTTCGATGACGGTTTGGATGTACCGTGCACTATTCAGTGTCCCCTCGACGATCACCAGTGTAGGAGATCGCTTCCCACACCATGATGCCGGGTGTTGGCCCTGTGTGCCTCGGTCGTATGCAGTCCTGATTGTGGCGCTCACCTGCATGGCGCCAAACACGCATACGACCATCATTGGCACCAAGGCAGAAGCGACTCTCGTCGCTGAAGACGACTCGTCTCCATTCCTCCCTCCATTCACGCCTGTCGCGACACCACTGGAGGCGGGCTGCACGATGTTGGGGCCTGAGCGGAAGACGGCCTAACGGTGTGCGGGACCGTAGGCCCGCTTCATGGAGACGGTTGCGAATGGTCCTCGCCGATACCCCAGGAGCAACAGTGTCCCTAATTTGCTGGGAAGTGGCGGTGCGGTCCCCTACGGCACTGCGTAGGATCCTACGGTCTTGGCGTGCATCCGTGCGTCACTGCGGTCCGGTCCCAGGTCGACGGGCACGTGCACCTTCCGCCGACCACTGGCGACAACATCGATGTACTGTGGAGACCTCACGCCCCACGTGTTGAGCAATTCGGCGGTACGTCCACCCAGCCTCCCGCATGCCCAGTATACGCCCTCGCTCAAAGTCCGTCAACTGCACATACGGTTCACGTCCACGCCGTCGCGGCATGCTACCAGTGTTAAAGACTCCGATGGAGCTCCGTATGCCACGGCAAATTGGCTGACACTGACGGCGGCGGTGCACAAATGCTGCGCAGCTAGCGCCATTCGACGGCCAACACCGCGGTTCCTGGTGTGTCCTCTGTGCCGTGCGTGTGATCATTGCTTGTACAGCCCTCTCGCAGTGTCTGGAGCAAGTATGGTGGGTCTGACACACCGGTGTCAATGTGTTCTTTTTTCCATTTCCAGGAGTGTAAGTAAGTATTTTTCATCACGTCCCCCTACCGACTGGGAGAGATGCCCATACCATCTTTGGGTTGGTTAGCCAACCCTTAAATACATATTTTATTTTGACAGGAATTCATTTTTTAGAGGTGCCAACTAACTATGCTCCGAAGATTGGTTCTACCAAAGGCAGATGGAGAGAGGGAGACTTCAAGTCTCTGTTAATAAAGTAAAACAAAACGATAATTATTCAGTCAGAAAAGGTTCTACACAGTTTAATATTCCAAGGAAACCCGTAGAGCGAAAAATAAAAACTGGTTATGATTGAAAAACTATTCCTGTTTGGGTTTAGCCACTGAGGATCGACATGAACAAAAAATGGTTCAAATGGCTCTCAGCACTATGGGACTTACCATTTGAGGTCATCAGTCCCCTAGACTGAGAACGACTTAAACCTAAGGACATCACACACATCCATGCCCGAGGCAGGATTGGAACCTGCGACCGTAGCAGTCGCGCGGTTCCGGGCTGAAGCACCTAGAACCGCTCGTCCACCGCGGCCGGCTAAATCATGAACATCTATCCCTGATTCACTCTACGTGAAGTGGAGGAAAAGAAGAGGACTGGCTAGCCATTTCCTTTGTCTAATTGAAGGTAAACAGGTTTTACCTGTATTTGATGGAATGAAATGCATAAACACTCATATATTCGTTGCCTCAGCCAACTTTGAGACAAAGTTTCTTTTCCGGACAAATCTGGAAGAAAGCAGCCCCAGAGCGGGAACGCCTTTAACTCGCCGCGAATGCCCACTGCCGCGCACTCTCTTGCAAGGAGTCATCTCAGAAAAAAAATGTAACTGGGTCGGATTCAGCACACTGTGGTTACTAAACGTGCAGCTATGGTAACAACTGAAAATGTAGTGTGATGGAACGGGAAATCTAACTACAGGATATCGAGTACAGTAATTGCTATTTCGTTGGGCCCTCCATATGGGAAATAACGCACCGAAAGTGGCGCAAAGTGTGTTTGCTTTTTGAACCACGAAGGAATGCCATCAGTAGAGGCGGACTCATACGTAGGGCTGCTAGCGATATATTGAGCGCAGAATTACACGCGGCACACATCGCGACGCCATTTTGCTCACTTTCTGTAACTGGATGCGACTTGATGGCAAGTACATCCAGTTTTATCGGTTACGCTATGTCCCGCTTTTATTCATTGGATTAAACAACAAATGTTTGACCTATTGCCTGTTGGCTCTCGTCTCGGGATCTTCGGACGACGTTTGTTTACTGATTGATCTGACTTTTCAGTAGCACGAATGTTAAAGAAGCCTCATGATAAACGTATCCTGGCTTCCTTCCCAGGCTGAAACGAACGTGCTTGGTAGGTAACAAGAGGATAACAGTAGTCATAGTATGAAGGCTTTCGCGACCGGATGACATATCTTCTGGTAAGCCTTCCGGGATGTAAGGTCGTGGTCCATGAAACTCTTCAGCTCCTAACGTTTCGTCCAGAGCTGCGCTGGACATCTTCAGAGGGGTGTTTCTCCTCCGGTGAGTCGGCAAGACTCACCGGAGGAGAAACGCCCCTCTGAAGATGTCCAGCGCAGCTCTGGACGAAACGTTAGGAGCTGAAGAGTTTCATGGACCACGACCTTACATCCCGGAAGGTTTACCAGAAGATAACAGTAGTGTTAATGACCAGGGAAAGGCCCTCAGACGCCGGAGCGGCAAACGCAGTGAGGTGACAAAAGTCATACGATAGGGATACGAACATATACAGACGGCGGTAGTACCGCGTACATGTGATATAAAAGGGCAGTGCATTGGCGGAGCTGTCATTTGTATTCAGGTGATTCGTATGGAAAGGTTTCCGACGTGATTATGGCCACACAACCGAAATTGACAGACTTTGAATGCGGAATGGTAGTTGGAGCTAGACGCATGGGACATTCCAATTCGGAGAAAGAATTCAAGATTCCGAGATCCATAGTATTAAGAGTGTGTCGAGAATACCAAATTTGCCTCTCACGAGGGAAAACGTAGTGGGCGACGGCATTCATTTAACGACCGAGAGCAGCGGCGTTCGCTTAGAGTTTTCAGTGCTAATTGTCAGTGCTAACAGGCAGGCAACACTGCGTGAAATAGCAGCAGAAATTAATTCGGAACCTACGACGAGCGTATCTGTTACGACAGTGAGTCGAAATTCGGCGTTAATGGACTTTGGCAGCAGACGAATAACGCGAGCGCCTTTGGTCGTGTCCATATGGGTTCGGCATTGTCATATGAGTCCCGATTTCAGTTGGTAAGAGGCAATGGTAGGTTTCAGTGAGGCGCAGACTCCATGAAGCCATGGATCCAGGTTGTCAAGAAGACACAGCGCAAGTTGGAGGTGACTCCATAATGGTGTGGGCAGTGATTACATAGAAAGTACTGAGACCTCTGATCAATCTGAATCGATCATTGACTGAAAATGATTATATTCGGCTACTTGGAGACTATTCGCAGCCATTCATGCACCATATGTTCCCAAACAGCGATGGAATTTTTATGGATGACAATGAGCCATGTCACCAGGCCACAATTTTTCGCTGTTGGTTGGAAGAGCATTCTGGCCAATTGGAGCAAATGACTTGGCGACCTAGATGGCCCAACATGAACCCCATCGAACATTTGTGGGACATAATCGGTAGGTCAGTTCGTGCACAAAATTCTGCACTGGGAAAACCTTCGCAATTATTTACGGCTATAGAAGCAGCTTCAATATTTCTGCAGAGGACTTCCAACTACCTCTCGAGTCCACACCACGTCTAGGTGCTGCACTACGTCAGGCTAAAGGGGTTCGACACGGTATTAGGAGGTATCTCATGACTGACGTCATCGCATTGTATATATAGAATGGACAAATTGAAACTGGCACGGAAAATATGTACTGTACGATTGATGCGAGACTGGTGTATGTTAAACGGCTACAGTTAAAGCCAATGCTGTATTGTACTAGAATTATCCAACACGTAGCAATAGCATTTTCAGTGTTCTGCCGTAGCTTTTCCAGTTTGTGATGATTATTTCAATAGATCTGACTCTTCAGTTTTCCCCACAGAGAGAGAGAGAGAGAGAGAGAGAGAGAGAGAGAGAGAGATCAGGCGATCGAGAAGGCAACTGATTGCACTGCCTTTGCTGATCGTCCTCTCTGCACGAACACCTCATGCACTCGTTACGAAGTTGTCAAGTTTGTGTGTGCTATTACTCCCCGTCTTTGTTGAAAATATCCAGACAATCGTTCATTTTATGTGGGTTGATTCACTTAGGGAGTTAACAGTTTCTGTACGTATTTGTTACCATTAACAGTTTGTTGCAAGAATCGTGCTACGATGAGGACACCGGTCTTGAGATTATGTAACCACTCGTCAAACTACTGATGGCGATTTTCTGATCCGTAATGGCTTCTGCATTTTCAGTGGTGGGCGGTTATCGTGTTCATTAACAAGGGACAACTAAGCGTCAGTCATATAAATGTTTTCCGGGCCATTTTATATTGGTCGTCCGTGTTTCATCCGACCATGAACTCGACTCAAGTCCGGTACCAACAACAGATGGTAAATCTTTGACTATGCCAGTCACGAGTGCTGGCGAAACGTGAGAAAAATCACTAAATGAACGTCAGCCGAAGATCCCGAGACGAAAACAAACAGGCAAAACGTCAAGTGGTCACTAAAACCTCAACAATTTTGAACAAACAGTTATTTTAAATTTTATGTTTGAACTACGTTACAGCTGATTTTATTTCAGATGATCACTTGAAAGTGCACAGCCGAAACCGCGCTTTACTGGAGAACCGAAGACAGCCAGTCCGACAAAAAAATGGTTCAAATGGCTCTGAGTACTATGGGACTTAACTTCTTTGTTCGTCAGTCTCCTAGAACTTAGAACTACTTAAACCTAACTAACCTAAGGACATCACACACATCCATGCCCGAGGCAGGATTCGAGCCTGCGACCGTAACGGTCGCGCGGTTCCAGACTGTAGCGTCTAGAACCGCTCGGCCACTTCGTCCGGCCCAGTCCGACAGATTCGGAGAGGATACAAGTAACATCTCGCTCGCCGGAAGAGTCCTGACGTCTGCTTTGCTCCAAGTAGAGGGATATTTCATGTTTGAGCAGAAGACCCATGTCATTTGAAGATCAATTTGTGGGATGAGTTGAGAAATTGGAAGAAATAATGAGATTTCCACTTGCGACGCGGCCCACACTGGTGCGCCTGCGCCCGCTGCCGACTCTGCCAGGACGGTTGGGTAGCACAGGGGAGAGAGCGGTAATTGTGCGTCTGTAATTGCTGGCAGACGAGACGCCATCAGTTCCGGCGGCGCGCCCTGGGTGGCGGACGCGCCCACCGCCATTACCAAATGACGGGGGCTCCACACGCGACACCCCACACCGCGGCCCGCAGGCCTGGTGCAGTCGCTCGGCACCTATCCCTCTTGCTCCTTCCAAAGCTTACTTGTTTCATTACATACTACCACACTGGATGTATTAAAATACGCAAAAATGCAAAAAGGTCTGCTAATAATTCTAACAAATGTCTAAGGACAGAAAATCTTAGTGATTGGGGAGAAATTACGAAGGGAGTACCAAACGGATCAGTTTTAGCTCCATTCGTATTCCTTGTATATGTAAGTAACCTTCGACTTAACATTCGCAGAACTGGTATTTTTTTCAGGTTATTCTACTGTTATAATGAACCTCATCAGAGAAACAGCAATAGAAAAAATTATTTATGATGTTTTTCAAAGAATTATTAAATAGTTCTCTAAAATGGACACTCCGTTAATTTTGAAAAAATACACTATATTCTGTTCTGTGTAACAAATAGTCATACCAATAGCTGAAGTAGCACGTGAAAAAGAGTCAGTAAACATAATTGAAAGTTGTTTTTGCTACGTGTAGCTGGAGTCACACCAAACAAACACTACTCATCGCGTCTTTCTTGTGATGCTGAGTGTCGACGGAAAGCAAAATGATATTTAAAACGGATTTTTAAGGTCCCACTCAGTGTAGTGGGCGTTCATTTTATCGATGTGTGTCAATAGGGGTATTAAAACATGAAGAATAACCACTACTGTAGCAGTGACTGAGCAGCCCTGCTGTATGGTGGAAGTAGAGCGGGCCAGGGCGCTGCTTAATCGCTGCTGGAGTACTGGTTATTCTTCCGGCTTGTTGTCTCTATTTAGATATATGGATAAAACGAATATCGCTCTACGCTAATTTCATTTGTAAAGGGAAACAAACCGACGCTTTCCATCGACACTGGGTGTCGCGTAGAAGACGTAATGAGCAATAATTGCTTGGGGTGACTCCAGCTACAACTCTCAAAAACAAAATTGCAAATTGCTAACGAAACAGCAGAGAAAATACGCCTGATAACTCTTAGAAGTGACACTCGTTATACGTACAACGTGTCTCTCCGAAGAGTCCTCAGGTCCATTTTTCTATGGTGTTTCCGCAGATATTTACTATTTCTTTCTTTTTCAGTATTTAGCTAGAGTTTGCCCAAACAAATAGAGCTCATTACATTTTTCGTGCGACTTCCATTGTCGACGGAAAGTGTCGGTTTGTTTCCCTTTACAAACAAATGATTTTTATAGTGGAATTTTACGTGTCCATATCACAGAGTGGTCCAAAATTATTCTAGAGCGATATTCATTTTATCAATGTGTGTTAACAGGGACAGTAAAACACGAAGGATACACAGCAATCAAGCAGCGACTCAGGAGCCCTGCGTGCATGGCGGTGGCAGTATGGGCCAAGGGGAGTGCTACCGCGATCTAGAGTACTGGTTATTCTTCGTATTTTAGTGTTCCCGTTAACGCATGCTGATAAAACGAATGTCGTACTACGGTAATTTAGGGCTTCTCTATCGAATGGGCATCTACAATTTTGCTTTAAAAATCAATTTGTTCGCACCGGCAAACAAATTGCCGCCTTCCGTTGACACTAGGCATAAAGAACGTGATGAGTGTTATCTGTATAGGCTAACTCCAAAGAGAAATTGCAAATCTCTGCAGAAACGCCAGCAAAACTGTACCTGACTATCTTAGGAGAGACACCCATCCTACTACTACTATTACTACTACTACTACTACTACTACACACACACACACACACACACACACACACACACACACACACACACACACACACACACTACATGGTGTCCCACTAAACTCTGCGACCTCATATATTTCCGAACCCGTAACGAGGAAAATCCACTTGGCCAAATATGCAACCATACCATGTTGGTCCGGACAATATTTATTAAATGGTTTCTGGAATAGCGTAATAAATTAAGGAATGGAGATCAAAATTTTGGACAACACCCTCAATAAAGACGATAGATTGCAGCCGCGTACGGCCTAGGATCCTGTGATTGAGAATTCGAGCTGGAGCGGCGCTCGCGCCACGTGAACATTGCCATATACGGTGCGAGACTAGGCACCAGTGACGTCACTGGCGGCGAAGGGGCTATAAAAGCACAGCAGCGGCATCCACATGACAGTCCACTTGATAGTGGTAAAGGAGATCGCTGCCGAAAGCTTGTGGACAGTTAACTAATTGACGCGGCTTGAAACCCGAGAATATTTTAACGAAAAGATAATGTTTCAACATATATCGGAAAACATACGTACAGTAATGTTCAACGGACATAGGCAGATAAATGAAAAACGAAAATTAAAATAATGATATTTTGAACACGGGGGCTGAAAACTGCGAAGCCGCGGCGCTGTCCAGTGTGCCACCACTTCGGTTGATCTATTTAGGCGCTAAAAGGCACATAAAATTCCTCAAAAAACTTTTCTCAGAAACGGTCGAATATCTATGTACAGGGTGGGACAAATGAAAGTGGCCTCGAGAACAGAGTTCCAGGGTACAAAGAAACACAACAGAGGAAAGGAAATACAGTACCAACTTGTCTATAGCGAATGCTGAGAGTGATCATCATTCATTACTTTTGGGCCCTTGTCAGCAAGTTGCTGCAGGCCGACCGAAGCTGCACTGCTGCAACTACTGCAGTCTCATCCGAAATGTTCTGCTGCACTTCTTCAAGATTTGGGATTGTTGCAATACACTTTAGACTTGAGAGCTCCCCTCACAAAGTGACCGCACACTGGCAGAACAGGTGACCTGTGTGGCCCGTTAGGGCCGGGACCAGACTGCGTGTTTGTCCACATGGCAAGACGTGATATGCCAGTCTCTTGTGTCGGGTTGATTTGGTAGGACTCTGGAGCGTTTTCTAGGGAACTGCAGACACATTTTCTGGTGTACAGGCACGTTTTGGAATGTTTTTTGACTTGTTCAAAACAGATCCTGTCTGATGCCCTTTTGGGACTAAGCTTTGTATGGCACTCTTTGCTAATACTTTGACACCAATGTGGATCACGTGGTGGGTGTTCACGTGGAGTGCGCGTCACGCACTGTGGTTATAAGCATACATTCAAGTCCAGGCGTATCCACTGGTCGGAGCAACTTTTATTTGCCCCCCCCCCCCCCTGTATAAGCCGAGACACGTATTCGCTCATTCTGACTTCCGTAGTCTGGGCGCTAATGACCATTGAAGTAGTGCGCCCTAAAACCACAAAAAAAAATAAAATAAAATAAAAAAAAAAACATTCTGACTTCCATTGAGCGAAGTTTCTGGGATATAGGGTTATGGTACTTGCAGTGTTCTCCTTGTTAGACTTTAAAGGATGGTTCAAAAATGGTTCAAATGGCTCTGAGCACTATGGGACTGAACATCTGAGGTCGCCTGTCCCCTAGAACTTAGAACTACTTAAACCTAACTAACCCAAGGACATCACACACATCCATGCCCGAGGCAGGATTCGAACCTGCGACCGTAGCGGTCGCGCGGTCCCAGACTGAAGCGCGTAGAACCGCTCGGCCACACCGCCCGGCTTTAAAGGATGGCAATGGCTCCACGGTTTGTGTCGTAATGCCGAAATGCTGATTGCCGGCATTGTCCTGAAGCCTGTAGTAAGCAGACCAATACCAATATACACACAAAGCAGTGACTGGTTCCTCGCGTTTGCATTTCGCAGTCACATCACCAACAGTTGATTTATGCGGATTTAGTCGCCTAGGTATTTCCCAGAATGATTTATCACTCAGCTAACACACAATGACGAGTGCGGCCAGCCTCTATGTGAGAGTTGTGGGCAGGTTTGCGCGATATTGTTACGATGGTGTGAGACGGCTCGTCCAAAGATTCACCATAGTTTTGTTCACTGCCAGATCTCGGTAGCCTTACTGAATCCGGCTGTGAATATCCTTGAGGTTCTGGTTTTCGCCGAAGGGAACCCAGTGGCAGCTCTATGCTCAAACAGCTCAAACAGCCAAGGAAATTATTAAATTAAAAACAGGAGAAAAATAATAAAGTAAATAATTAGATATAATAGGAATTGGCTGCTCCTTACAAATTAACTTAATAGCACGCAGCTCCTTTACAGAAGGCATTTTGAAGGCTACGTATAGCGTTTCCACCAACCGCAACTTCATGAAACTATAGGGGCTGAAGCGGGAGTGTTTCACGCCGGCCTCTGTGGCCGAGCGGTTCTAGGCGCTTCAGTCTGGAACCACGTGGCTGCTGCGGTCGCAGGTTCGAATCCTGCTTCGGGCATGGATGTGTGTGATGTCCTTAGGTTAGTTAGATTTGAGTAGTTCTAAGTCTAGGGGACTGATGACCTCAGATGTTAAGTCTGTAACGTCCCCTTAGAAAAATTAATGAATTACTGTGCTCATAAACATCTTATCTTATTTGATTTTCAAACAGCTGAGCAGAACTGAACGTTCTCAGACATTTCGCACTTCGCTCTTTACTTATTCTGATCAACACTAAAATGACACACAATATTTTTAGCGCAACTCAATCTGACTTTCAATAATCCCTACAAAACAATGGCCCTGACTAACATTAAACTATAGCTTTCACAAATCACTTGTCTCACAAAAATCTTCGTTACTCGAACTACTGCAATACAGCGAGCGCCACTACTGCCAGGTAAATAAAAGATTCAAACTACTGAAGGCACTAACTACTGATAGGCATAGTTAGCAAATGAAAGATTTTGATAGAGAAAAAACAATGTATTTACCTTAATAGTGTTCAAAAGTCATATTATATATATCAGTTCGTGACATCTAGTCTTACAAATGTACTGTTTCTGATGGACACACGTCCAGATCATCCGCTCTCGAAACTCCGCCATTTCTCTCCCCACATCCACCACTGCTGGCGGCTCACCTCCAACTGCGCAACGCTACGCGCTGTTAACAGCCAACTGCCCAACACTACAATAGCAAATTCCAACAATGCCACCCAGCCACAGACTGCACACAGCACAGCCAGTGATTTTCGTACAGAGCGCTACGTGGCAGTGGCGTTACCCATATAAGAAACCTGAACAGCCTACATACAAGTCCCATAGTGCTTAGAGGCATTTGAGCCATTTTAGAATGTTTCACGATGTCCCAACAACGAATTCCGCATTTTCTCAACCGAAATTGAACGAGAAAACATAGAAAATGTTTTGCATAACGCATTGAACGGATCTCGTTAGTACCTGGGTAAGAACATTTGCCTTTAGCTGTAGACTTGCCCTCGTATTTTGTTCGCTAGCCGACAGTGCCGAGTAGAGCGGAAAACCGTCTGTGGATCAAACAACGGAGCATCGACCCGTACGCCATTACTTGCTGCAGTGTGTATTCGAGCGCTCCTCTGCGGCGCTGTGGAGCCGTGCCTCCGTTTGTGAGTGCAGCGCTGCGTGGCTGTGCGCAGAGCGGGCGGACAGGATTTATGGCGCAGGGGTATAAATCGCGTGTAATCTCGCCGGCGCTGGCACTCAGGCAATTAGCGCATTGGACGCGCCGCATGTAAATAAGCCGCAGCGGACGCGACGCGCCCAGCCCGCCGCCGCCGGCTCTAGCCTTCCCAGTCTCTCTTTTTTTTTTATCCGCTCTTGTCCCGGACTCGACTCGGCCGGCCAGTGTTTTACGGGGAACGGGAGAAAATATTGAGCTAAATGGCTACCCTCGGCCGTTTCGGCGGGGCCTGCCCGGCCGCGGAACGCCGGCCGTAAAACGGAACGCGGGAAATTTATCGTAATTTCTGTTTACATAATGTGATGTACGGGCGGGCCCCGGACGGGAACATTTCAATTACGCCCCCAGCCGGCGCGCGGGTGATGGCGCGGTGACACGGCCGCGGCCGCGGACGACCCCCTAAATCTGAGCGGCTCCCGAAACGGCGCTTAATCACGGGCCCCCTAATAAATCGGCTCGGCCCGGCGCGCGGCGCTCCTCGTTTTGGCGGCGACCGGGCCGACGCCCGACTCCGCGGCTCGCTACGGCAATTTACATAGCGGCGAGGGGCGGGGCGCCAGCGGCAGCTAACACGCCGTTCCGCACTGGGCGCGCCTGCGCAGGCGCCGGCCGCCTCTCTCAGCCGTCCGCTGCGCGCTGCCGCTGGCTCGCACTCAGAAAATGAAGAAATTTGGGTTCGCTGCATAACACATGTACCTTTTTTTAGCGTTTCGTAAGTACAGAGTGATTCAAAAAAGAGGAATTTTTGGTACTGGTTCTGGTACCGGGTGCCGCGGCATTTGAATCCGCGCCACACGTCTTGGACGTCGAAGACCCCTAGAGGTCTTTGCACCATCGCGCCGTAAGCTGTGGCGGCGCGCTCCTCCTGGCCCGCATTTGGTGTGAGGGCGCCGCAGTGGAACTTGTGGTTCCAGCGGCCAATAGCGGAGCCCTCGATACAGTATTTAAGCGCCTGCCTCTCGCTCAGCTAATCAAGAATCGCCAACTGTGTTTTTAACTTTCTGGTGATTTTTCTAACTGTCCCCCATGAACGCCTCCATGTCAGTGTATTTTTACCTCCATTTTCTCCCCTTCCTCTGTTTTATGTTCCCCTTTTTTATCTCCTTATGTGTGTATCATTTTATTCTTGTTTTAGTTGTTGTGTCACTCGGCTGAAGAGCGGCGGATTGTGCCGCTGACAGCCCTCCCCTGCCCATATGGAGGCAGGGGAATAAAATCACAATAAAGAAAAAAAAAAAGCTCAGCTAATCCCCACCTCCCCTCTCTCTGCCCCCTTCTCTCCCCCGAGTCCTTTTGCATTTCCCTCCTCTGCCTCTTCTCATTCCCTCTCACGTGTGCCCTGCCCCTCTCCCCCCTTATGAGTCCTCTCCGTCCTTGGTCCCCCCCCCCCCCCTTTTCGTTTTCTCCTCTCCTCCTCCTTGATTTTCCCCCTCCTCCAGGTCCCTCCCCCCCCCATCTGCCTTTGCCTCGGGAGTGTCATCTTTGTGCTGCCATTTTCGAGCAGTGTTTTACAGTGAGTGTTCCGTGTTGTGTCTTTTGGGAAGTGTTGCGAATGGCCATCATACTGTCGCTGGGTGTGATTTTTTTATCTCTTGCGAACAGAAACCAGACTGTTGCCATGTTTTTTAATTGTGTCTCTACTATGTTACTTGTCTGATTCCTGTGTATTTTATTAACATTGCCAACCCCTTTGCTTTCAGTTTTAAATTTCCGCATTTTTCCCCTATTTTACACTTTAAGTCACTGTTTTATTGCCTGTTTTTCTTGTTTTTTTTCTTCTTCCGTTTTTAAAAGTGTCTGTAGGATGTAGAGCAGTGTCGTAAGCTGCTGCCAGCCTGTCCCCTTCGGGGGGAATCGAAAATCAATAAAGGAAAAAAAAAAGCTCAGCTAACCAGTCTAATCTCGCGTACGTCTGTTGACACATCGCCTCGCATTAGACAGCTTGCTTTCTTGTTCTGCGTACGAGTGGACGTCTTTGTTAGGTTTCCTTGTGACTCCGTTGTTCGATATTGTTGTTGTTCGTTCTGTCCTTCTTTGGTCGTGCCCGTCCTCTCCCGTTGCGTTGTAGTTTGCGGGCCTCTCCGTGAGTCCCGCCGCGTTTTCCGTCATTTCTACCCCCGCGACCATCCCGGTCGCAGTTACAGTACTGGTGTTGGTGATTGTGGGCGATTGGTTACACCGAGAAACGTACACCAACCTGTCAGCGACACCTAGCTGGTATAGGCTACCTGGTATATGCATTCGTATTGGTTCAAATGGCTCTGAGCACTATGGGACGTAACTACTGAGGTCATCAGTCCCCTAGAACTTAGAACTACTTAAACCTAACTGACCTAAGGACATCACACACATCCATGCCCGAGGGAATTCGTATTCAAATACAGAGATAAGTGCTCAGGCAGAATACGACGCTACGGTCGGCAACGCCTATATAAGACAACAATTCTCTGGTGCAGTTGTTACACCGGTTAGTGCTGCTACAATGGGAGGTTATCAAGATTTAAGCGAGGTAGCGATGACGTGGGGATATTCCCGTACGACCGTTTCACAAGTATACCACGAATATCAGGAATTCGGTAAAACATCAAATCTCCGACATCACTGCGGCTGGAAAAAGATCCTGCAAGAACGGGACCAACGACGACTGAAGAGAGTCGTTCAACGTGACAGAAGTGCAGCCCTTCCACTAATTGCTGCAGATTTCAGTGCTGGACCATCAACAAGTGTCAGCGTGTGGATCAATCAACGTTATGGACTTTCAAAACACAAGGCCCACTCGTGTTCCCTTGATGACTGCATAACACAAAGCCGTAAGCCTCACCTGGGCCCGTCATCACCGACGCTGGACTGTTGATAGCTGGAAACATGTTGACTGGTCGTTTCAAATTGTATCGAGAGGATGGACGTGTACGGTTACGGAGACAACCTCATGAATCCATGAACTCTGCACGTCATCAGGGGACTGTTAAAACTGGTGGAGGCTCCGTGTCGGTGTGGAGTGTGTGCAGTTTTAGTGATATGGGACCCCTGGTATGTCTAGATAAGACTGTGACAGGTGACACGTAAGCATCCTGTCTGATCACCTGTATCCGTTCATATCCATCGTGCACTACGACGGAATGGGCAATTCCAGCAGGACAAAGCGACACTCGTCACGGCTAGATTTGCTACAGAGTGGCTCCAGGAAGTCTCTTCTGAGCTTAAACACTCCCCAGACATGAACATTATTGAGCATGTGTCGGATACCTTGCAACGTGCTGTTCAGAAGAGATGGTGGTGGTGGTTGTTGGGATGTTTAAGGGGGACTAAACAGCTAAGGTCATCAGTCCCCCATCAGAAGAGATGTCCATGCCCTCGTACTCTTACGGACTTATGGACAGCCTTGAAGGATTCATGGTGTCAGTTCCCTCCAGCACTACTTCGAACATTAGTCGAGTCCATGCCACGTCGTGTTGCGGCACTTCTGCGTACTCGCGGGGGCCCTACACGATCTTAGACTGGTGTACCAGTTTCTTCGTTCCTTCAATGTCTCTTGGATACTTGGAGTGATGCGCAACGTGCATCTGCGATCAAAGGGTTTTTCAAGGACAATGGCTCTTTGGAGGGGGCACGTAGTCATTTTAATTGAGGACGACACGCTTGAGTTCCGTCAGGAGATGCAGTTAAAACATGGATACTCAACTTCGAGGAAACTTCGACTTGAAAAAGATACTTCCAGGTCGTACGCGAACCGTTAGTACACTAGACAGTACCGAAGCTGTTGGAGATGCTGTCATAAGAAGTCCACGTCGATCAGTCCGTCGTCACTCAACACCTTTGCAGTTGCGTAGTTGGAGCGTTCGAAAAATGTAAGGGTACAGAACTTGCAAAGTCATTCACACAAGGAGCTGAAACCGAACGATCGTGTTGTGCGACAACAATTCTGTGAATTAACGCCTGAAAAGATAAACGAGGACGAGTAGTTTAACGAACTGTGGATATCAGACGAAGCCTCAGTTGATTTGTTAACAAACATAATTTTAGATACTGGACACAAGACAGTACTATGGAGCTACATCAGCGTCCACTGCACAGCAACAATGTTACCATGTGGTGTGTTATGTCAAGGCCTATTTTTTTGAGGACGAGAATGGCCATGCGATTACAGTCACATAGAATCGTTAAGTCGGCATGCTTGAAACCTTTCTTGTGCACTAGCTACAGAGATTTTCACACATTGCTGACACAGCCTGGTTTCAAGAAGACGTATCAACTTCACACGCAGCACGATTGTTGATGGCAGCTGCACGCTAGTGGTATGGGGAACGTGCAGTTTAGAGATATGGTGGCATTCAATGGCGGCAACTAGAGAACTGAAAGCCAAGATCCGAGAACCAGTTGCAGCAATTAAAAAAAAATTGTTCAAATGGGTGTGAAATCTTATGGGACTTAACTGCTAAGGTCATCAGCCCCTAAGCTTACACACTACTTAACCTAAATTATCCGAACGACAAACACACACACCCTTGTCCGAGGGAGGACTCAAACCTCCGCCGGGAAAAGCCGCCGTAATTTCAGTTGAGATGTTACGTCAAATCATGAACAATTTAGAGAAGAGACTGCAGGAATGTTTGCGTAGAGAAGGAGCTCATCTGCAGGATGTCAATTTTTTAAGTGCTGTATGTTTTCTAAAATCGCATTGTGCTTACTATCAAATGACACAAATAATTTTTTTGAAAATATTTAATTTTTAAAATTTCCCGTTTCTTTTCATTACCATCTATGTTGACAATTATAAAGAAACGAATTATAAACGACGAGTTATATGGCCCGACAAAAATGTGAAGAACCCAGTAGAAATGGGTGGATGCCACTGTAACTTCGTACAGGTACACACCAAGGCTTGTATGTGACAGGTAGAACAGCCACAAGACTTCAATAGTGTTGTTATTGTCTATGTCTGCTTCGGTATGCAGATATGTTGGGGCTTAGTGAAGTCAGTCAGAATGAAAGAGAAAGGAGGAAAATGAGGAAAGGATGCGGATTCCATTGGAGTGGCCGACAAGATACCCGAAATGGAGGGGGGGGGGAGAGGAAAATAGTAAAATAAACAGTAGAAGAGTACGTGGGAACAGTAGAATACACAAGTGACATGATAGGATGACGAAGATTCAGCTGAGGACAAGTAATGGAGTGAAGAACTTCATCCAAGAATACGCAACATTGATGGGAAATAAAGGGGACAGCTTTGAGGAATTCCTAGAGAAATTAGACAATGAAATTACGAATGTGGAAGCGACAGTGATGGGTAACATAAATGTATCGGTACGAAAGGAAAAGATAAAACGTCCTTACAGATATTGTAAATGTTAGGCACGATGAATTGGTTGATTTTTGCCAAAGAAATGATTTCATTGTTCGTAACACATCGTTCAGGAAGAAAAATAACCAAACTATTGCAAGACAAGTGTTGGAACAGACAAGGACATGACAGCCCCTGATTAACTTCTGGTAGAAAAGCAAAATCTTTGACAGTTGGTGCATATAACTGCACTCTCCGGAGACTTTTGCTGGAAACCATCGAAAAATGGTGGCAAAAGATGAGGATGGGTAAAATGGGAAAGACAGAGTCAGCAAGACAGAAGAAAATAAGAGCACAGAAACTACAAGGTAGGAAGGTACAAGAAAACTGCAGCTTAAAAACCCAAGCAATGAATGTGGAATTTTCGAAGAGGAATGGGGTATGTTTAAAGATGCGTTTCTAAGCTCTACAGAGGACATCTGTTGCAGAATGTCTGAAGGGCGAAGCATAAGGAGACACCAAAGTGGAATGAACAGGTGAAGGGACTAGTGAAAGAAAAGAAGAAATGAGTTGATCAGAGAGAAAAAGGAAGAAAGTAAAAGGGAATGCTGGGAAAGGAAAAAACTGTAAGAAAGTGGCGGCGTAAGAAAAGAGAAAAAGCTGGGAGAAGTTCACTCGAGAGTTAGAAGAGAACTTTGCCAGAGATAAAAGGATGCTGTATGGAATTACATTTCGCCGGCCGAAGTGGCCGTGCGGTTAAAGGCGCTGCAGTCTGGAACCGCAAGACCGCTACGGTCGCAGGTTCGAATCCTGCCTCGGGCATGGATGTTTGTGATGTCCTTAGGTTAGTTAGGTTTAACTAGCTCTAAGTTCTAGGGGACTAATGACCTCAGCAGTTGAGTCCCATAGTGTTCAGAGCCATTTTTTTGGAATTACATTTCGCGACTGAGAGAAGGCTTAAGATAGTGTCCCCAACGAAAAGGTATGGGCAGCCTTGGAGATAAAGGGTTTAGGAAAACAAACAACTGATATTCTTTAAGCAATGTATGATAGAAACTTTAGTTGTGTCCAGAACCAATTTGAGAGGAGTGATTGGCTTGGGAGTGTTACGGGGTTGAGGCAAGGAAGTGTACTATCACCATTACTGGTTCTAATGGTGATAGATGAAATTATGAAAGAGACAGAAGAAGCTGCCAATATTGTGGTGTGGGGACCAATAGTAGGGATGTACAAGAACGAAGAATATGGAATTCAAAGTGGAGAAAAGAAAGACTATGGTGTTGATCAGAGGAGACACACAAGGCAAGGAACAAATAAATATTAAAATTGTGCATAACTTTGTATATCTGGAAAATGTGATAATGGAGAATGCAAGAATTGTGCCACAGTTTAGCAAACGCGTACAACAGAGCAATACATTTTTACTAGTGTGTGAGGGGCTTTGTCTGGGGAAGGAAGGTGTCAATGAAGCGTAAGGAAGTGCTGTACAAGACGTTCTTTACACTAGTGCAGACATATACATTGAAGACCTGGACAATGACGAGAAGAGAGGAGAGTAGAATCCAAGCCAGTGAAACGACATTCCTAAGAAGTGTGGAAGGGAAAACGAAGAGAGAAATGAAGATGTTAGTAACAAAACTGGAGTAGAAAAGCTCAATGTGAGAACTGATAAGAACACCAAGGTCTGGATTTTTAAAGATAATCGAAGATGGAGCAATACCAAAACGAATGATGGAGGTGTGAGTGCAAAAGGGAGACCTAAAGCAAGATGCATTGACTCAGTTTAGACCAATTTAAGAAGATGGAATCTGGAGTGGAACAAAACAGTTGCAGAAGAAAAACTGTGGAAAAACAGGGGAAGGTGGGGAAGTAGCATAAATGTCCCAACTCGGATTGATGTTGGATAAAGAGGAAACGAAGAAGGAGGAGGAGGAGGAGGAGGAGGAGGAGGGTACACAGGACGTTAAAGAACGTATTTCATATTCTGAAAGTTGGTAGTATGGAACAAAATAAGAAAAAAATATTCAGTAAACAAGGGTTTATAAAGCCTCTGAACACTTGTTCATCTTTACTACTACGAAACAGATCTCTTCTACTGCAAGCTCTTTGCTGTTAAGGTACCTCTGATTCATTTTTACACGACCATCGCAGTAGGTTCATTTTATTATGATATAATTTAAAGGTGATGTCCTCTGCGATCTTTAACAAGACAGCGAGGTATTAGTAGCTTTCTGGGCGTATTGTTTTCTCTCTACGATGTCGAAGACAATGCCAGAGAGATCAGTTTTGCTTTCATCGGCTTACTGTATTATACACTTTTCTGTCGAGCTCCTCCATATATAAATAGCCGCATTATAAGAGGCATAAGTGTGGAAATACTGTGGAGACACTTATTTAGTACTGTATACGTGTGCGTGTCTGGGACTCCCATTATTTACGTGGTCAAAATAAAAGTAATTTCTTTCGTTATTTCTCTGTGTGAAGTAATAAACCCAAAATTTTATATTCCCAGATTAATCTGCTACGTAGAAACGGAAGCGAAGAGCTATTTTCCTCACATTTCTAATTTCTCTCCATGCAAAAAGACTATACACTAAACAGTAATTAAATATCCAGGAGGCACATATTCTTTCTTTCATTAATATCTTTTTTGAATCTGACACTATTAAGAACGACCCAGAGAGTGCAGTTAACAAATGGGTAAACACATGAGAACCCGTTGTCTTAGTGTGAAACAGCAGAGCATCTAAAGCAATCAGCTTGTTACTACGCACAACCAGCACTTGTGATCCATCGCTAAAGGAGGTGCTCAGTATAGCGTCCATTCAACATTCATAGGAAGATATGCAGCTGTATTGCTACAGCAGCGATTTTATGCGGGGTGTATTCTACAAAAGCTGTCAGTTTTCCAAAAGTGTGTGACACCACATATATAAGCACTTCAATTCCCGTAAATTTTTGGTCGATGGTTTGTGAATCGGGATTTAGCGGTCTATAGCGTCCTAGGTATTTCGTGTCACGTTTAGATCGGACGAATTTTGTGGCGAGAGACCTATGTGTATTTATTATTATGCTTCTCAAGCACCTGTAGCACTATTCCGGCTTGATAACACGGTCATGATGATGATATTTGGTTTGTGGGCGCTCAATCTAGCGGTTATCAGCGCCCGTACAAATTCCCAAAGTTTTCACTGTTTCTCGGGGTTTCGCCGTCTTTCAGCTATTTCCCGTAGATATTCGTGGCAGTAGCACGCAAAGAGCCGACTAATTTCTCCATTTCCGAGATGTTCGCTCCTAGACCACGGGTCTTAACACTCCGCCTTTGTCGCTTACGCCAATGCGTCATCCCATCTACGGCTTTAATTGTCACTAAAATGATTCCCCATTCGTCTGTGCTCCACTGAGTTACATTGCATTCCACGTCACGTGCCTGTATCCCCGCCAGGCGAAATTCAGTCTTGCTGTGGGCACTGGTCATAAGGTTTTGGCGTATCAGAGTTTATGCGCATTTGCCTCAAAACAATTCTTAGAAACTGAAACGAACTTCCCCATTTCCTATGTTCAAATGTGTGTGAAATCTTATGGGACTTAACTGCTAAGGTCATCAGTCCCTAAGCGTACACACTACTTCACCTAAATTATCCTAAGGACGAACACACACACACTCATGTCCGAGGGAGGACTCGAACCTCCACCGGGACCAGCTGCACATTCATCGGCTCAGCGACTTTCCATAAGCTTCTACAATAAGAAGAGTAAGTTCTTTAGAATAATAGTCATGGAATCGTGTGGATATTCCACCGGACTCCGTTGTCTTTCTTCCGATAAGCTTTTGTAGTTGACTGAAAGGACGAATTGTGTTGCGATCTTCCAAAGTGAAATTCTGTATTTTGTCCTCACGTACCTCGTTACTGTGACAGTATAGTCGCTGAGGGATAGATGATTTTCATCAACGGGACAAAGCAAACACAGCATCATATACCTGAAGTGGATTAAAAAAACCACTGTGAGCCTAGCTGTGATGAAGGAATAGAGAAGGAAGTGGTATTGTGATTTATGATCCTTGGTGACATTGGTTTTATGGGTTTTAGACAGCCATCTAATGCCTATTTCTCTGCATAGCGTTTCGTCCAACACTGCGCGAGACATCCTCGGACGTTATAAAAACGAAGTTAATTCTGAAACGTAAATTCGTTTAGCTTACTGAAACTGCCAAACTGTTTACTGTTAATCCGCGACGGTCGATCTGTGACGTCATCCGACCGCTGTCCAAGATGGCGAGGTCTCGCAATGGATCTTGAACAACAGAAGAGTAGGCAGTGATCGCTTTATTTTTCCCCAAGTCCAATAACTTGCTTGTTTTCAGTCCTTTTATATTAAAATTGTTATTGTTTGCATCTACCGTCAGCAGAAATACTCGTTCCCATTAGAGCAAATTTGTCTTCTGTCTCACCGGCCGTAGTGGCCGAGCGGTTCAAGGCGCTACAGTCTGGATCCGCACGACCGCTACGGTCGTAGGTTCGAATCCTGCCTCGGGCATGGATGTGTGTGATGTCCTTAGGTTAGTTAGGTTTAAGTAGTTCTAAGTTCTAGGGGACTGATGACCTCAGAAGTTAAGCCCCATAGTGCTCAGAGCCACTTGAATGATTTGTTTTCTGCCTCACTCAAGCACACAGCTACCTTCCCTAAGTCCTTTTCAGTGACGGGAACTTGACTCTACCAGAAAAGTGAATAACAACTCCAGATTCAAACGACAGTTAGTAACAAATCTACTGAAACAGAAATAGTGGCTCCCGTTGTTTTATTAGCAGCTTCTAACCCATTAGAACTAATTACCGTACTTTTCAACCAGACATTGCACATTTCCCAAAGATTCCAGCTGATTCAGTCAAAATTTCTCTCCGTCACTCTTTATCAGAAATATTATTTTTGTACACGCATAAAAATAACGTTATTATAATTTCTGGTTCCAAAACCGCTTTAAAAAATGTTCAAAATTTCAAATGTGTGTGAATCCCTAAGGGACCAAACTACTGAGGTCATCGGTCCCTAGACTTACACGCTACTTAAACTAACTTACGCTAACAACAACATACACACCAATACCGTTAAAAAGGCTCTGCTCAGAATGACTTCAAATTTCAGGGGGAAAAGGTATGGAAACAAAAAACATTTAATGAAAATTTAACCACTACATGGCCCTGCAAGTGGCACAAGATGCAAAATGAAAGACGCGAGGTACACTGTTGTTCCCCAGATTGCGTCTAAGAAACTCGGCGTGTCTGCCTTAATGCGCAGCCGGTAAAGCTCCTGTATACGAAAACGAATGTGCACTAGTAGCTCTGCAGAAGTTCCGGACACTCCCAGGTATGAAAAAAGGCGTTGGTGCGATGTACATCAAGAGTCTAGAGAAAATAATTACAAAATTCTAAAAGAAAAGTAGTTTAGAGGGCCATGTGGCAGAGGGAGGAAAACAATTGATTCGATGTCATTAGAAGATGTCACCACAGCCTTGCAGGAGGGGTCGAGCGGAGAAGTGCCCGAGCGTCGGACATGCCTGCGAGCAAGGTGCGTAATACCCTACGAAACATCCTACCTTGCTGTCTGTATAAAATTACCCGTCTTGTTGCTTCGTGCTGACCTGCCAGTAAGACAAACATTTGGTCTATAATTTCCTCCTCAGATGGAAGTGGACAATAAATTGCCATGGAATATACCGTGAACAGTTGAATTCCGTTTCCATCTCGAAGGACATGTCAGTACACAGGTTTGCAGAATATGAGCAACGAAAAATCCGCTTCTTTGTACAAAGGTAATGGTGCGGTGGGGGTTGACGGCATTTTTTGTTGTAGATTTTTTTTTTTTCGAAGGGAAGGATCTTTACGATCCTATTACCAGTACCGTGACTGGTAAACGGTCTGAAAGTGGATGGCTTCATTTTTATGCAAGGTGGCACCTCTCTGCAGATTGAACAGTCATTGAAGCGGCTGCTGCAGAGACATTTTGGAAATGCAAGAATTGTCAGCTGTCATTTTGCCAAGCCTGAAAGCCCATATCACAGATTCGTAATCCGTGTGACTTCTGGCTGTGGGTTTATCTGAAAGATGCCGTGTTCAGTGCTCCGATTAGAAACGCAGCTGAACTGAAGGTATGCATTGCGGAGCACGCTCTGAACGTGACCCGTGAGATACTCCGATCTGTTGAATATTCTGTTCTTCGGTTTTAGTTTATTTGCAGAGTATGGTGGCCAGCATAGATGCCTTCAGTAAGTCTTACGACAGTTAAAAATCAGTTCCTTTGTTGCTTTTTACGCGTTTTTCGGCCTCAGGACGATAAAAAACCGATTTTTCCCGCGCGACGTGGTACAACGTTGCCGTGATGGATGGGCTTACTTGCCTAACAGTGCCACAACTGTTAAATGGCAAACTTGCTTGGTCGAGCACATTGCACTGTGCGTTTGGTTTAATGAGCAACTCACATCATAGCCGTCATATTGCGATTCATCTGTCTTTTGTAGCCGAACCAACCCTGATCTGGTGTAAAAGAGGGCCCTCCCGGAAATCATCTGATAATGTTAAATAAAAATAATGATTGGACCTTGGCCGGCCGTTGTGACAGAGCGGTTCTAGGCGCTTCAGTCTGGAACCGCGCTGCTGCTACAGTAGCAGGTTCGAATCCAGCCTCGGGTATGGATGTGTGTCATGTCCTTAGGTTAGTTAGGTTTCATTAGTTCTAATTTCTAGGCGACTGATGACCTCAGAAGTTAAGTCGCGTAGTGCTCAGAGCCATTTGGACCATTTGACTGATGACCTCAGATGTTAAGTCCCATAGTGCTTACAGCCATTTGAACCATTTGACTGGATCTTGATAAAACTTTACAATCCGACTGGGGAAAGCTGCAGCAAAAATTAGATGAGCACTTTCTCAGGAACCGTCATACCATTCGCCTTACGCTATTTTGGGAAATAACGGTAAACCTAAATCAGACTGGCCGGTAGGGGATTTGAAACACTGCCGTCCCGAATACATGTCCATTGCCTGACCGCTGTGCCACGGTGTGGAGTAGAAGGAAGGGGAATGCTTTAATTCCCGCTCTTCCCAAACAAGCGTTCAGTGGTTGACCACGGAGCGTACCTTTCATAGCGTCTTTTATGGTACACAGAGAAAAAAACTTCTAAATTTCAGGTTTTCGAAATAATGAGAGGACAACGGTGGGGTCGTACGCTTCAACTGCTGATCTCTCCCACCGTGTTACAACAAGAGGAAGAAATTACTCAGTGGCTCAGATGAAAAAACGAAAGAGAACGCTTTGTTTGGAGAACATGTTTACTACCTAGGCTGTCGGGTCCAAAGCGGATCAGATTTACTGGAGAACGAGAGCAGGTCCTGCCGAATAAAGCTTACATTACGAGTGGGCGCCGTTATTGAATTAGCAACGGGGCAGCCGAGAAAAACGTTACGCGCTGTGGCCAAAATCGTGACGGCCGCGCCAGATATTATCGCGGGGAGGCATTAGAAACGCCCCGCTGGCTCCTCTAATTTAACGGCGTTTATTAATTCAGGGCGGCCGCAGCTCTCTGCTCGCTAAGGAGTGTCCTACACACGCCTCTATTACTACTGTGTTCGTTGTTAAAACCGATAATAAACAAAAGTGAGCTGAGACAGTTTCTCGAACTAAAAGAATTTTTACTATGTTCACGAGGTTCCGCTCAATTGCATAGCATTATTCCTGTTCATTTGGCCCACGACGTTGAGTTGTTTAGCGTCTTTTAAATGACTGAAAGAAAAGAAAAACTATACAGAAAGAAGGTAGTTCGTTAAAGTTATTTTGCGAATTTTCATTCTCCCCCCCCCCCCCTCTCTCTCTCTCTCTCTCTCTCTCTCTCTCTCTCTCTCTCTCTCTCTCACACACACACACACACACACACACACAAAGAGAGAGAGAGAGAGAGAGAGAGAGAGAGAGAGAGAGAGAGAGAGAGAGAGACTGCAAGAACCCTCCCACTCGTACTAAACCTTCAGAAATGTTTGAGTTTCGCGGGTGAGTCCGTAGGTAGTGGTACGAGGTGTGGTACAGTGTAATTTGCCACGTTTCCTGTCCAAGTTTTGCAGTAATTAAGCCGGTCCGTCCTTGAACTGACTTAGTGAACCAGCGCATAGAAATTCTTCCTATTTGTTATGTGGAGACGCTCGTATAGTTGTATGACCCCTTACAGAGCCGTAGCAGCACCGTCGGATTCTGAAAGTGCAATACTATTGTTTATGTTTAACGTAATGAAGCGCGAGGAAGTTTTTTGTGTAAATACTTTTTACATGGGATGCCATTGTGGTAGGTGTTTTTAAAGAAACACCATAAAACGAAATTGTTCACTGTGATTAAAAGTAATTCAAAGTCTTCAGATTACAAGTTAATTATTAGCGGTACGACAACATCGTCTGCCGCATGACATGGATGGAAAGGCATCCTATCGACGATTGCCGACTATGGCGCACAGTCTGTAGCTTGAGAGTGCAGTCGGTGTAGTTTGTATAAGATCGTACATCTTCGTTTATTTATTTATTAATAACAACGTTCCCTGATAATGTAAAGGGGAGTATTTATGACCCGTAGAATCCTCCTAATGTCTGAGTGGCAAACGGCAACATTTATCAGCAAATATTTAATAACATTCGCACCAGAATAAATATGTTTCCCCACATACATCTTCGCTCACATCGCAAGCGATTTCGGCATCGGCATCTCACCCCTCCCGCTCTGAAAACGCCAGATGGTCAACCGCGTCTGCTAGCCAGCGTCGGAACCTACCGCTCGCCCCTTTACTTCATACGTACTGCAGCGATGATATACTAAAGAGCCAAAGAAACTGATACACCTGCCTAATATCGTGGAGAGCCACCATGAGCACGCAGAAGTTCCACAACACGACGAGGCATGTCTGAAGGAGTTTGGGGGCCAACGGAAGTGTTCCTGGAGCCACTCTGTAGCAATTCTAGACTTGTGGAGTGCAGCATTGTCCTGTTGGAATTGCCCAAGTCCTTGGGAAAGCACAATCGACATGAATGGACGCAGGTGATCACACAGGATGCTTACGTACGTGTCACCTGTCACAGTCGTACCTAGACGTAACAGAGGTCCCATATCACTCTAGCTGCACACGCCCCAGGCCGTTACAGAGCCTCCACCAACTTGAACAAGATCTGCTGACATGCAGGGTCAATGTATTCATGAGAGCCGGCCGGTGTGGCCGTGCGGTTCTAGGCGCTTCAGTCTGGAACCGCGTGACCGCTACGGTCGCAGGTTCGAATCCTGCCTCGGGCATGAATGTGTGTGATGTCCTTAGGTTAGTTAGGTTTAAGTAGTTCTAAGTTCTAGGGGACTGATGACCACAGATGTTAAGTCCCATAGTGCTCAGAGCCATTTGAACCATTTTTGATTCATGAGATTGTCTCCATAGCCTTACACGTCCATCCGCTCAATACAATCTGAAACGAGACTAGTCCGATAAGGCAACATGTTTCCAGTCATCAACAGTCTAATGTCGCTGTTAACGGGCCCAGGTGAGGCGTAAAGCTTTGTGTCGTGCAGCTATTAAAGGTACAAGAGTGGGCCTTCGGCTCAGAAAGCCCACATCGATGATGTTTCGTTGAATAGTTCCCACGCTGACACATGTTGATGGTCCAGCATTGAAATCTGCAGCAATTTGCGGAAGGATTGCACTTCTGTCACGTTGAACGATTCTCTTCAGTCGTCGCTGGTCCCGTTCTTGCAGGATCTTTTCCCGGCCGCGGCGTTGTCGGAGATTTGATGTTTTGCCAGATTCCTGACATTCACGGTCACTCGTGAAATGGTCGTACTGGAAAATCTCCGCTTCATCGCTACCTCGATGATGCTGTGTCACATCACTCGTGCGCCGACCATAACATCACGTTCAAACTCACCTAAATCTTGATAATATGCCATTGTAGTAGCAGTAACCGATCTATCAACTGCGCCACACCCTTGTTGTCTTATATAGACATTGCCGGCCGCAGCGCCGTGTTCTGCCTGTTTACGTATCTCTGTATTTGAACACGCATGCCTACACCAATTTCATTGGAGCTTCAGTGTAGTTCACTTGAAGTATGTGTAATAGCAAAGCTGTAATCAAAGTAAAATGCGCTCTTATCTATTAATAAGGGGTATTTTACAACTCACAGTAAAAAATTCTTCCTATGCAAGTTCTGCAGGAATTAGCTTAAAACAGAGGCAGCTCCATTAAAGAGGCGGTTAAGAGATTATGACAGATACAGAGTGCCTCACGAAATGTGTCAATATTTGCTTCGAAGAGAATTTATGTGTCAGACTAGACATCCCGTGAGCATCTCAACAGCAGCAGCAGTAGAACTCGAAGAAACAAATTAGTTACGAAATGACGCGTAATTCACGATATTGTCGTTAGGAGGCTAGACAATGGTCGACTAACAATGCAGCTGCGATCGGCATTTGTTACTCTTTCACGAAACGCTAAGAGCTGTTACGACTCAGAGGCTGTTTCGACAATGGATTAACACATGGTGAGCCACTAGCTAAAAACATTTACCGGCTGTGAGATCACTTTGTACGAGAAGGATCAATATTGGAAACGAAGTGACTTCGGCAGAAGCCTCTTCGTTCACCGGAGAATCTTGAAGCGTACAGAAAAGCCCCGGCAAATTGTGCAGGACGTCAGCAGTGCAACTGGGTCTATCCAGACGCTCCGTTCAACGGATTCTTAAAAGAGACTACCGGATGTAACTGTGTAAAATGATCTCTGTCAGAAGCTCACTGCACAACATTAACCAGCAGAGGCCACTGTTTACCCGCTGGGCGGAGGATAGGGTACAGACTCTCAACAACGTTACCTTTTCATACGAGGCTCATTTTCATTTGGACGGTGTCGTCAACAAACAAAATGTACACTCTTAACCTACTTTAAATCCGCAAGTGCTTCCTGAAAGACAACAGGATGCTCTGAGGATTACAGTGTTTGTCACAATTTCCAGTCACGAATTTATTGGACTCTGTTTCTGTGAAGAAACTGTGAACAGCTCGCTTTATTTGAGTACACCCGCAATAATCGTTCCACAGCTTCCTGTTACTGCGTTGCCTTCCAGACGGAGTGGTTCATACAAGACGGAGCAAGCCCACATACTGCAAACTCTGCGTTGGATTTCGTACACGAGCGTTTCGATATGCTGGTCAGTTCACTCAGATTTCCAGGTTGTTTCAATCACGGGCATTTTTGGCCTCACAATAGCCCACACCTTAACCCATGTGACTTATTCTTTGTGAGCTTCTAAAGGAAATAAAAAAATCCTCAAAACATCCACATAATTTAAGAGAACTCATATGCCTTATTCTTCTAGCTTGTAGTGAAATCACGGAAGACATATGCCGCAGTGCTCTCTCCGACGTGAGTGTTCGTATGCAGGAAGTTAGAAATCAAAATGGTGGACATAATGAGTACAGTTCTCCGCAGAATGTTTTCATGGTAATATACGTTCCTTTGTGTTTGTCTCGACAGTGACGTGTTCATCCAAAAACATCGTAGTAACACATTTCGTGCGCCACCCTGTTTGTGGCTTGCTGATCACTAGACAAGAAATGAATTAGCCATCAATTTTGTAATACACTAAAACTTCTAACCTAAGACCTGGAGACAAGGCAATATATAAAATATTAAAAAGTTTGTAACATCTCAGTGTTAGCCAAGCAGGAGGGTAGCTCCGCACTTACGTTGAGCGCTACACTCTGGTCCCAAAACTGAATACACTCCAACAAAAGGTGACTTGTGTTGATCTGTACTCACAGGAATAACATCTTGGGATCCTCTCGCCGAAGTACGAAGCCATGCAAAGGGGACAGGCCAGGGTGACTTCATCCTGTCGGAGTAAGAGGCACACCAAAGAAGGAAGGCAGACTGGATTTTAATGTCCCGTCGATATAGAGGGCACTAAAGACGGAGAACATGCTCTGATTGTGTCAAGGATGGGGAACGGCCGTACCTTCGAAAGGAATCGTCCCCGCATTTGCCTGGAGTGATTTAGCGAAATCTAGATGGCCGGGTGCGGGTTTGAACAGTCGTCCTCTCGAAAGCGAGTCCTGTGTGCTAAACACTGTGCTATCTCCCTCGGAGAGGCACGCCAAGGCTGCATAGTTGACTTCATCGACCGCAGCCTACTTATTGTCGCTCATGTCATGCAACTGCTCCATCCACAGCTGCGTGGCTTTCTGACTCAATAGCCAATTATTAGCCCGCAGTATTCTGGTACATAACCACATTGAATTCCCTGCAGGCCTCCATGGTCGCTATATACATCTGTTGGCTTTTTTATCCCGAACTTTTACATGCTCTGGTACTGAAAAGAACAAAACTTGCTTCACCAGCTGTTGAAAAGGAGTATTTTGTCCTTTATTAATCGGATAATTTTTTTCTGCTTGTACGGCACTAAAGGAATCGTAGCATATGAGCAAGTTTTTTCTTTGATGACGCCTCATATTCTCCAGTCCCTTCAGGACTGCATGAAGTTCTGTAGCAAATATGGGATGTATAAGAGGATGGCGAATCCTGAAAGCACTGTCGGACAGGACTACTGAGCATCCACAGGCATCACCTTGCTTTGAGCCGTCTGTGTGAGTTTCAGTAAAATTATGTTGATTACCATTACAAAAAAAAACAACTTTATAATAAGTTTCACAGTGTATTCTTTCTTGAAGGTACACCGTCAGTCCAAAAAGTTGCGAGACTGATGTTATTCCTGGCTTGTGCGCAACGCCAGCGCAGGAACTACGATGGCAGCTGGAACTATCAACTGTAAACAACAGGTGTGCAATGGACCAGTCACTTGTGAGCAGGCAGTGTCAAGCAGTGAACGTGGGGCCGTAGTTTGTCACCGTTGCTGCGTCACATTATTTGTTTGTTTATCATATCGCATACATTACGAGCTTTTGAACCACAAGAGAACCTATAAATATACAAAGATTACTAAAAAACTACGTATCAATTTTACAACACAGCTCTCCCGCATAATAAAACACAAATGACAATTCCTCGAGGCGAATATCAAGTCTTTTACGTCGTTTATCAAACCACTCATCAAATTCGCGAAATCTTCGAAAGAATGCTTGTAGGAAAGTGTGGGATATGTTGACACAGTATGAGCAACTATCTGTCGTTCTGCCCTGTAGTTACAAAATTGTAATTTTTCGCTCCACTCGTCGAGAATGTCTGCACATCCTCCATGACCCGTTGGGGTGCGGTTCAAGGTAGCCCAAATTGGCCGAGGCTGGTCAAATCTAGGGAGTTTCATCTGGAGAAAGCGCAGACATTGTGGATGACGGTTTTGTTGCCAACAGTTTTTCCATTCGTCAAGGGCGCTGAATTCATTTTCAGTAAGAGACTGGTCTGTGATAATAGTGGGATGTCTTTATCTTAAGCTTTTTCGCTCCACAGCAAATACGTCGTTCAGTATTGGAAGTTAGGGATTATCAAGAACCTTCCGGTTTTCACGTAGTAGAGCAATTTTCCGTCTGGTATCATGGGTTTGGGATGGATAGGCAACCATTATGTGGGGCTAGTACATATTAGTACTCTAACAATGAGCATGGTTTCGTTAAGGTGTACATATATATTTTCCACATACGGATTATTAAGTTAGTGGGACGCAGATTAGTCTGCTGACGAGTGTTCCAATCCGAGTGTTGATACTCGAACATGTCTGCTGACTGTCCCCAACTAGTGCCACAGAGTTTATGGGGGGTATTATTTCTGGTTTGGAGCAGATTTTCGTGTCTCGTGTTCCTTAAAATAGCGAAGTTTGTCTTTCACATTTCGAGGAAAATATCGGAAGCCGAGAAGCAGAGGTATCCCGATAATCTCAAAGATCACCTGTCTAACATGAACTTGTCACAAGGCAAGTACGTTCGCAGCTCTTGGTCTAGTGGCTAGCGTTGCTGTCTCTGGGTCACGGCGTCCCGGAAGTTTTTAGATATTTGTGGTGAGGTCTTATGGGACCAAACTGCTGAGGTCATCGGTCCCTAAGCCTACACACTACTTAACCTAACTTAAATGAACTTACACTATGGAGAACAGACACACCCATGCCCAAGTGAGGACTCGAACCCCCGACGGAGGGAGCCGCATGGATCGTGACAAAGCGGCTCACGGAATCCCGGGTTCGATTGTCGGCCAGGTCGGGGATTTTCTCCGCCTGGGGACTAGGTATTTGTGTCGTCCTCACCATCATCTCATCATCATTCGAGATGTGGCGAGACTTGAAACGGAAAGATTGGGAACTTTTACGGGCGCTGATGACAACGATGTTGAGCGCCGCACAATCATCATCATCATCATCATCATCATCACAAGGCAAGAACTCGGGTGATCTTTTCAGGACCCTCTAGCTGTGTCGCAAATTGGAATGCAGCAACATCCCTAAATCAAGTGTTCAAGACATTCTACAGACAGTTCTGAAGAAGAGGAAAGTGTGTACAAAATTTGTCCGGCACACTTTGCCTTCAGGACAAAAACAACAATGCATGGATGCCTGCCGCGGCTTAACTGAAATGTAGAACGTGGACGTTTCTTTTCGAAAAAAAAAATAAATAAACATCACGTGGACGAGATTTGGTGTCATCAAAACTAATCTACCACGAAACTGCAAAGTAAAGAAATTCACATCAAGGGCCAACGTTTTCACGACATAACTGACATACAAGCTAGTGTGTAGCTCGAGTTGAATAACGTCCAAAAGAAGGAACTTTCTGACAATTTTATGTGACTGTATGAACATGCTGTGCCCTGTTCTCAAGTGGGGAGCGACTAAGTAGACACAAAGGTTGGCTTGTAAGTCGTTCGTGTGAAACTGGCATAACGCAGAAGGCTGCGGTCTGGTGTTCGCGAGCAGTGGCTTGTGTGGTCGTCGTCCCGTGAGACAGAGTCCATGTGGATGGCGTGTCGTCGCGGGCCGCCTGCTCACACGCGCTTAGCGAGGTTGCCTCCGAATTTACGGGTCATTCCGACAGCGCAAATTACTCTAATTGCCGCCATTGGGCGACGCCATGAAACCCTTAAACAGAGCCCGGCCGACCACCACACCGTGGCCGCTGCGTCCGTCTTCTCCGCACTTCCGTCGAGAAATGCAGCCAGTTTCCACTCAAGCACTGCTGTTAAAAAGTCACGAAAATTTTTTGGCCGGTTTACAGCGCTTTCCGGTGCACGAGATGACCGGAAATTTAGTGTACTTTTAGAAATGATGGAAGCCAGAATTTTGTCCCGTAGCTCGTTGCACAAGTAAATGGAAAATTACGGTGGGAAACGAATACGTATGGTAAAAATGTGGGTAGAACATCAGTTATATCTAACGACATCCTCGCGTTACGAAGACTTCGTACTGTGTTGGATGTCATGCAAACACTCAGGTTGTTTCTGTTATTGTTATTATCTTCCGTCCAGATGCACAAATGGTTCAAATGGCTCTGAGCACTATGGGACTTAACAGCTGTGGTCATCAGTCCCCTAGAACTTAGAACTACTTAAACCTAACTAACCTAAGGACATCACACACATCCATGCCCGAGGCAGGATTCGAACCTGCGACCGCAGCTGTCGCGCGGTTCCTAAAACCGCTCGGCCACACCGGCCGGCTTGCTATTTATACATTCCTCCCACCTCTCCGGTCAGCTATGAATGCCACCCCCCCCCCCAAAAAAAACTTCTTCTTTTGAAGCGAAGCGAACCAGACAGCGAGCAATTTTCGTACGTTGTTCAGGCGGAGCGCATCCCAGTGATGCAAACAGATGATAATTGGCCGGAGCCAAGACTGGACAATGGGCCGTGCGCCCTAGTATTTCCCAACTGAATGCCTCGACCATTTCCCTGACCCGTTTTTCTGTGTGTGACTGGGCGTTATCATGGAGAAATATGACTTTGCGTTGCCTTGTTCCGTATTCCGGTCGTTTTTCATGTAATGTTCGATTTAAATCGATCATTTGCTATTGGTAGCGATCAAAATGGTTCAAATGGCTCTGAGCACTATGGGACTTAACATCTATGGTCATCAGTCCTCGAGAACTTAGAACTACTTTTTTTTTTTTTTTTTTTTTAAGGCGCTACCCCCTTTTTTTGTCTCCTTCTTCTTGTTGGCGAAGAAGCAATCTTTTGGAACAAAAAAATTTTTTTTTTCAAAGCCAAACTCAAATTTCTTTTTCCTTTAAGAACAAATTGTGAGGAATAAATAAGGAAAAGTTTTTTTTTTCAAAAGAAACAAAGACTCCGATTATACTGGTTTCTCCTTCCAGTCAACAAAAATGAGTCTCCTTCGTCTTGTTGGCGAAGAAGCAATATTTTGGAACAAAAAAAAGTTTCTCAAAGCCAAAATCAAATTTCTTTCTCCTTTAAGAACAAACTATGAGGAAGAAATAAGGAAAAGATTTTTAAGTCGTCGTGCGACTTGTAGTTAAAGTCCAGTTCTTACAGGAGCTCCTGAAGTGTATCCGCCTACAGCATGCCAGCTCGTCCAAACGTGTCTTCTCATGGCGTTGGCGTGGGTTCTGGGTAGCAGATCTATTCAGTTCGGTTCGGTTTATACAGTTTTCAGCTTCTCAGGGCTTGGACGTTCTAGCTACTAGGTGGGTCATCGAAAGTGCTCCGTAAGAAATTGGAAAAATATTGTTTATAACGTGGGTTGCGTATCAGGACGCAGTGTCGTTCGTTGAGATAAGTCCAATATCCTAAAAAAAATGGTTCAAATGGCTCTGAGCACTATGGGACTCAACTGCTGAGGTTATTAGTCCCCTAGAACTTAGAACCAGTTAAACCTAACTAACCTAAGAACATCACAAACATCCATGCCCGAGGCAGGATTCGAACCTGCGACCGTAGCGGTCTTGCGGTTCCAGACTGCAGCGCCTTTAACCGCACGGCCACTTCGGCCGGCCCAATATCCTAGCGTAGACTTGTCGCTAGAAGTAAAAAGATAGCGGATAGTGTGGCCACAGATCCAATTCACAGAGTTAGTTTTGGCGGAGGGGTAGAAAGTCTTATCGGGGTACAAAAGCATGTGGACGTCGATCTGAGCCGGTGTCTGGCGAGTAAGAAACGCCAAAATTCGCCGCGCAAGTGTCCAGACGTCTACCGCTGTGCCACAGTGGAACCGGTGGACATCCGTGTCATCCACGCCACAGTGGGTGCAGAGGGATGAATCGGCGAGATGGATGCGGTGCAGACGATTTCGGTTAACTTGTTTGCCATTCACGGTGATGTACCACGCTGATTGAACGTCTGATTCGAGGAAACGCGCATGGATCGCCTTCCATATGTGTCGCCACACGTACTGTGGATACTTACGTTCGATGGGGGTTGGACGGGCGGCACTGTTGTAACAATTCGGAGACTGTTTTCGTGAGGTACAAACGTGTAAGTGATAAGGACCGGTAGATATAACTGAACTCCAGGAAAAATCGTTGGATGCAATAAAAGGGGGTTGGAATGGTCGATACCAGTACTGGGGCGGACAAGGAGGCCGGTGCAAAGTTATGAAGCAGGAGGCTAGTAAGGCTCTGCGGGCAACGATGCCAAAGTTTTAGTTGGGAGCTGACGTATAGTGCCTTGACACGAGTCGGCACGTGGATGAGTCCCACCCCGCCACGATCTCGTGGCAATGCAAGGGATTCATACTGCACCTTCAATAACATCCCCGAGCTGACGAAGGAGCCGAAAGCCATCAACAGTCGTCGCGCCAGGAGATTTGGGACTGGTAGTACTTGAGCCACGTGTGGTATACGGGAAGCATGATACATGTTCACGTAGTGCGCGCGTTGGATAACGTCGAGAGCTCGTAGCCGGTGATCTGCGAGATTTTCTCTGATTGTCTGTAGCAAGCGTCTACCATTGATAGTCGCTGAGCGGCGCAGGTCTGCTGTGAAATCAAGTCCAAGACACCGTATGGTGGCGGCGACACTAAGGGGGGCAGCGCATCTCTCCGGCAAGCCCTCACCAATGAGCAGGACCTTGGATTTTGACACGTTGAGGCAGCTCCCCGACGCTTCGCCGTAAGTCGCCACCCATGTCAGTGCTGCTCGTACTTCATCTTCACTGCGCAGATATAGTACTATGTCGTCTGCGTAGGCTGTACAACAAAAACGGTGGCCTGGCACAGCCATGCCATCCAAACGTTGGCGCATGCCCTGGAGCAGGGGTTCCAAGGCGAAAGCATACAAAATCGTGGAAAGAGGGCATCCTTGTCGTACAGATCGTGCGATGACCAGGGACGGTGTAAGACGACTATTGTACATGATTTTAGAGGTTGCACTACTCAACAGGCGCATAACGACTGTAACAATACCGCCAGGAAAACCCATATGCTGAAGAACTGTCCGTAAATAGAAGTGGTCAACACGGTCGAAAACCTGGCTAAAGTCCAGTGAAGCCAAGGCGCCAGGGAGACGCTCATGATGCGCTAATGCTATCATGTCTCTGTAACGGCAAAGGGCCGTACGGATGTTGTTGTCGCCTCCTAGGGAAGTCTGGTCGCAGGAGGAGACGTAACGTGCGACCTTCTTGAGTCGCGATGCCAGTACCCGTGTGAATATTTTCATGTCGCTGTTGAGCAAAGTAATTGGTCGATAGTCCTGGACCCTCGATAACCCGCGCGGTTTATGTACGGGGATAATAATTCCTTCTAGAAAGGCGCTCGGGACCACTGTCATCGGTGACATCAGCTTTGTGCGATTGCCGTCCACGTGGAAGCCAACAAATAGTGAAAACTTTTATAAAATTCGATGGGTATACCGTCAGGTCCAGGAGATCTGTTATCGGAACCCGCCTTGATAGCATCTACCACTTCATCTGTGGTTACGTCGTCTTGGAGGTCATGCACTGCATCTTCCGGAAGAGTGTTCATAGTAAGCTGAGCGACTTCGGTGATCAGTGCTGCAGAATGCGGTACGGCTGCGTATGGCCCGGCAAAATGAGCATGGAGAGCACGACCGATGCTTTGTTGGGTGTCGTGCCGGCGCCCTTCCACATCAGTGAGGACTTGGATCAGAGCTCGTCGTCGTCGTTGTCTTTTCTGAAGGAGGTGGTACATCGACGGACGTTCTTGAGGGATTCGATTAGAAGCTCGAGAACGGACTACAGTGCCTTCCAAGGTACGCCGCATGATCAAGGAGATCTGCGCCTTCGTGCGATGGACCATCGACTGCCGGGCTGGCGAGAAAGGCATCGTCGTACAGTCACGTAGAATGGTGTAGTAGAAGTGCAGGGTATTAGTTTGCCACGCCTTTAATTCCTTCCCAAAACTCATCAGAGTCCTCCTGAGGGTCGGCTTTGCACAGGAGAGCCACCATGATAAGGTGGAGTCATAGGCTTCTCGACGATGGTGGCAGCGTGCCCACTCTTCTTCGACCATACGGCGACAGTCTGAGGAAGTCAGGTGAGCGACATTGAGTTTCCACAGACCACGACTATGCCACACTTGCTGTCGGGCGAGAGTGACGTCACAGAGGTACGCATCATGGTCTGAAAAGGCCAAGGGCCAGACTTCCGCATGACGTGTGCCATCAGCAAGGGAGCGGGTAACGTAGATGGGATCTATGCGGCTTGACGAGTGAGAGGTGTAGAATGTATAGCCCGGTTGAATTCCGTGGAGCTTCTTCCATGTGTCAACAAGTCGGAGACGGTCGATGACCACTGAGAGAGATACACAAGGGGAATGTCGCGGGAGTTGGTCCGCGGGCTCTTGTGTCGAGTTAAAATCCCCACGGAGTACCAAATCGTCCTGCGGACCGATGAAGAGGGGTGTGACGCTTTCGGCAAAAAAAGTTTATCGGTCATGACGGCGGCCAGTGCCGGACGGAGCGTAGATATTAATAATACGCACGCCGAACAGTGTGAGGGCCATACCTCGCGCAGTGGGAAGGTAGATGACGTCCTCTGCAGGGAGTCCGTCGCGTAGCAGTATGGCGACGCCGCTACCGGTATCGGATACGGGGGAAACATGGGCGTTGTATCCGGTGGGAACTAGGAAAACACCTCTTGTAAGAGTGCTATATCCACATCCGCAGAGTAAATAGTGTCTCTGAACATGGCCAGTTTATGGGGGGCACGAATGGTGGCAAGATTCATCGTGGCGATACGATATTGCTGTGTGCGGCCATCCTCAGTATTTGCAGAACGTGCGGTAGAAGTAGCCGGCAGGTGGAGACCCGCCGGTAGTCCCGCAGTGGTGATAACTACTGGCGGGGCGCCAGCCCCAGTGTCGCCGAGGTGGACTCCTGTGCAGACACGCAGGCAGTCTGTTCCGCTTCTTCTTCAACGTCATCGGCCCAGGAAGCTGACGACGTGGACATGTGACGGTCACGTACTTCCGGAACGGGTGTTGTGGATACCGCAACATGAGTGGCAGGGGGACCGCCGTCATCATTCGTTGACAACAGCGAGGACAAATCCCTGGCTGGGAGAGTAGGCGTCACACGAGGGGCGCCTGTTGCTCCCACATCGCGTGACTGGACGCAATGATCACCGTCAGACATCAGGTCGATATCTCGTGGGGCCGTCTGAGAAAGGGCGTCATCGGAAGGCGTTCGTCGTCGTTTCCTGTGTTTGCGAGGCGACCGCTGTTTTCTGATGTGGCCTTCTGAATCAGAATGTGGTCGCCCGTCGTCTGACGCCGAACCCGTCTGGACAAAGGCAGACGTCGGCACGACACCGAGGTCGACGTCCATGGTTCCAACAGGAACATCGGTTTCGGTCTGCAAACCGGACGGTCCTGAAGCGAGCACTGAAGGTGACGTCGTGCTTGTGTCCTCGGCGCGTTGTGCTGCGGCGGATGGCGTTGACGATGCTGCTGGCGCAATCGAGATTGGTACGACGGGGTCCTGTGCAACCTTGGCGTAGGTGATGGGTAAGGACGTGACCGTCGAAGCCTGGGTCTCTTCACGTAACGGCGTCTGTATTAAACGGCGGTGTAAGCATTCGGAACGTACATGTCCCTCCTGGCCACATCCTGCGCACTTTCGTGGCTGTCCATCATACATGACGATGGCCCTCACACCGCTAATCAGCAGGTACGATGGGACATGTTTCGTCAGCTCAATTTTTATTTGTTGGACGCCATTTAATACGGGGTAGATCGTAAATGTTTGCCACTTCTCCGCGACGTGACCCAAGACGGTGCCAAATGGTTGGAAAGCGGCAATGACCACATCCTGAGGCACCTCGAACGGGAGCTCAAACACCCGCAATGTCCGGAGACCGAATCCAGCATGGGCGACTGTCACAGCACCCATATGTCCATCAGAGTGTTTTAATTTCATTCCGGTGGCATGACGGTGAATTATGTCATTGCAAATTTCCTCCGTCGACATCTTGATGTAGACAATACTTCCAGTGATGGAAAAATGTATGCCGATTACGTTCTGGGGGTTCAAACGTAGATCCTCACGTATGAACTGTTCGACTTCGAAAGCTCTGTGTCGTGGATGTTCGGCCTGAAACGTTACTTTGATCGCTGCACGGCGGTGCGAGTGCGCCATGGAGTACGTTAGTACTGGACTCGATAGACACAAACACCGCGACGCGGAAGTAAACACCGCCGAGAGCGGAGCGTCGGACGGCGCGCGGAGCAGCTCCGCACGCTAGCACGGCTGCGAGCCGACTACTTAAACCTAACTAATCTAAGGACAACACCCAGTCATCACGAGGCAGAGAAAATCCCTGACCCCGCTGGGAATCGAACCCGGGAACCTGGGCGTGGGAAGCGAGAACGCTACCGCACGACCACGAGCTGCGGACTGTAGCGATCAGTTTTAATGGTTTCACTAGGTTTCACCAGCTCAAAATAGATGACACACCTCTGATCCCACCAAATACAGAACATTGTCTTCTTTCCAAAGCGATTTGGTCTTGCAGTTGATGTCGAACGTTTGCCTGGATTGACCCATGATTTACGACTCTTAGGATTCTCAAAATATAGGCCCTAACGATTTTTCATCACCTGTCGCTATCGATGAAGAAAGTTCTCTCTTATCTGGCGAATAGTATTTCGCAAGTGGTCTTTCGATTTGATTGTTGTCTTTCATTCAGTTCAAGCGGAACCCATTTTCCCACTTTCTGCACATTTCCCATAGCTTTCAACCGAAGAGAAACGGCTTTATGTGTCAGCTGCAATTATTCCGCGGGTTCCGGTTGAGTTTGAGTATCATCTTCATGTAATAAGGCCTTCAATGCGTTGTCTTCGAACTTTTTCGGTGGTTTCCCATGCTCATCGTTTCTCACGTCAAAGTCACCACTTTTGAATGTTTTGAACCACTCGAAACACTGTGTTTTCCCAAGAGCTTTTTATTCAAATGATAACAGAAAACCAATGCTGTCCACAAATCTTAGTTCCTAGGGACGAAACTCGACATGTTTACGGGTTTGAAACAGATACCGCTGCATGGAACTTGGGTTACTGTGTTTTGACATTCGTCTTCAGCCGTTACAGGAAGCAGATGGCGCTGCAGAAGCGGTCTTACGTGCCCTACACTTACGGCTACCACCATCTGTAGTACAGAAATTCCGGTTTCATACTTCTACATCAGGCAAGCTGAAATCTTGCGAAACATACCTTACTCTGTTCATCCAAGAAACCCCGAGCACTCTAGAATAGGGCACTGAGGTTGACGCTGCCGAAGGCATTCCATGCAGATCTCCACTGTCGTTTAGGCAACAAAATACGTACTTACCGGGTATCGGACCAAATATGTGTCTGGATTCAAAACTTCCTAGCAGACAGAAATCAACTGGTTGTTCTGAACGGGATACATGTAAAGATAATTTAATCAGTAGCTTAGGGCCTGTTTGCAATACATAAACATTATTTAGCGAATAACAATGGGAGCTCGAGGAGGAGATTCGCAGATGACGCTGTATCTTAAATCAAGGTTGCAACGACAGACGACTGAAGGGAAATAAAGGAAGACCTACGGAAGATTTATGACTGGTGCGGGGACCAGCTGTCCTTGAACGTAAATAAATATAACGTATTTCTCATAAACTGGCGAAAAAAAAAAACATTTCTGGGCGGTTACGCTATTGTCGATACCTCTAGAAATAGTAATAATCGTAAGATACCTACGAATAACTGTCGGGACCTACGTGAAGTGGAATAACGACTTAAAACTGACTCTAGAGAAAGCAGATAGTACGTCGAGATTAATTGGAAGCATTCTAGGAAATTTGTTCACGAAAGAAGCGGCTTATGTTACGTCTTCCTCTGCACGCTGTGGGTGCCGGGCTCTGTGTTCGAGCGGTTCTAGGCGCTGCAGTCTGGAACCGCGCGACCGCTACGGTCGCAGGTTCGAATCCTGCCTCGGGCATGGATGTGTGTAATGTCCTTAGGTTAGTTAGGTTTAAGTACTTCTAAGTACTAGGGGACTGATGACCTCAGATGTTAAGTCCCATAGCGCTTGGAGCCATTTTTTTTGCAAGCTGTGTGGTTCTTTAGTGAATACAGAAGCGAGGAACAGATGGCGTACATGAACAATAGATTTGAATGTAGAAATATATACGGATACGAAAGATCTATAAATCTGCCTCTCCTCAATATAATGTCTATTCAGAACCTGTCGAGCGCTAGCCACTTCGAAAGTCTGTAAGTGTTATTCAAATGACAAACACACAAGAAGGGCATCTCATTGTCAGCGGCGCAATCTTTCGTGGCAGCGACCTCGTGCCGCTGTGACGGCTCTAGGAAACACGGCGGGATAATTGGCAGTGCGCATATTTGAAAGTGCGGCCGACCGGATAGTGGCTGATACCGCAGCTTAAAAAGTACTTGCGAAACTGATACACCTGAAGATGGCCAGAAGACCCTGCGCCGAAAAATAGTGGCAGCAAGTTATTAACATCCACCAATTCGCGTGAAATTTCATGGTACGAAACACTTGTTGCATCGATTGAGTATTGTTCATCAGTCTGTTGCCATTGCCAGTTTGGATTAATGGAAGAGATAGAGAAGATCCAACAAAAAGCGGCGCGTTTCGTTACGGTATCGCTTTGAAATCGCGAGAACGTTACGGAGATGCTCAACAAACCTCAGTAGCAGACACTACAAGTGAGGTATACAACGGAGAGATTTATTGTTGGAATTCGGAGACCGTAATTTCCAGTCGGGTGATGTATTTCTTTTCTCCCATATATGTCTTGCGAATAGACCACGATGAGAAAATCAAGAGAACTTAGAGCTCATACGAAGGTTTATTGACAATAGCTCTTCTTACGCACCTCTCGCTAATGGGGAGTGGGGGAGAAGGAAGGAAGGAAGACTGGGTTTAACGTCCCGTCGACATCGAGGTAATTAGAGGCGGTCACAAGCTCGAATTGTGTTAAGGATGGGGAAGGAAATCGGCCGTGCTCTTTCAAAGGAGCCATCCCGGCATTTACCAGGTATGATTTAGGGAAATCACGGAAAACGTATAATTGGATGGCCGGATGCGGATCTGTACCGTCCTCCTCCCGAATGCGAGACCAGTTTGCTAAGCACTGCGCCATCTCGTTCGGTGGAGTGGGGAGGGTGGGGCCAGGGGGAGTAGTTCATAGTGGGAGTATTTGACAGTGGTATCAAAAGTACCCTCCGTCTCACACCTTGAGGGGGGGGGGTGCAGAATAAGGACGAAGATGGAGCTCTCCTCGCTAGTCTGTCCTACATACTTTTCATATATGGAGATCTACCGCTGCCTCCTATTTCTGACTGATCGTACTAACTGTATACATGTGTTGATCCCATCTGCAATTTTCGTTTCCGTATTTCCCTACATTAGCGAACTGACGATTCCTTGATGCCTCAGTATGTGTCCTATAAACCTACCCTTTCCTTTGGTCAAACTCTTTTCTCCCCATTTCCACTCATTAGTTATTCGAGCTGACCGTCTAATATTCAACATTTTTGTGGAACAAAACATTCCCACAGTTATGAACTATTCTTTTCTGTACTGTTTTATCATCTACGTTTCAGTTTCGTATAAGTGAGGCTTAAATTTGTTTTAAATATCAATAAATTTCTATTCTGCAAGAACCCATTCGTGATATTTCCAGTCTACATATTTTATATCTTCTTAATAAATATAATACTGTCTTTATTTGATTTTTCTTCTAATTTCATCCAGGTACGTGCCTAAAAAACCATCGATTGTAAACAAGGGGTTCTAATTTGTCGAAAACTTGCGTTTCAGTAATATAAGGCAATAATTTATTGTGACAATCTTGAATTGCGTAACGGCCGTTACATTTCCAGTAAGTACTATGACCACGTACATCTAGTGACTGTACTTGCGAGAGATTCCACGAGGCTGCTCTGAACTTTCTGGACTGAGGTCGAGTGATTCCTGGTAATGAAAATTCACTCGTAATTGCTTGCCATCAATTCACTGCAGCTCGAGATGTTCGACTGACCGGAAGTGCTGCGGTGACTCAAACGTCTTAAGTGAAGCCCACCCTCTGGGCGGGATATGTAATGGAAGGCTGACATGTTATTGGAAAATAGGCAGAACGAAAACAGTTATGTATAGACAGACGCTATAATACATAGAAACATCTGAAGGAAGTATTTACAGATCAGTGGATTTCGAATAGCTGACGGGGATGAATACGATTGTAATGATGGTGCTTTCCAAGAGTGTTCTTTGTGACTGATGGCATATCTCAAAGCGTGATATGTCTGCATCATTCACTCGTCTTTTAATTACTCTGCCTTTTACCGTCAACAAACTGAAAAATGGAGAAACATCGTCAGAAACGATGGCAACGTAAGTCGAAGTAAGGCCACTGCTCCTCAAGATACACCTGGTGAAGGTGTCCAGCGACCAAAATTCGTAGGTGTTATTTTCGTAGTATTTTGGTTTAAGAGACCGTTGAACTCTGATGGCCCATTACAAAATATTGATGTGATAAAGTTTTTTTCGGTTTGTTGCCACAATTAACTTCGTTTCTGTGAAATTACTTCCTCGACAGTGACAAAGCGTATAATATGCAACCACCAAACCTACATTCGTAAACGGAGTGTAGCGTAAGAACACTCACACACTCAATAATAGTCTCCGGAAGCTCCAAAGCAATGCGGAATTGACAACTACATGTCACGGATGGGCGAATCCACTGTACAAAAAGAGGCGGGCAGCATTACATTGTCAGAAGAGAAGCAGGAACAGCAGTGTCGGTCAGGAGAGCTCAATGACTTCGAACGTTGACTGGTCATTGGTTGTCACCTGAATAGCAGATTTATCTAGGACATTTCACCCCTTCTAAAACTGTCCAAGTCGGCTGTTGAAGATGTGACAGTGAAGTCGAAACGCGAAGGAGCAATCACAACTTAACGAAGACGAGGCAGATCTCATGTAACGATTGCCAGGGGCTGTGACTATCCGATGGAAGTGTTTTGGTTCGAGGAATGCCAAGAGAACGTAACCTGCCAGCATGTATCGTGTTACCTGAAGTATGGAGCGGAGGAGGTGGTGTTACTGTGCGGGGGTATCTTTCGTGGCTAGAATGTAGTCCCCTTATTGCGCTTAAGATAACGCTAAATGCGGAAGAATATTATTATATTTTATAGCATTGTGTACGCTGTGCAGTAGAGGGGGGGGAGGATAGTTTGTAACAGCGGTTTGTGGACACCAGCATTCCCAAAATGGACTTGTCTCCCAAGAAACCGACGGGAACCGAATGAAACACCTTTGGTATCAGAACATTATCTTCGCTGCAGACTCCAGCGGGCAAATCACTGACTTCTCTGGTTTCTGGTTGGGGAAGAATGGGCTGCCATTCGTCCACAGAATTCAGAAACCTGATTGAAAATGTTCCCAGCAGAGATCAAGCTGTCATAAAGGTGGAGGTCGGATGGGCCGCATCTTAATGTGCACTTTAGGATTCCGCATACTTTTGAACAGACAGCGAATGTTGTAAGGCTTAGGTGACTCTGTATTGTGATATTCTTCCTCCTGTATCACTCTTATTAAGAGAAATACTGGATCTTCAATATTACCTTCACGATAAGTATCTCGTATGTCCTACATTATTTATTAAGATTTTAGCACTATTTGCGTTTTACTAGAGACCCTGTACACTTGTAAGGTTGAATCAGAGACCTGCGTTCCTTTCTTTGATGTCCAGCGACACCCCACTGCAAACATACTTGTTTTGTTCCTTTGCAAAATTTTGTAGTATGCGCCAGATTATAACACGATGAGACACAGGAAAAAGCGCACTGTTCACGGAGAGATAGTGCTCACGACTTGCCTCTCACAGGTTAACAGGCACTGTGGCGAAAAAAGGGCATCTGACTACGAAATTAGAATGAAACAAATTTACTAAATCATGAAAACAGTAGCCTGCGTAGAGCGCTTTAAAGCTAAAAAGAGGAGAGAGTCAATGTTTAATATTTATGGGTGATTGTCCATTCGTGGAACACATTATTGGTTCTTTTGGAAGACAGTCATGGTAAGGTCGTGTGACTAGGGCCTACCGCTCGGTAGACAGTTCGCCGGGTGCAAGTCTTTCGATTTGATGCCACTTCGGCGACTTGGGCGTCGATGGGGATGAAATGATGATGGTTAGGACAACACAACATCCAGTCCCTGAGGAAAGAAAATCTCCGAGCCAGCCGGAAATCGAACCCGGGCCCTTAGGGTTGACATTCTGTCGCGCTGAACACTCAACTACCGGGGACGGACAATGATAACGTGTGAGGATGCTATATTGTGCAATAAGAGGTAAACTCAATTAGGAGAGTTCTGAGTTCACGATGGAAGACGTGAAACGACACATAAATATTGTCAATATCAATGAAATTCTTCAGCAGCTATGTAACTAAGAAGTTATTTTATTTTATTTTGACGGCAACAAGTTTCGGGATTTCACTATGCCATCCTCAGGCCCCATATGCATCTCTCGAAACAAACGATAATGGCATATAGTGGCATACATCTCTGGATTTCGTGAAGTCAAAACGTTTCACAAGTGCGTCATGCGAAGACTTTGTAGCAACTGAGTACACTTATAGTCCACGAACGTGGTCCTCAGTTGCTACCAAGTTTTCAATGAAGCACTTGTGAAATGGTTTGTATTAACGAAATCCAGGGATATATTGCTGTGTGCTCCGTTATCGTTTATTTTGAGAGACACATAAAGGGCCTTAAGATGGAATAGTTGTCGTCAAAATAAAATAAAATAACATCTTAGTTACACGGCTGTTAGAGAATTTCGTTGATTGTGGCAGTTACGTAAGCAGTAGATGTCCCCCGTCCATGATGAATCAACAGACACAAATATATTTCTCGTCTTCCACTGCCTGTCGAGTACTTGCCCTCATAAGGAAGCGTTCCTTTTTCTTGCCTCTGAGTACCGAGCGTTCGAGAACAAAGACTCCAGGACGAGCTTACATGAGTGATATCGCATTCGGAAGGACGACGGTTCAATCCCGCGTCCGGCCATCCTGATTTAGGTTTTCCGTGATTTCCCTAAATCGCTCCAGGCAAATGCCGGGATGGTTCCTTTGAAAGGGCACGGCCGACTTCCTTCCCCATCCTTCCCTACTCCTATGAGACCGATAACCTCGATGTTTTGTCTCTTCTCCCAAATAACCAACCAACCATGAATGATAGTTACTGCAGTCTGATGGTTGCATCTTGAGAAACACGTCTATAGTGCTGGCGCCTCCTGTTCGTATTGCTGACATCAGATACGTTTTACTTTATTCGTGGTTGTTTGAATATGACAGAATACGAGTGGTACACATTCCGCAAGTGTTGTTCTCGTGAGCAATGACAGGGTATCGACACTCCTAAAATGATTAAACAGGCAAATAGCCTGACATCTGTAGCGACGCAGGTTGAGAGCTAATGGAGAGAAGTGTTTCGAAGTAAGAGTGATTTCAGGTGTGCGGCAGAGGAGTGTCGTAGGACCGTTGCTATTCACAATATACATAAATGACCTTGTGGATGACATCGGAAGTTCACTGAGGTTTTTTGCGGATGATGCTGTAGTATACCGAGAGGCTGTAATAATGGAAAATTGTACTGAAATACAGGAGGATCTGCAACGAACTGACGCATGGTGCAGGGAATGGCAATTGAATTTCAATGTAGACAAGTGTAATGTGCTGCGAATACATAGAAAGAAAGATCCTTTACCATTTAGCTACAATATAGCAGGTCAGCAACTGGAAGCAGTTAATTCCATAAATTATCTGGGAGTAGGCATTAGGAGTGATTTAAAATGGAATGATCATATAAAGTTGATTGTCGGTAAAGCAGATGCCACACTGAGATTCATTGGAAGAATCCTAAGGAAATGCAATCCGAAAACAAAGGAAGTAGGTTACAGTAGACTTGTTCGCCCACTGCTTGAATATTGCTCACCAGTGTGGGATCCGTACCAGATAGGATTGATAGAAGAGATAGAGAAGATCCAACGGAAAAGCAGCGCGCTTCGTTACAGGATCATTTTGTAATCGCGAAAGCGTTACGGAGATGATTTATAAACTCTAGTGGCAGACTCTGCAGGAGAGACGCTCAGTAGCTCGGTACGGTCTTTTGTTGAAGTTTTGAGAACATACCTTCACCGAGGAGTGAAGCAGTATATTGCTCCCTCCTACGTATATCTCGCGAAGAGATCATGAGGGTAAAATCAGAGAGATTAGAGTCCACACAGAGGCATACCGAAAATATTTTTTTTCGACGAACAATACGAGACTGGAATAGTAGGGAGAACCGATAGAGGTACTCAAGGTACCCTCCGCCAGACACCGTCAGGTGCCTTGCAGAGTATGGATGTAGATGTAGATGTAGAAGACCGTTCGATGTTTTCTGTGTACGGAGCACACCAGGGGCACATCTACGGTATAAAAGACGCCAGCTGGGTGGAAAGAATAATCTCCACGTCTGCTTGTGCTGTACATCTCCACCTGTGATGCCTACGTGAAATGTCTGCCTGTTACAACCAGCCCACATCAATCCGTTTTCAGCACTAATGTAGAGATGAGATGTTGCAGTTATTAGCAGCGTAAAAACTGAAAGCCTGCGTCCCCGCCATTTTTAGGCACGAAACTCGTTGCTGAAGATAGCGAAGCAAAAGCACAAGGCTGCTGTATCCGACACGAACTGCCACTGTGCGAAAGCGGCAAGGCGCGATAGGCGACGCCTCCTGGTAACAACCGTGGCGAGATAAGACCTACACGAGGCGCCGGCCGGCGTTGCTAATGAGAGGCTGCGGGCCGCACCTCCGTCGCCGGGCGCCGCCCGAAATAAAGCTGTAGCGACGCGCGATAATCCGAAAATTGCAGGTTGCGGCCGCGGTAGCGCGCGCCCCGGCCGGGCTCAATAGCGCGTGTGCCGCGCGCGCCTTATCGGCAGTGGCTGCTTGCTGCTACACCTTCCGGTCGCGCGGTCGCCCTCCCCACGGGGATAAAAGCGGACGGCGGCCATCTGCATATCGCGCACAGCGCCCGGCCACCGCACTTATCGCGTTACACGTCTCAGGCCAGCGGGCCGCGTACTGACAGCGGGGCGAATGTCCTCAGCAACACGCACTCTCCACTTGGGGTGCGCCTCTCTGCGATTGTCCGTACCGCCTGTACCGAGTTGCGATTTTGAGATTGCGGCTGAGTACTAGAAATACCCCTGTAGACATCAGACTGAGATGTGCTGGGTGACCGTACCGCACCGATAAACAGATTTAATTACAGGTATCGCACAATAGAGAATGAATTGATGAAGCAGGGTGTCCATAACATTCACGAAACATAGATGCTGTAACTGAGAATGGTGACGAACATAGAAAATTCATCAACTTAACGAATGAACTGGTGATCTCTATAAAGCCTTACCTATTATAATTCCCTGTACTTCAAATTAAGCGGGTCGTTGTGGCCGAGCGGTTCTAGGCACATCAGTCTAGAACCGCGCGAATGCTACGGTCGCAGGTTCGAATTCTGCCTCGGGCATGGATGTGTGTGCTGTCCTTACGTTGGTTAGGTTTAAGTTGTTCTAAGTTCTAGTGGACTGATGACCTCAGATGTTAAGTCCCATAGTGCTCAGAGCCATATGAACCTTCAAATTAAACATACGTGGAGCACTCGATAAGTAAAGTAACAGCTTTTTTCTAGGCCAATTTCGCTTGCAAAAAATGCAGACTTTGTTGTGGGACATGTAGAATAGTCCGACTTAAGCCCCTATAGTTTCATGAAGTTCCTATTGGTGGCGGCGCTTGACATAACCGTGAAAATGGCGTCTGCAACGGAGGATATTTCCAGGCAGAGAGCTGTCGTTTCGTTTCTTTTGGCGGAAAACTACAGCATCCCAGACTTTCATAGGTGCTTTCAGAATGTCTACTGAGACCTGACAGTGAGCAAAACCACGGCGAGTCTTTACGCGAAGAGTGTGTCATCGCCACAACAAGATCGCACAGATCTGTCCGATTTCCCGCGTGCCGGCCGGTCGCACGCAGCCTCAGGAAATTTAGGATGGTTAATTTGGGGCAGGGGACCAGACAGCGAATTTATCGACTGAAAACTTAAAAAACGACTACAGTGCGATCATTGCCATAAAAACACAAGCAAACTTCTCCCTGTCCATCAATACGCAAAGAGTCACACGAGTCCGCGCACTGGAGAGTAGCTCACAAAACATAAAACAGAGCGAGGTGGCGCAGTGGTTAGCATACTGGACTCGCATTCGGGAGGATGACTGTTCAAACCCGCGTCCTGTCATTCTTATTTAGGCTTCAGGCAAATACCGGGATAGTTCCTTTGAAAGGGCACGACGGACTTCTTTCCCTATCCTTCCCAATCCGGTGGTAACGATGACCTCGCTGTTCGGTCTCCTCCCCTAAATCAACCAAGACTTAATTCGACTGTTCTTCCTCATCTACCCTACAGGCCGGGCCATTGAAGGATGCACCCCGCGGGATCACTACGTGGTTTAGGGGGAGGTTACTGACGCGGAAAGATGTTGGCATCGACGTCGACCCGAAGACTGGTACCATGTGGGCATAGAGGGCCCTACCAGTAAGGTGGCGTAACGGCATCATACTGAACGGATATTGCGTTTTAGCTAAAAGAGTGGTGAACAATAGTGTATTGAAATCCTCAAGAACACAAATCTGTTTTCAGAAAAAACTGCGTTTCAGTTCTCATTGAAAGCCCGTGGTATTAACGCTGGTTGCAATCAGCTCCCTGGTAAAGAAAGGATAATGAGTCTGAGGTGAATACGTGTAAATAAAGACAACATTAGGGAAAAGCTAAGTTCACGGAGGTTGCATAATGACTGCTGACTGGCGACTGTTAAACAAGACGGCTGAATTCCCGTAAGTTATTTGAATAACTACAGCATATCATCGGGGAAGATCAGTTTGGATTCCGTAGAAATGTTGGAACACGTGAGGCAATACTGACCCTACGACTTATCTTAGAAGCTAGATTAAGGAAAGGCAAACCTACGTTTCTAGCATTTGTAGACTTAGAGAAAGCTTTTGACAATGTTGACTGGAATACTCTCTTTCAAATTCTGAAGGTGGCAGGGGTAAAATACAGGGAGCGAAAGGCTATTTACAATTTGTACAGAAACCAGATGGCAGTTATAAGAGTCGAGGGGCACGAAAGGGAAGCAGTGGTTGGGAAGAGAGTGAGACAGGGTTGTAGCCTATCCCCGATGCTATTCAATCTGTATATTGAGCAAGCAGTGAAGGAAACAAAAGAAAAATTCGGAGTAGGTATTAAAATCCATGGAGAAGAAATAAAAACTTTGAGGTTCGCCGATGACATTGTAATTCTGTCAGAGACAGCAAAGGACTTGGAAGAGCACTTGAATGGAATGGACAGTGTCTTGAAAGGAGGATATAAGATGAACATCAACAAAAGCAAAACGAGGATAATGTAATGTAGTCGAATTAAGTCGGGTGATGATGATGGAATTAGATTAGGAAATGAGACACTTAAAGTAGTAAAGGAGTTTTGCTATTTGGGGAGCAAAATAACTGATGATGGTCGAAGTAGAGAGGATATAAAATGTAGACTGGCAATGACAAGGGAAGCGTTTCTGAAGAAGAGAAATTTGTTAACATCGAGAATTGATTTAAGGGTCAGGAAGTCGTTTCTGGAAGTATTTGTATGGAGCGTAGCCATGTATGGAAGTGAAACATGGACGATAACTAGTTTGGACAAGAAGCTTTCGAAATGTGGTGCTACAGAAGAATGCTGGAGATTAGATGGGTAGATCATATAACTAATGAGGAGGTACTGAATAGGATTGGGGAGAAGAGAAATTTGTTGCACAACTTAACTAGAAGAAGGGATCGGTTGGTAGGACATGTTCTGAGTCGTCAAGGGATCACCAATTTAGTTTTGGAGGGCATCGTGGAGGGTAAAAATCGTAGAGGGAGACCAAGAGATGAATACATTAAACAGATTCAGAAGGATGTAGGTTGCAGTAGGTACTGGGAGATGAAGAAGCTTGCACAGGATAGAGTAGCATGGAGAGCTGCATCAAGCCAGTCTCAGGACTGAAGACCACAACAAGAACAACAGGATATCAAGACTTAAGTGAGTTTGAACGTGGTGTTATAGTCGGTGCACGAGCGATAGGACACAGCATCACCAGGTAGCGATGAAGTGGGGCTTTCCCGTACGACCATTTCACGAGTGTACCGTGAATATCAGGAATCCGGTAAAACATCAAATCTCCGACATCGCTGCTTTCAGAAAACGATCCTGCAAGAACGGGACCAACGGTGACTGCAGGAAATGTATCACCGTGGCAGAAGTGCAACCCTTCCACAAATTGCTGCAGATTTCAACGCTGGGCCATCAAGAAGTGTCAGTGTGCGAACCATTCAAGAAACATCATCGATATGAGCTTTCGGAGCCGATGACCCACTCGTGTACCTTTGATGACTGATCGAGAGAAAGCTTTACGCCTCGCCTGGGTCCGCCAACACCGACATTGGACTGTTGATGACTGGAAACATGTTGCGTGGTGGCGCGCGGTTTGGGGCGCCATGTCACGGATTGCGCGGCCCCTCCCGCTGGAGGTTCGAGTCCACCCTGGGGCATGGGTGTGTGTGTTGTTCTTAGAACAAGTTAGTTTAAGTAGTGTGTAAGTCTAGGGATCGATGACTTCAGCAGTTTGGTCCCTTTGGAATTCACACATATTTGAACATTTTTTTATTGTCTGGTCGGACGAATCTAATTTCAGATTGTATGGAGCGGGTGTGAGTGTACAGATATGGAGACAACCTCATGAATCCATAGACCCTACATGTCAGCAGGGTACTGTTTAAGCTGGTGGAGGGTTAGTAATGGTATGGGGCGTGTGCAGTTGGAGTGATAAGTGGCCCTGACACGTCTAGAGATGACTCTGACAACTGACACGTACGTATGCACATCTGCATCCATTCATGTACATTGTGCATTCCGACGGACTTGGGAAATTCCAGCAGGACAATGTTACCCCCCACACGTCCAGAATTGCTACAGAGTGGCTCCAGGAACTCTCTTCTGATTTTAAACACTTCCATTGGTCACCGAACTCCCCAGACATGAACATTATTGAGAATATCTGCGATGCCTTGCTACGTGCTGTTGACAAAAATCTCCACCCCTTCGTACTCTTACGGATTAATGGATAGACCTGCAGAATTCATGGTGTCAATACCCTCCCTATTTACTTCAGACACTAGTCGAGTCGATGCCACGTCGTGTTACGGCCCTTCTGCGTGCTCGCGGTGGCCCCACACAATATTAGGCAGGTGCACCAGTTTGTTTGGCTCTTCATTGCATAGGAGTGCTCTATATACACGCATGCTTGGGAAGAGGGAAGTCCCAGCTTGAAGCACAACATGCAGCAGATGTCCCACGGAGCGCTCGTGCAGCGGCTGAAGAGACCGTCGCACGCCCACCCACACAGGGCGTTCAGATGGTATCTATGCCTTGTGGCGAGCGTAATTACGGGAGGTCGGTCGTGCGCCGCTCTTATCTGTCGGTCACACCGCTATTAACCCGCTGCGCCGCCTCTGGACACGCACTTTTGTTCCCGTTTCCGCCCTTTCTCTAGCCGTTACACGCCGGCGTTTGCCACCCCTCCGCTATCTGTCGCCAGCGTCGTCACACTCAAAGTACCTCTTACGCTCCGAAAGTTACGGAAACATAAAAAGTTATTCAAATCGAAAGCAAATTTTTAATATATTACGTAGTATAAAATACTTGTTCCTAGCCCCATACAGATTCATAGCCCTATACACGTAGTCCTGAAAATCTCTCTTTTCGAAGTCTTAATAGTTATGAAAATCTCTGAAATGCAATAACGGAAAAATTCGCTACACCGAAAAATAATTAATGTAAAGTAATGAAATTTCAGAAACACATTTATCTAGGTGACATATTTAACTGATTAGCATTGCAATATCACTTAATGTAAGCGCGAGATATAGCCATTGGAAATGTAAAAAGTTGGTATGATAACCGCTGTAACGGGCAGAATATTGAATGCAAACGTACATGCATTGTGTTTTACAAGTGCCGGATATTAGTTTGTGGGATGGAGTTTTATGCGTACTGCACTTTGTTGGTCAGTACAGGGAATTGTAGTGCTGTTTGTGTACGACGCTGGAGTTGTCGTCCGATGATGCATCATAGGTGCTCAATTGGAGACAGATCGGGTGATAGAGTAGGGCAAGGCAAGATATCAAAACTGCAGAGCATGTTTCGTTACAACAGCGGTTGTGGGTGAGCGTTATCCTGTTGGAAAACACCTCGTAGAATGCTCTCATGAATGGCAGGCAACACAACAGATCGAATCACCAGATTGATGGACAAATTCACAGTCAGTGTGCTGTCGTATGAAATCGCACCCCCAGACCATAACTCTAGGTGTAGGTTCAGTGTGTTTAGCACGCTGACGCATTGGCTGCAGATCCTTAACTTGCCTACTTCTAACCAACACCTGGTCATCACCGAGGCAGAACCAGCTTTCATCAGAAAACGCAACAGACTTCCACCCTGCCGTCCAACGAGCTCTCGCTTGACGCCACTGAAATCGCAGATGGGAATAGTTTGGTGTCAGTGGAATGTACGCTACAGGGCGTGTGGTTCGGAGCGTTCTGAGGTAACCAGTTAGTAACAGTTTGTTGTCTCATTGTGGTGCCAACTGCTGCTCAAGTTGCTGCTGCAGATGCAGTGCGATGAGCCAAAGTTATGGGCAGAACACGATTGTCTTCCCTCTCGATAGTGTCAGCATACAGTCTCGTGACCACCGCTGTTAGCAGCCTCGTACAGTGGTTACATTCCTCCGAAGTCTTTCTGGAATATCGCAGCTTCTCGTAGCCCTATTACATGGCCTCAGTGAGGAGTTGATCGCGGTGGCCGAGCGGTTCTAGGCGCTTCAGTCCGGAACCGCGCGACTGCTACTGTCGCAGGTTCGAATCCTGCCTCGGGCATGGATGTGTGTGATGTCCTTAGGTTAGTTAGTTTTAAGTAGTTCTAAGTTCTAGGGGACTGATGACCTCAGATGTTAAGTCCCATAGTGCTCAGAGCCATTTTTGAGGTGTTGATAACGGCGTCTTTGTCGCCTTAATGGCGTTGTCGACTGACATCACTGACCACGTCCAATTTCAGAGGAAGCTAACGCTCACGACCGTTACGGCGTCTATTAAAAGCAAATCTAACTTGCATCTTGACAGTTTTGCTGGCACGAAATCTTAAGTAGAAATCATCTTTCCGATGTAGAAACACGTCGAGCAACTTTCGTTTATATCAAGCAACTACTACTTGGTGTCGCGATTATTTATTTATTTTTGCCACCAGTGTATTTAAAATGAATGGGGCGCACGGAATAGGTAATAGTAAGTAGGTGAACTATTTATGCAACAAAAATGGTTCAAATGGCTCTGAGCACAATGGGACTTAACTTCTGAGGTCATCAATCCCCTAGACTTAGAACTACTTAAACCTAACCAACCTAAGGACATCACACACATCCATGCCCGAGACAGGATTCGAACCCGCGACCGTAGCTACAGCGCCGTTCCACACTGAAGCGCCTAGAGCCGCTCGGCCACCGCGGCCGGCTTGCAGCGAAAGTGCAACCCAGCGCTACTCAGATGTGGGTATATATGCACTGACATATAGGCAAGGAATTAGTGATGCATTCGTGCCTTTCTGACTAGCAAGTTATAAATGCAGAAACTTGAACTATAGCGACGTTGTTACCAAACGCATCCAAACTGGGGTCGTGCGGTAGCGTTCTCGCTTCCCGCGCCCGGGTTCCCGGGTTCGATTCCCGGCGGGGTCAGGGATTTTCTCTGCCTCGTGATGACTGGGTGTTGTGTTATGTCCTTAGGTTAGTTAGGTTTAAGTAGTTCTAAGTTCTAGGCGACTGATGACCATAGATGTTAAATCCTATAGTTCTCAGAGCCATTTGAACCATTCAAACTGGACCAACGTGCTGTTATTCTTTTCATGGGTGTCAAAGGACAAAGATACGTCGGAGAATGTGTATGGGGGGACAGCATACATGTTGGGAACAACTGTGTGGAATGCTGCACCAAGCAGGTTGTTAATGATGCTATTATACTGTCTGGAGCATAACCGTTCGTGCGCTATCAAATGATCTCGACATCCGCTTAGGTAGTGTTCCCCATATTGTCGGGTGGGTGTTGGTCTACCTTAAGCTCTACAGCCGGTGGATACCGTGGACGTTGAATGCTTAACGAAAAGCAGAGCGGTGGTCTTTTACCTCAAGCACCTAAAGCTGAATGTTCGAGGAAATATATTCCATGAGAACAATGTTGCAGACAAAGAAAGCTGGTGCCACCACTAGCGCCTGGAGTCGAAAGCGTCGACAACGCATCCATCGTCCCCTCATTCCAGGAAGTTCAAGAGGCAGCCACCAGCTGGAAAAGTTATGCTCACCCCGTACTTTGATTACTGCGGTCCACTGCTTATTGACCTGGCGTCTGCATCACTGGGGAACGGTATTGCACATCGCTGGCGAAATTACGGCGTGCAATTAAGGCGAAACTTCCGGGAAAACTGCGACGAGGGGCGTTACTGCTTCATGATAGCACATTTCTCCACAGCGCAAATGTCGTAATGCAGAAGTTACGCTAACTCAAGTATGAGGCACTCGAGTGATTATCACTCCTTCGGTCCCTTAAAGAAAGACTTTGAAGGATTGAAGATTCCTGTCGGACGAGGATGTGTAGCAAGCAGTTGCGGACTTCTTCAGACAGCACGACACTGTGTTTTACCAAACGGGAATGTTCAACCTGTTGCGTCGATGGGATCTTTATTTCAGTGCTCAAGACGATTTGCCTGAGCGGCATATCGATTCTGGAAAGTACGGCCTTCGGTCCCAAGCGGCTAGCACCCTAGAGGACAGATACATTGTTCGCTCGAACAGGCAGGATCACACAGCCACATCAAGCACCTTTTGCAGGAAGACAAGTGTGCAGGCGGGAAGCGCGACAACTTCTGGAGCACCACAGACGGACAACAAAGCGACCATTGTTGAGTGTGCCGGCAGGTGTGGCCGAGCGGTTCTAGGCGCTTCAGTCTGGAATCGTGCGACTGCTTCGGTCGCAGGTTCGAATCCTGCCTCGGGCATGGACTTGTGTGATGTCCTTAGGTTAGTTAGGTTTAAGTAGTTCTAAGTCTAGGGGACTGATGACCTCAGATGTTATGTCCCACAGTGCTCAGAGCCATTTGACCATTGTTGTGGCTTCCTTTGGCACGGCAGCAGACAGGTGCACGCCGGCAGTGATACGGCAAACGACAACATTGCCCACAGAAGGGACAGCAGGTCGTGTTTTCTGACGAGTTCCGATTCTTCATATACGAAGGCCTTTCAAGAAGCAGTTCAACACTTTTTTTCTGAAAGTAGGTTGGTTTTATTCTAGATTCCAGTACGCCTCATGATCCCTCACTCTTTTCGCTATTAAACCTGTCTTATAACATCATCTCTGCTTAATTCGACTGCCTTACACAACCTACGGGGGGGGGGGGGGGGGGGGGGGGGAGCTGTCTACCCTACCCGCATGGTTCGATGTCGGAACCAGCGTCTTGCTGCTCAATGACCTTCTCCCCATTCACATATTGCGTCCCGTGGAGTGCACCCTTCATTGGGCAAAGCAGATGGAATTCGGAAGGTGCGAGATCTGGGCTGTAGATTAGATGAGGAAGAGCAGGTCAATGGAGTTATTTGAGCTCCTTTCGGGAGCGCAGATTTGTGTGAGGAGTTGCGTTGTCATGAAGAAGAAGTTCGTTTGTATTTTTGTGCCGACGAACACGCTGAAGACGTTTCTTACATTTCCTGAGGAGAGCACAATATACAGGGTGGTCCATTGATCGTGACCGGGCCAAATATCCCACGAAATAAGCTTCAAACGAAGAAACTACAAAGAACGAAACTCGTCTAGCTTGAAGGGGGAAACCAGCTGGCGCTATGGTTGGCCCACTAGATGGCGCTGCCATAGGTCAAACTGATATCAACTGCCTTTTTTTAAAAAATAGGAACCCACATTTTTATTACATATTCGTATAGTACGTAAAGAAATATGAATGTTTTCGTTGGACCACTTTTGTCGCTTTGTGATAGATGGCGCTGTAATAGTCACAAACGTATAAGTACATGGTATCACGTAACTTTCCGCCAGTGCAGTGTTTATAGCTTACCGACTTAATAAGAATAAAAATGAATGTATTACCTTTTAATTCTACCCACGAAACCAACAATTTAGTTCTTTTACGTACGTATGTGACATCTTGTAATTAAAAATTCATCCAGGGAATAGAAAGACCTGTCCTTAGAAATGATTTTAGGATTTCTTGTGGTTGCCTATTGAACTTCTTTTTGAGTCACTGACAGCTTGAGTATAGTATTGCTTCGGTGTGTGGGATCCTTACCAGATAGGACGAACCGTAGGACGTCGGAAAAGTTCAAAGAAGGGCAACTCGTTTTCTATTATCGTGAAATACGAGAGATCCTGTTACGGATTTGATACCCAAGTTGCAGTGGCAATCATTAAAACAAAGGCGTTTTTCGTTGCGACGGGATCTTCTCATGAAATCTCAATTACCAGTTTTTTCCTCCGATTGCGAGAACATTCTGTTGGCACCCACCTACATAGGGAGAAATGATCATCACGATAAAATAAGAGTAAATCAGGGCTCGCACAGAAAAATTTAAGTGCTCGTTTTTCCCGCGCGCCGTTCGAGAGTGGAACGGTAGAGAGACAGCTTGAAGGTGGTTTATTGAACCCTCTGCCAGGCACTTAATTGTGAATAGCAGAGTAATCACGTAGATATAGACATAGATGTAGCCAAGATGTTTTGGCTCATCCGTGTATTGTGAATCAACCAATCCGTATAAAAGGCGTCTGTAAGTCGACAGAGTCAGTGTGCTTCGTAATCGCTTTTGCACAATCAATACCGTCTTTGTAAGTTATGAGCTTCCGCAGAAAATTACAATGCTTGGGAGTTTTCAGAAACATGTTAAGATGGAGTTTTGTTTATTTCCAGAACAAACAATAGTAGGTAGAGCAAAAGAAACAGAGCTCTAATGACGCGTAGACTATGTAGGCTGCACGACGAAGAAACCCGGACCACAAAAATTTAAAAAATATCATGTGTTTCGTGCAACTCGACGGCTGGGTGCAAGTCTTTAAATTGGGCGAGCTAGGCGTCTTGCGTGTCCCTAATCCCTCCTAATTATGGAACCGGTGTTAGGCGGACATACAGCTTAACGTGGAATCCGAACCACACGCCTGTCCGCCTCAGTTGCTTTACGGACAACAAGGCTGATTCCCAAGTAAAGGGGACCAAATTCGATTCCCGTCCGGGTCAGAGATTAGTAAACTGAGAAGAAAAGGATGCGCGTCGTTCCTGGCGACTCTTCTCATTGAGAGGTGAAGACTAGATTAGAGGCAGACTGAAAATTTCCTTGGTCCGACCTGATTCTGTGACCTCTCGGTTTCCAGGCACTCGCTTTCCCCCTAGACTACACTTAAAACATAAAAAAACCTTTATTTTAATTGTGAGATGCAGGCCCTCTTATAATCGTAAAAGCCATAGCCGTAGATATTCTCTATCGGATTATTCGGCTGAATTTTTCAGTGGACAGCTAAGGTTCGGTGAGCATTTGCCTCTCAAACCTCGCGCTCCCTTGCTCCAAATGTCCAGTGGCGGCCGGACAAATGCGTGGCGCTTCGATTAGTATCATTACGAAGAAGGCTAGCAAACTAATTAGACAGCGAGATAATTTGAAACTGTCACTCTATTGCAAATTAAAGGGGAAAGTATTGTTTTTAAATCTACAGGACTACATGTTGGAAAATTGGAAATTTGTGGTAAGGGCTTATGGGACCTAACAACTAAGGTCATCGGTCCCTAAGCTTACGCACTACTTAATCTAACTTGAATTAACTTAAACTAATGACAACGCACGCACCCACGCCCGAGGGAGGACTGGAACTTCCGACGGTGTGAGCCGCTCCGACCGTGACAAGACGCCCCAGACCGCGCGGCTACCCCGCGCGGTGGCTACACGTTATTAAATTGAAGCCCCCATCAAAATTAATCAGATTAGTTAAAATGTGTATAGATGAAACTTTATGTCGCATAAAGACAACGGTAGGAAAAACTGAAGATTTTAAGGTGTACGCTGGACTGAGATAAGGGGATGCCATTTCACCTATTTTATTTAACCTTGTCCTAGAGAAGATCGATAGAGAATTTTCTAAAACCAGTCCACAAGGGATCCAGCTACAGGATGTGAACATTACAAGGCTTTCCTATGCAGATTATGTAGCACTAATAAGCAGTTCTAAAAGAGAATTAATCAGAATGATGCAAAATTACTAAAAATTGCTGAGAAAACAGGATTACATGTTAATGAAAAAAAGACAGAATACCTGCCCATAAATTAGAAAAAATGCACCTCTGACTGTGGATGGATTCAATTTCAAGACCGTTGACCACTTCAAGTACCTAGGAAGTCTTTTTAGTAATGACAACAGAACAGATACAGAAATAGATGCCCGTTTATCAACAGCAAACAAGACACTTTTTAGTTTCATCAAAATTCTAAGGAAAAGATCACTTAACAGTAACTTCAAAATCCGCTTATATCAATCGACCATTATACGCCGGCCGCGGTGGTCTAGCGGTTCAGGCGCTCAGTCCGGAACCGCGCGACTGCTACGGTCGCAGGTTCGAATACTGCCTCGGGCATGGATGTGTGTGATGTCCTTAGGTTAGTTAGGTTTAAGTAGTTCTAAGTTCTAGGGGACTGATGACCTCAGCAGTTAAGTCCCATAGTGCTCAGAGCCATTTGAACCATTTGAACCATTATACCTGTGATGTTGTATGGATGTGAAACATTAATATTTCGAAACAAAGATGAGGAAAAACTGTTAATATTCGAAAGAAAAGTATTAAGGAAAATTTGTGGACCTGTATACGACGAAAATAACATGGAATGGAGAATAAAAAGAAATGAAGAATTAAGAGGGCTGTACAAACACCGTAACATCGTCGAAGTGCTCAAGAGGAGAAGGTTGAATTGGGCTGGCTATATAGCAAGAATGACAGAGAATAGATTACCTAGAATGGCATTCAGCAGAACAATAGATGGAACGAGAGGAAGAGGGAGACCGAGAATCAGATGGCGGGATAACATTCGGGAGGACACAACTAGGATGAACAGCAACAACAACTGGACAAACAGCGCATTGGACAGGCAAAAGTGGAAGAGGCTCATAGAGCAGGATTATGGTCCATAAGGCCCTTGCCACATGTAAAGTGAAGTAACATTTTTTTTTGTCTGTTTGTGAAGGATAATCTCAGAAACTGCTGTAGGGATTTTGATATGGTTTTCACTAAGAGAGTGATTCACGAGGAAGGTTTGTGCGCATAACATATGCTGTCCATTCCTGTTAATGTGACCACCTGTCAGAAGCCTGAATAACCCTCCTTCTCCATTGTGTAGGGCAGGAAGGAAGTCAATGAGATTCTGGTAAGTACCGACAGGGATGCGAAGCCATGTCAACTCCAGTGCCGTTGTTTACTGCTCTAGGTTTCACCGTTGAGGATTCATGGAACGGACAGCCCGAGCGAGATGACCCAACATATTCTCTGTTGGGTTTAAATCCGGAGGGGATTTGGTGGCCCGGAGATTAGAGTGAACTCATACTGGTGCTCATGGAAGCCCGCATGTACTCTGTCAGCTGTGTGACATGTTTTTATTGTCCTGCTGGCAGATGTCGTGCTGAGGAAAAACAAACTGCGCGTAGAGATGGACATGATCCCCAAGGTCAGCTGCATAATTGCATTGGTCCCTTGTGCCTTCCAGTATGAGGAGATCACGCAGTGTGCCACGAAAACATTCTCCAGACCATAACGCTCACTCCTCTAGCTTATATCCTTCCGACGATTGTTTCAGGGTGTCGGTCATCTGTCCGATGGAGCATAAAGCGAGACTGACCAGAAAATGTTACCTGCCGTGAATCAGTGGACGTTCAGCTGTGGTACTGGCTTGCAGATTCCAGCCTTCTTCGTCGATGAACATGGGTGGACTAACCAGGTACCTCCTGCGAAGACACATACGCAGCAACTTTCGCCTGCTGGTAGGCTCTCGGTTCGCCTTGGGGGTCAGTTGCTCAACGGTTCCACTTCTCTTCAACCACACATTTCCACAGCTGTCATTCACCTCTGTCATATATTGCCCGTGGTGCACCACACTTGCCTCAGTCCCCATTTTTCACAGTGCCATTTCGCCGTGCACGGTATACTTTAACCACGGCGGCACACAAAGAGTTTACGGACTTAGCCTTTTTGGAAATGCTTGCAGCCTTGACCCGAAGGCCAATGATCATGCCCTTTTGGACAGATAAATCGCTCCGTTTCTGCATTATTGTTTTTCGCGTCTCAATGACACGCTTGAAACACTAAAGAGCCAAAGAAACTGGCACACTTGCCTAATATCATGTAGAACCCCGCGAGCACGCAGAAGTGCCGCCATACGACGTGGTATGGTTCAAATGGCTCTGAGCACTATGGGACTTAACATCTATGGTCATCAATCCCCTAGAACTTAGAACTACTTAAACCATACTAACCTAAGGACAGCACACAACACCCAGCCATCACGAGGCAGAGAAAATCCCTGACCCCGCCGGGAATCGAACCCGGGAACCCGGGCGTGGGAAGCGAGAACGCTACCGCACGACCACGAGATGCGGGCGACGTGGTATGGACTCGACTAATGTCTGAAGGAGTGCTGGAGGGAACTGACACCATGAATCCTACACGGCTGTCTATAAATCCGTAAGAGAACGAGGGGTGCCGATATATTCTGAACAGCACGTTCCAAGGCATTCCTGAGATGCTCAATGATGTTCATGTCTGGGGGAATTTGGTGGGCAGCGAAAGTGTTCAAATTCAGAAGAGTGTTCTTCAAATGGTTCAAATGGCTCTGAGCACTATGGGACTTAACTTCTGTGGTCATCAGTCCCCTAGAACTTAGAACTATTTAAACCTAACTAACCTAAGGACATCACACACAGCCATGCCCGAGGCAGGATTCGAACCTGCGACCGTAGCGGTCACGCGGTTCCAGACTGAAGCGCCTTTAACCGCACGGCCACACCGGCCGGCTAGAGTGTTCCTGGTGGCACTCTGTAGCAGTTCCCGTCGTGTGTGGTGTCGCATTGTCGTGCTGGAATTGTCCAAGTCCGTCGGATTGTCCAAGGGATATGAATGGATGGACGTGATCAGAAAGGATGCTTACGTACGTGTCACCTGTCAGATTCGTCGCTAGACGTATCAGGGATCCCATATCACTCCAGCTGCACACGCCCCACACCATTACACAGAATCCACCAGATTAAACAGTCCCCTGCTAACATGTAGGGTCCGTGGGTTCATGAGGTTGTCTCCAAACCCGTACGCGTCCATCCGCCCGATACAATTTGAAACGAGACTCGTTTTCAGTCATCAACAATCCGAGGCGTAAAGCTTTGTGTCATGCATTCATCAAGGGTAAACGAATCGGCCTTCGGCTCCGAAAGCCCATATCGGTGATGTTCCGTTGAATGGTTCGTACTCAAACACTTGTTGATGGCCCAGCACTGAAATCTGCAATAATTTGCGGAAGGGTTGCACTTCTGTCACGCTGAAAGATTCTCTTCAGTCGTCGTTGGTCCCGTTCTTGCAGGATCTTTAACCAGCCCCAGCGATGTCGGAGATTTGATGTTTTACAGGATTTCTGACATTCACCGTACAATCGAGAAATGTTCGTACGGGAAGATCCCCACTACAATACTACCTCAGAGGTGCTGTGTCCCAGCGCTCGTGCGCCGACTACCACTTTCTAGCTCATTTTTTACAGTCTTGATAACCTGCTATTGTAGTAGAAGTAACCGATCTAACAACTGTGCCAGACACTTGTCTTATATAGGCGTTACCGAACGCAGCGCCGTATTATACCAGTTTCCGATGTCTGTATTTGAATACACAAGCCTAAACCATTTTCCTTGGGGCTTCAGTGTGCACCCACCGTTGCTAGTGCTGCCGTCTGTCAGTGGTTATTACATTGTGATGTCGAACTTGGGCGGTGACCACATTAACGTAACTGGGTCGTGTGTTAGCAGCTACGGCAGGCAGGTCAACCCCCTGTGGACAGGGCTACCCGCGCGAAGGTGGGTTAGGTCGGTAGTTACGTATAAATAAATTTTGCTTCTTCTTACATTCATATCTTCATCTCTCATTTTTCTAACAAATATGTTTGTTTGCAACAATTTTTTTTTTGGAAAACTGAAATACTGATTTTTGCATGGTCATGGATTTCAACTTTTTTCCCTTCTTAAAAATGTATTTGTTAATAGCAATGTTAATAAATAGGGTTGATTTCAACTCTTTTCATTTACATTATCCTATCAATCTTATAAATTGTTCAGTATCTCATGCACTTAAATCATAAACCTTAAACTCTTCGTTATGGGCTTTTAGATAGATAATTGCTCTAAAATGTTGTACACTTTGACTTAGTTGGCACAAAACTTCCCCTGGTAATACCCGCGCCATTGGTTCAGCCTAGGAGTCTGTAGACTCTATATATCGTCCTGATATGTACTTGAACCGATTCATTAATTAAAACATCGAAGATTAACAGGAGAAATATTTCATTCTTCAACAGTGCCGTCAATTCTCATTTTCTTCAACTCTTGCAGAGTTACTTTGTGAAATTTCCTTTGTAATTAGCTACTGCAGCGTTCTGTCTTGCTCCGTGCACGCACAGTTCTGTTGTTCCACCATCAGATATACAGAGCCACACAGTCAAAAGTTGCAGCAGCCGCCGTATTTCTTACCATGATTGATAAACTGGAGCACGTTGTTAACTAATGCTCACCTGGGCCCGAGTCAGTAGGAATCAAGATCGAGAAGCGGTAATTTAAAATGCTGGGAGCACCAGTGTTCACTTGTTACGGCCTTAGCTGTTAGCTTCCTAATGACAGCTCGGCTTCATCCATAACGCGTTACAATAAAACGGTATACGGCTATATTTTATTCTCGGATGTGGATCGATAAATTTCCGAGATGCTGATTGCTTGAGTATAGCAATAAATATTGCGCGGCCCGATAGGGTCACGTGATACGTGGTTGACAGCTCGATCCGTAAATCAACTCGCACAAGTGCCGGCTCGGCGGTAGCGGTGGTCGGGGAAGACGTGTGTGATGTTGCTCGGAATTCGTACTGTAATTCTGTGCTGGCCCGACGGCCACCTTTGCGTGCGTCATTGCTTGCACCGGGCCGGAAGCCAACGTGCGAATTACCTGCGCCTTTCTTCCACGACAAAAAGCAGGAGACTCTGGAGCAGCGCGTTCTGAAGATTCGTCTGTCTTTTTACAGTCATTTCCAGAAGAACGAAAGTCGCATCCCTTCCAGGAAAAACGTGCATCTTATAGCGATTTAGAGGGACCAGACGAGATTAGATAGTATGAACTGAGCTTACAACACAAGTTTGTTGGTGTGCCCACTTTTTGCAGCAAGCATTTGAAAACAAATTAAAATGTTTTTTTTTTCTTTTTGCAACAAAATAGTTACATACATTCCAGATACGTTTTTCCCTTTATATCAAAGGCATCTTCAAGATATAAAAAATATAACCAAAGGCTTTCGACGAGAAAATGTGCCCAGATTTCGTAAATGAAATGGAAGTGCGGTCTCTAACATATATATATATATATATATATATATATATATATATATATATGTGTGTGTGTGTGTGTGTGTGTGTGTGTGTGTGGGAGGGGGGGGCAGACGAGTAAATATAAGCAGCATTTTATTGTTATTATTAAATGTGATTTCATCAATAAAGATGTTTTTATCTCCAAGAATAGCTCTGTAATGTTAACATACAGGGTGTCTCAAATGGTTTGTGTCAAACTGTATCAGGTGATACGTAGTAGGTCCATAACTGATTAAATTGAGGTAGGGCACCGGTGGTCCGAAATGCATATATATATATTGTTGTGGAGATACACAATGTACACCGCAAAGCAACAACGTAGCTGACAGTAATTGTTGAAATTGTCGACCGCCAGTCTCAATGCAATAATAGCAACAGCCCATGAGGGACTGGCGCACTCTCTCAAAGATCCGTGGTGTCTTTTGTACCGTCTCTTTTAAGATGGTATCCATGGAGATAAACTTAATCCAGTTAGGATGACGCCTGTTATAAAGGCGTTCTCTGTGCATTCATGCCGCTTGTACCGGCACTACACCGTGCCGTACCGTACCTTAAATGTATGACAACCAACTCTCTTGACGAGTAACGTTACGTCTTTGACTACGCGTACTGTACACAGTAACACACCTCACCATGGACACATCGCAAGCTGTCAGATACAACTGACACCGGGATTAGTGGTGTTCGCCGGTGAGACGCAAGCGGTCGTGATACGACAGGCGTGCTATGAGCTAAATTGTGTACAGTACGTCTGTTTGGTGGTCAGCAGTGTACACCGTTTATCACCAGCTGTCAGTTTCAGTGAACAACTGACACCTGGCATCTTGGTGAACGTGCGGCAGAACTGCATGCGCTCTTGCAATACCTGCATTGAAACTGGCGGTCCTCGCTGTGAACACTTACTATAAGCTACGTTGTTATTATGCAGTATACGCCGTGTATGACCACAACATAGCCAATATGCATTTCTGGCCATTAGTTCCTTATCGCAATATAATCGGTTGTGGATCTACTGCCACCTTTTTCAATTCGAACCAAAAGATTTGAGACACCCAGTTTCAGAATGCAAGTGCAACACTAACTCTTCAAGATGTTGGTTCACGTACTCATCTTTCTATCTTGCAATTCATCTTCTTCTGCACTGAGTCTTCTCATTTTCAATGATTTGGAGCCAGTCATTCAGGTGACGCCCTCTTATACTTCTTCGTTCAATTTCCCATCCAAATATGTTAGTATTTTTCTTTCCTCCTTTCACGTCCGTACCGCCGCAGTTTTCTTCTATCTAATACAACACAAATATCTTCTTTCTATTTTATTCTTTCCACATTTCAATGAAATTGTCAAAATTCTTGATTTTGGTAAATCTCTCGTACGGAAATTCAAAATTAGACGTGAGTGCTTGTGCTATGACAAAATAACTCCTGCGAATATGGTTTATTCTACACCCTTGGGTAATCCAACCGTAATAATTTCAACTTATTAACGTGTTTATGATTAGTTGCCCACACCTGCACTGCACACAACACTATATTCTCTAATATCGAATTGAATATGGTTCGCCGGCCGGGGTGGCCGAGCGGTTACAGGCTCTACAGTCCTACCTCGGGCATGGATGTGTGTGGTGTCCTTACGTTAGTTAGGTTTAAGTAGTTCTAAGTTCTAGGGGACTGATGACCTCAGAAGTTAAGTCCCATAGTGCTCAGAGCCATTTGAACCATTTGAATATAGTTCGTTCTCTTTATCACAAAGCTGCTCCGTAACAGTGAGTTCATCATTCCAAGTCCCATAGTGCTCAGAGCCATTTGAACCATTTGAATATAGTTCGTTCTCTTTATCACAAAGCTGCCCCGTAACAGTGAGTTCATCATTCCAAGTCCCATAGTGTTCAGAGCCATTTGAACCATTTGAATATAGTTCGTTCTCTTTATCACAAAGCTGCCCCGTAACAGTGAGTTCATCATTCCAAGTCCCATAGTGCTCAGAGCCATTTGAACCATTTGTTCGTTCTCTTTATCACAAAGCTGCCCCGTAATAGTGAGTTCATCATTCCAAGTCCCATAGTGCTCAGAGCCATCTGAACCATTTGAATATAGTTCGTTCTCTTTATCACAAAGCTGCCCCGTAACAGTGAGTTCATCATTCCAAGTCCCATAGTGCTCAGAGCCATTTGAACCATTTGAATATAGTTCGTTCTCTTTATCACAAAGCTGCTCCGTTACAGTGAGTTCATCATTCCAAGTCCCATAGTGCTCAGACCCATTTGAACCATTTGAATATAGTTCGTTCTCTTTATCACAAAGCTGCCCCGTAACAGTGAGTTCATCATTCCAAGTCCCATAGTGCTCAGAGCCATTTGAACCATTTGTTCGTTCTCTTTATCACAAAGCTGCCCCGTAACAGTGAGTTCATCATTCCAAGTCCCATAGTGCTCAGAGCCATTTGATCCATTTGAATATAGTTCGTTCTCTTTATCACAAAGCTGCCCCGTAACAGTGAGTTCATCATTCCAAGTCCCATAGTGCTCAGAGCCATTTGAACCATTTGAATATAGTTCGTTCTCTTTATCACAAAGCTGCCCCGTAACAGTGAGTTCATCATTCCAAGTCCCATAGTGCTCAGAGCCATTTGAACCATTTGAATATAGTTCGTTCTCTTTATCACAAAGCTGCTCCGTTACAGTGAGTTCATCATTCCAAGTCCCATAGTGCTCAGACCCATTTGAACCATTTGAATATAGTTCGTTCTCTTTATCACAAAGCTGCCCCGTTACAGTGAGTTCATCATTCCAAGTCCCATAGTGCTCAGAGCCATTTGAACCATTTCAATATAGTTCGTTCTCTTTATCACAAAGCTGCCCCGCAACAGTGAGTTCATCATTCCAAGTCCCATAGTGCTCAGAGCCATTTGAACCACTTGAATATAGTTCGTTCTCTTTATCACAAAGCTGCCCCGTAACAGTGAGTTCATCATTCCAAGTCCCATAGTGCTCAGACCCATTTGAACCATTTGAATATAGTTCGTTCTCTTTATCACAAAGCTGCCCCGTTACAGTGAGTTCATCATTCCAATAAACTTCCGGCTGTTAGCAATTCTTTTACTAAATTTTTGATTTTCCTTCCTCTTCTGACATAGATCTATGTAGCAACATATACTGATCTTTTTTTCTTTTCTTTCCAGATATATGAAATTCATCTAGAACATTGGTAAGGAATTCTCTTTTTTGGTTACTAAACTTCAGATCCCAGGTTTTGTATTCAATTGCTGATTATATGTGTAAGCCTAATTTAACCCTACCCGTCTTGTGCTGTAACGATTTGATTATCAGCAGATACTTAATAATGTAGATACGTTTTATTTCTAATGCGATTCTCGTACGTTTCCGAGACTGTGTCCTACCTTCACAAATTTTAAATGACTTGCTTTAGCCTTATAACAGTTCCTACTTGATGCACATTGTCCTTTTCCAGAATATGTGATCCATGGTCTTAACAACTTCAGCACCTCGTCCGGTGTAGAATTTGACGAGCTAGGCGGTGTAATATGGGGAGTATTCACAAAAACATTGAAGAGTGTAAACTCAAACGCCTCTTTCCTGCTACTTCTTGTACTAGCGATTTTAAGCTGGCGTATTATTGCAAGTAGGAGTTTACCATATTCTTTTTCTAAATCAATTAAATCTTATCTAATAATTGTACTTGTTTTATATATTTTTCCAAACTTTGTTGTAATGTCTATATATGGTATACATTTAATTCATGTAAAACTTTTGGTGTAAAGTGTTCCAAATCTGTAGACTAAGTAACACATATAAAAACAAAACTGTATTATTCCAGAAAAAAGGTTCCATTGAAGATGTCTATAATGCAAAGTTCTCAATATAATCTCCTTGTCTTTCCCAGCTTTGAACCAGGGGCTCTTTTAAGCAAATTCATCTGATTTCACAAGACGTTATCTTCTATGCGAATAGAGAAAGAAATAATGGGGATGATTAAGCTTACAACAGGTCTACAAAGCTTTTATTGTCGAAAGCAGCTTCCGTTTTTACAAGAGTAAGTTTTCTACACGCGTGCGGGTACAACCTTGGGATTTTTTGTAGTCAGTGTTTTTATTTACTTGCGACAAATGTTCAGTGTCTTGTCCATTGGACGCACAACAAACCTTCTCATGATAGACAATCCGGGCCTTTATTACACATATCTGGAGTTTCTGCATTTGCTGCTGCAGATATGCGATGCAGCAGTCCACCCAGAGTTGGTGGAGGGGAAGCGCTTGTCTTTTAACAACACATCTCCCAGCCCCCGAAAAAAAAAAAAAAAAAAAAGGCTGTGTTATCTCAACGTGCAAAGCAAAAAGCAAAACATACCGATGGTTTTCATTGCTTGATCTCCATCGTGTTGCTGAACGCTCAGAAATGACCCAGACTATGCATACGGTACGTGTGCCTCAAAGTGTTACATGCGACTGCAGTGCCCTTCAGCCGTAGTTTGCGGCTGTATCTGGCTCGCAAATCACACTGCTTGTTTACGAAATGTACGGGCGTAAATTTGCTACGGTAGCTTTATTAAAACGTACATTCCGTTCCTTGTCCATATGCTAGTTATGTTGTTCTACCTGTAATACACGTAAGTAAAACTTCAGTATGCATGAACATGTTATGAGGCAAGAAGAAAAGTTCCGTGTGCAGTCAGTAAGGACATCAGTTTATAAAAGTTCAATTACAAATAACGCTACACAAAATTAAGTAGTGTACCAGACGTGACAAAAAGTATTTCGTCATTCTCACTTTTTACGGAAACCCAAAGATCATTCCTACTTGATCACTGTTTCTGTGCAGTAGCAAACTATCTAGTAAAGGTGAAGTATAAGACTTGAAAGAAGAAAGTGCAAAATATCTTACTGCAAGTAATGAGTCTCCCTTGTAGATAAAGCTAATTGAACAGACTCACTCCTGAGAGAGAGCGCACTTACATTTAAGTTACATCGAATGTTACAGAATATACTCCTAATAAATTAATAATAAAGAACAAGAAGGTGAATTAAATAATTACATACTGCTTCGTAGATCTATGTCTCTATTTAACGTCTCTATTCATTTCGCTACTCTGAACTTCCATAACCTTTAACCATGTCTTGTATGCCATCATCTCCCGAAGGCTTTTAATCACCAATAGGTTATTAACTGACATTTAATTATAACAACTAATACCAAAAACAACTCATTTGTGATGCATGTGCTAATGCTTTGAACTGTCATACTTTCATAACATGTAAGTCATAATACGAAAATTCTTTAACCACCAATATCACATTCCTCGTCATTTTATTACGACAAATCTTACCAATAATGATGCGTTTTCGGGGGATCCTCAATGTGCATTTAAACGGCACTTGTAAATAGGACATAAGTTATAGTATGAAACACACCAGTTATGGGATTCAATCGAAATTCAATATGGCGGCTCCCAACTGTGTACAGAAAAGAGAGATGGCCTGCATGTGATGTTGGCCGCGTTCTTCCGTCACATTAGCCTACGTTCAGGTTCATGTACAGAATGTATCACATGCTTGATATTGCACTGCACGTTCGGAAAGACCCCGCAGCATTCTTTTCCCACTCTGTGTTGTGAGAAACTCGGCGCGCTCAGTACTGACGGTCGAATGCACGGCCGGTGCGATGATGGCCTTTACGCGGTGTCCTTCTGGAGGAAATAACGCCTCACACTTGCAGATCAACTGCACTTATTGAAAAGCTGTGTGTTACCGCCGTCTCGACTCGATGTACGTTGGGTAATGAGCGAACGAGCGAGCAAGCTAACTGTAGCAGGGAGACACCACCACGAACCACAAGAATAGCCAACTTACAATGGGCACGAATGTATGCTTTAGTTACGATGCATAATGAAAATTTACCTAAAGTTTTTATCTTCATGATGAAATTTGATCTTGTGTAATCGGGTAAACCTTTTTGAAGTCCTTGGGTCTGCAGCAGGTTGAATTTCTTCGACGTGTCGCACCATATCGACGAATCCCGGGTCACAACCCGAAAAGTTTATCTTATTAACAATTTGGGTTTTCCGTGATTTCTCTCAAACCGATTTAAGGGGAAGGCAAGTATGGTTCCTTTGAAATGGTTCAAAATGGCTCTCAGCACTATGGGACTCAACTGCTGAGGTCATTAGTCCCCTAGAACTTAGAACTAGTTAAACCTAACTAACCTAAGGACATCACAAACATCCATGCCCGAGGCAGGATTCGAACCTGCGACCGTAGCGGTCTTGCGGTTCCAGACTGCAGCGCCTTTAACCGCACGGCCACTTCGGCCGGCTTTGAAATGGACCCAACGAGTTTTCTTCCACATCTTTCGCCTGTATGAGACAGTATTCATCACTCACGTCCTTGTCATCGGCGAGTGGTTAAACCCTATCTCTGTCCCTCGTTAATGTGATACTTGTAGTGATTACCTTAGACCAGCACTGGGAGGCGCTGCCATGTTCACACATCTTCCTGTAACAGACTGCTCAGATACCGGTGTTTATACTGGCACCATACACCACATCTAGCCGTAACACTCGGGCGCCATACAGGACACATCTCCACCTGTGACAAATCCTACGTGGCTATTCAGTTTAAAATGCTGCAGTTTAATTTTTGTTCGGCATTTATCTCTAGCAGAGCAGCAGCCGATGGCGACCATTATATCTACAGTGGTCAGAATAAATATTGCGTCCTGCTTTACTGTGAATACCGGTCATAATACGAAACAAAGCTGATTTTCTTCTGTCAGATACAGTCACAAGAAAAAGAAAACAATGGAGGTAAACATTTCCACTTGATTATATATATAATTGGCTGCATAGCAAACACTACAGATTCTCCTCGATGTCATCTTGCATAAAACATTGTTCATGAACCAATTGGCCCTCCTCGTAACTGGAGATACTTTTGAACGCGGCTACGCATACTCCTTTGCATATTATCCAGGTAAGCCTAGGTGATATTGCTGTATTCCTGTACAACGGCCTCTATGTGGCAGATCTGGAGAATACGGTAAGACCATTCCATCCGAGTGATTCTATGCTCCACAAGGAGACTGTTCACAAGAGTGTGACGATGGGAAGGTGCATCGTTGTCCATAGGCGTGAATCCTGATCCAACATGTTGACCAAACGAGACGTGCAAGGATGTCGTCCTGATACTTCAAACCAACCATTGGAATAAGGGGTGTCCTGCAGCCACAGATGATCCCACCCCAAAAATATGACTGAACCGCCTTGATAAACAGTTGGTATGTGAACGTTATTCTCGTTGCCTCCACACGTGAATATCGGTATTGTCAGGAGGAAGACTGATACTGGTCTCATCAGAAAATAACGTTTTCTCCCACTGCTGCCTAGCTCACAAAGATTGGTTTCGTGCCCATGCGACACGAGCATGTCTCTGAACCCGATTTAGAGGAGGAGCTTTGAAAGATCTTCTGGCACGTAACCACTGCTCATGGAGCCTATTCGTATCACTTGTCTTGACAACTGCACTCCTGTAGCTGCCGCCGTAACGTGTCGCATTGCGTTGAGGATGTCTACTTGCTGTTATACACTGATATCGGTCCTGCATACCTGTTGTATTTCTTCCGCTGATATTTATGTGACGATCCTCGACTAATCCTACCGCTAAAAACTTCTTCCAGATTGTAGAAACATTACTTTGACAGTTACATTCACTGCGACGTCCGCCTGTCTCATTCGGTGTTCCAATGCGGTGACCATAAGGAGACTCTGATCGTACATATTGTTGTCCAAACCCCCTGGAGCAATAAAAGTCCCTTGATGATACACAGCAGAAGTACTTCAATGTTTACAGGTGACACGGTTGTCATAGGCTGCACATGTGCACGCCCTCACGGTAGAATCATAGAATGTACTGCTAGAATAAGCAGTTATACTGGTATCATAACGTGATTCTGAATCATAGCGTTCAACATTCAAGTTTCAGCAATATACAATATTTAATTTGATCTCCGTAAACGTTTTTAAGAAACGCGAATGTATGTAAGCCTGCTACCTCCGTGACGTTCTGCTTTGTCAGTGGCTAAGTCCAACGGAAACAGCACTGGACTTCGCATCACGCCCAACACCTAACTCTGCAACAACATGGTTGCAAGTGTTCGTGTGGACTCACCAATACCCGACCTATTTCCGCGTATGCCGCAAACGGTTGCTCTGGACCAAATCAGGTGAGCTCGTTAGCGTCAGCCGGGTTCCTTCTTCTCCGTTCCATGACTCGAAAACTTTCCGGCGGGCTTCGCTCGACTGGTGATCAGCCTGTAAATTGGTCAGCGCAGACACTTGACACGTTAGTAGTGGTCTACTAGTACCGCCAAGATGCAGGGTGCGAGATGCGGAGAGTAAGGAAACGAAGGAAGAAGAGCCGGTACGAAACACTAGGGGCCGCAGGCATTACTAGGTGGTACGCGTTAGCATTTAAAGCGACTCATTACTGAGTTACCAAGGAAACAGTCATTGCACTCCCAGGAACGTGAGGTCTTAAAAGTCAGGTGGCCGTACGGTGAGGAGGCTGTCCTCCAACATAGGTATAACGTCAACGTGTACAGTATGCCTCCCATATTTACATTCGGCATCTGGAACTGTTATCGTACTTAAACAGCTGCTCCACTTGCATCAAAGCGTATTTGTTACCACCAAATATATTTTTACAGAATTGCTGTTCGATGAAAAACAAATCGATGCTGCTGTAGATACTTCGATAATGCAATATAATTTTTTCTCCGTTTATCTTTTCCTACCACATCAGAGATAAAGTATGATAGTGCACGTCGCGTTTGCGCTTCCTCCTACATACGTTCCGCAGCTGCCATCTACGGATCTATTATTTCTCATTTTGTGCTATTACGTGCTTACAATTTAATAACATGTTACTTTTGAACAAAATATTCCTATGCGCATTTAACTGAATATTAGTATGAGAAATGTAAAGCACTGTAATTCTGCTGTCTTTCTCTTTCCCTGTCTTAAAGCATATATTTTACAGCGCTTGAAAGCGTTACTGTTCTACTTGTGTGCGTATTCACACATGTCGAACGTTGAAACTACCTGTCACATTAAAACTGTGTGCCGTACTGTGACTCGAACCTTGGGCTTTTTCTCGAGGGTGTACTCTACCGGCTGAGCTATCCAAGCACGACTCACAAATCCGCCCTCACACCCTTGCTTTGTCAGCACCTCAGCCCCTACCTTTCACACTTCGCAGAAGTTCTTCTACGTACTTTGATGAACACACACTCCTGCAAGAGAGGCTATTGTGGATATGTGGAACATACTTCTACCCTACAAAGAAGTTTCACCAGTGCACACGCCACCGAGTGAAAATACATTTGGGACGCTAATCGTTTGTAATATTTACGTCAAGTATTAGTACAACACGCTCGCCATATTGAATCCGTTGTTGGAGGCGTTAGCTTCAGGCTATCAGAAGCTCGTTGTGTTTATTCCAGTACTATAGAATCAGGATTTTTCGTCATAATATTTTTAAGTAATTTTCTGCGATTTTGCTACATTTCGAAGATCATTTCGATAAAAAATTTCCTTATTCACGGTAATTATGATGTCTAAAATGGTTTAGTTGCATACCCGTTTAGTTATATGCCCCGTTTATGAACGTAGGACTTAGTCCATACTGATGTAAAACTAGTCGAGCGGTTCTAGTCTCTTCAGTCTGGAACCGCGCGACCGCTATGGTCGCAGGTTCGAATCCTACGTCGGGCATGTATGTGTGTGATGTCCTTAGGTTAGTTAGGTTTAGGTAGTTCTAAGTTCTAGGGGACTGATGACCTCAGGTGTTATGTCCCATAGTGCTCAGAACCATTTGAACTGATGTAAGACACTATAATTCGTCTTTTCATACAGTAGACATATTTAGACAAAGTTTACCTCACCGTCGGCGGGATTTTATTTCTGAAAATATGAAAGAATTTAATACGAGAAAGATATCTAGTAGGCTGTTTCCTTTTAGCAACTAGAAAAATTCCTTAAATCGGCAACCTGCACAAGAAAGGAAATAAAATAAAGCATTGCGCAACTCACGAGGCTAAAATGAGATTTACGTTACACGAGGTGCTGATTTTTAAGAGAATGTTCGTAAGAATAGCACATCCCGAAAAGCGCATGAAGACGCATCATCTAATTTGAGGGGATGTTAGGATGAACGAAGCGAACTTGGGAAAATTTATTTTGAGATTTTTATTAAGCATGTTGAAAATTCGTGTTAATTGTACGGAGGTTCAGCTTCCCGGAATGCTGAATGCTCGATTCACTGGGAGATATCAGAGACGAGGAATAACCTCTTATCTCTGAAGTACCTGGCCTTGTAGCATAGAACTTATGCCAGAACCCTGTGGTCTCTAACGTCCGCCATGTGCTTAGGCAAAAATTTTCGAACGGTCGGTAGGTGTTTTAGGGTTATTTAAATGGTTTCTTATTATAAACATTCTGTCATGGACTGTAAACATCTCTCACTGAGGCTGCAAGACTGGTCTGATGAAATGTTGTTCTTCAAAATGTAGGAAAAAGAATCAACGCCTAAATTTCTTCGCCGAGAGACGGACAGTAAGTGGCTGTTGCGGTCGCCTTCTGGAAGCGAAGCTTCTGGGTAGAAACTGCTGACGCAAACAGCTGCTGACTCAGAGAACGCGGGTGGCCCATTGCTAGTATCACTGTAATGTTTCGGCCCTAAGGTCTTCCATACGGTTTCATAATGCAAGTCTTTACCGGAGGCTCTCGAATGCCGCGAAAGGAAAATAAGAGTGCGCAGAGGATTTATTATGGTCATCGACAACCTACCATGAAATGGCGTTGCCAAGTGTTGAGCACGCGTGGAGAGAGAGAGAGAGAGAGAGAGAGAGAGAGAGAGAACGCTACTACACGCAATTCACTTAATGTCCGCATCCTTCAAAAAAACTGTAGGTGTCTACCCTGGTGGTCCAGACATGAAGGTTGACTTTGAAGCCATCTGATACGCTCTTGTGTGAACTTAATATAGTATGTTTTTCTGTCTTAACCGTATAATAAACGGTAATGACGAAAAACAAATTATGTATATGCTGTAGTAATTCTAGAACTGCTTAGAAAAATTATACTTCAAGAAATATTGTCGTACTGGAGGATATGCATTGTTTCGTACCAAAGAATCTCAATACTGCATTTACTAATATTTAAATCTACACTTATATCTATTCTCTGCAGAAAGTGCATAGGGAAGGGCATTTCAGATTTTACCATATGCTAGGTTTCTTCCCCGTCCATTCACGTATGAAGCGAGCGAAGAACGGTTGCCTAAATGCCTCTGTGAGCGCTGTAATTAATCTTGTTTTGGCGGTTCCTGCGAAAGAGACAGACGGGGGATTACAGTCCGTTACCAGATTTCTCACTTAATACTGTATGTTGATACTCTGTTAACAGACTTCCGCGTGGTAGTTGACGCCTACTTTCAAGCGCCTGGCAGTCAGCTCTTCCGTAACAATGGTCTACATCTACATGGTTGGTTGTTCGATTTGGGGAAGGGGACCAGACAGGAAGGCCATCGGTCCCATCAGAATTATGGAAGTATAGGGATGGAAGTCGGCCGTGCGTTTTCGAAGGAACCATGCCGGCACTTACCTTAAGCGATCTAGGGAAATCATGGATAAGCTAAATCAGGATGGCCGGATATGGGATTGAACCATCGCCCTTCCGAATTCGAGTCCAGTGTGCTAACCACTTCGCCACCTTGCTCGGTGCATCTAAATCTATATGATAACTCTGCAATTCGTAATCAAATGCGTTTCAGAAGGTTCATAGAACTACCTTCAAGCTATTTCTCTACCGTTCCACTCTCGAACAGCGCCCAGGAAAAACGAACACTTCAATTTTCCCGTACGAACTCTGTTTTCTCTTATCATGATCATTCCTCTCTCTGAAGGCGGGTGCCGACAAAATCTTTTCACATTCTTAAGAGAAATTTGCTGATTGAAATTTCATGAGAACAACCTGCCGATACGAAAAATGCCTTTGTTTTAATGATGGCCACCCCAATTCGCGTATCATATCGGTGGCACAGTTTCCCCTATATCGTGACAACACAAACGAGCTGCCCTTCCTTGAACTTTTTCGATGTCATCCTGCAATCCTGTCTGATGCGGATCTCACACTACACAGCACTACTCCAGAAAAGGGCTGGCAAGCGTAGTGTAAGCATTCCACTTAATACACCTGTTACATTTTGTAAGTGTTCTGCCAATAAATCGCAGTATTTGGTTTGCTTTGCTTTGCTTTTCCCACAACATACCCTATTTGATGATGCCAATTTAAAGTATTCGTAACTGTAATCCCTAAGTATTTATTTGAATTTACAGTCTTTAGATTTGTGTCTTTTATCCTGTAATCGAAATTTAGTGGATTCCTTTTATTGCTCATGTGGATAACTTTACACTTATCATTATTTAGAGTCAACTGCCACTTCTCGTACCATAGAGATATCTTGTCTAAATCGTTTTGCTCAGAATGGTTCAAATGGCTCTAAGCACCATGGAACTTAACATCTGAGGTCATCTGTCCCTAGACTTAAGACTACTTAAACTTAACTAACCTAAGGACATCACACACAGCCATGCCCGAGGCAGGATTCGAACTTGCGACTGTAGCAGCAGCGCGGTTCCGGACTGAAGCGCCTAGAACCGCTCGGCCACAGCGGTCGGCAATCGTTTTGCAATTTGTTTTGATCATCTGATGACTTTATAAGACAGTAATTGACAGCATCATCTGCTCAGATTGTCTTTTAAATCTTTTATGTAGATCAGGAACAGCAAAGGGGAACGTCGAATATCACTTCTGTTTTACTCGATGATTTTTCCACCGATTATTACGTACTGTGGCCTTTCTGACAGGAAATCACGAAACGTGTCACACAAAAGACGATAGTTCATTTTTATGCAGTTTTATTAGAAGTCGCTTGTGAGGAACGATGTCAAAAGCCTTCTGGAAACCTAAAAAAGTCAGTTTGACATCCCCTGTCGACAGCACTCATTCCTTCGTGATAGTAAAAAGCTAGTTGTGGTTCAAGAAAACGATATTATCTGAATCTGTGTTGCCTGTTTGTCAATAAATCGTTTTCTTCGGGTAACTCGTAATATTCAAACACGGTATGCTTTCCAAAATCCTGCTAGAAATCGATGTTTGCGATGTGGGTCAGTAATTTAGCAGGTTACTCTTATTTGCTTTCTGGGGCATTGGTGTGATTTGCGCAGCTCCCCAGTGTTCAGGTGCAGATCTTTCTACGACCGAGCCGTTGTGTACGGCTGTTTTGGCAGCCCTTCTTTGAATAGGTTTAATTTTCCCCGTTGGTCTTACTTGGTTTGCGTTTCAAACACTTGCAAAATATTCTAGAACACGTCTTAAGAGCGATTAGTACATAATCTGCTTTGTTGCCTGCATTTTTCCTGTATGATATCGATGAACGGATGACTGCCACAAGGTTTACCTAAGATTCAGCAGATTTGATAAATCAATTTTCATATCCCTAAAAGTCGGCCGGAGTGGCCGTGTGGTTCTAGGCGCTACATTCTGGAGCCAAGCGACCGCTACGGTCACAGGTTCGAATCCTGCCTCGGGCATGGATGTGTGTGATGTCCTTAGGTTAGTTAGGTTTCAGTAGTTCTAAGTTCTAGGCCACTGATGACCTGAGAAGTTAAGTCACATAGTGCTCAGAGCCATTTGAACCATATCCCTAAAAACTGTTATACCAGTGTATTTGTATAAATTGACAGATTCCAACCGGAATTCATTGATACTGCTGTCATACGATACTGTGCTTTTGCGTTTTGTGTGTGCCTAATTATACAATTCTGATCATTTATAAAAGGTTGCCAATGTCTGCATCACTTCTAAACCTTTTCAAGGTCTGAATGGATGTTTTCAGACCGCATTTCATTAAAAATAACTACATCACGTGCAAAAGTCTGAATATTGTTAATATTGTCGGTTATTAACATAGAGCGTGAGGAGCATAGCTCACTATGTAACCAATAACGGTTTGTACCTTGTCGAACGAGAAACCGAATATATTCGAAGTATAGACTACATTATCTGTCTTACGTGCTATTAAAGCAAACCATCTGTTACAATATTGCCGGCCGGTGTGGCCGTGTGGTTCTAGGCGCTTCAGTCTGGAACCGCGTGACCGCTACAGTCGCAGGTTCGAATCCTGCCTCGGGCATGGATGTGTGTGATGTCCTTAGGTTAGTTAGGTTTAAGTAGTTCTAAGTTCTACGGGACTGATGACCACAGATGTTAAGCCCCATAGTGCTCAGAGCCATTTGAACCATTTGTTACAATATTCTTATTTAAAAGTTACGTTTATGAACGGACATCAGTAACGCCAGGGATTTATATGCCACTGCTGGCGAGACAGAAACAATCCATAGCTTCTGCACAACTTTTCGTTACGAAATGTTACATCTACCACACAGTTACATATGAGATGACGTACTATTGCATCTTTAATTGTCGTTATTCCTCGATCTCCATTCTTCTAAGTCAGGCTTTTCCGTTCCATTCCACATAATGTGTCTTCACCGATCCTCTCTTTATCTGTTGTGAATCTACTAGATATGAATTTTCTACACTCAGATACACTGAAAATAATGCAGCGATAAGGAAGCATCGGATGGAAACTGAATTTATCAGACATAGCGATACAGAAGAGAAATTGACTTGACTCAGACTCAAGACATGTAAAGAAACACAGCGAGTGCGAATACACAAATACAGTGCAACTTCAATAACGCGTTGACCACTTTTGCTGCAATTCATGGCGCAACACGATCCAGCATCAAGTTGACTAGACGTCTGATGTTCTGAGGCTGACTGGCGCACAAATCTTGACCAGCCACATCCAAATCACGTACAGAATAACACGGCGCATCTAGTATTTCAAGTGGCCCCACACATTCTCTGTCCGAGGCAAGTCTGGGGTGCAGGTCGGCCATGCAAGAGTCGAAGCATGACGTAGCTGTATGCGGACGAGTATTATCTTGCTGGAAAAGAGTCCCTGGTAGATAATGTAGTGAAGGTCGTACATGGGGCTGAAGAATGTCTTACACATAATGCTGATCCCTTAAGGTTTCACATACCACAATTATAGGGGACTGGCTATGCCTTCTCCCTCTTCAATCCAGACCATCAAACGGACTGTGTGGCAGTGCGGCGATTGACGGCGTTGGTGGAACTGCTCACCAGGCTGCCTCAAAACCCATCCATATGCGATTATCAGCCGTTCCCAAAACGAATTGGGATTCATCACTAAACACTACGTTTTGCCACTCTGTGGCAAAGCACGTCGTTCTGGCTTGACGCCTCTATGGACGGAGTGGCTGATGTCTCGGTATTAACGGCACTGCTCGACAAGGCGCCTGGATTGCAAATGCGCATCCGTAAGGCTTCCATAAATGGCTTGTGGAACAAGTGACACCCGTACATATGCTCGTATCGTAGAGCGAGTCACTGTAAAATCCCTGATCGCTTACCGCATGGTCCTTCAATCCTCTCGCCTTGTCTTCCAGGTCGTTCCAGATCCGTTACGTCGCACTTGGGTGTCACCTCATGTCCAATGTTCCCAACATTAACTTTTTAAAAACCGTAATAGGTGCCATCCGATTTTTGTTATTTATTTTTTTTAAATCCATTATTACATTTTGATTCATCAACCAACAATCTACCGCAAATGGAGAAACAAGGGTTTGAGTAAATTGTGCGTATTTTTTGGCGTAGAATCCGAAAATGCAATAAAAACTGGAGAGTTCCCATTTGAGAACGGAGGAGGGGTGGTTAGAAGGTGGGCAGTTACAGCAGATACAGTCCCCTTTACTAGTACTCTATAGCTATTTACAAGTGAAACACAACAAAAATGTCGTATTGCAGCAAGTGCCTAAATTTGAAATAGTTGCTTACGAAAGTCACGATCTTATAGTTCATCTCCAATAGATCGTTTTGCTGCTGTCGATGTCACTTTGATGTAAAACGTATATTAGCCGCTGAGAGAAACAGGGTCCCAAAGCACATGATCGTCGATATCGGCTATATCCGTTCGACAGATTTCCATTTACATGGCAGAACTAACCGAAGCGTGCTCGTCTCTCTTCGTCTGTCGTCGCAATTTGGGCTTCCTTGCCTTGTTTAATATAAATATGAGTAATAATAACTGTCGCGTGTAAGGCGTTTGGAGGGCCTAAGCTGAGCGTCACTACTTATAATATTTATTAATATACAAGGTGCTTCTTAAAAACGATTCAAAAGCCAAGATCGCATAAAAAATTCCTTTATTTAACATGACCGGTTCCAACAGTCATTGCTGTTGTATTCAAGTCTTTAATATCTTCTTGTTGTAAAAGATGTTCATTTTAGGTTGAACTTCACACACAAGATGTCAGGTGGATAAAACTCAGCACATTACAAACGTTTGTCTTTGCTAAAATATTTAAAAACATACATCGCCTTGTCCAAAAGGATATGTACGTAATCCTACAGATGACTCTTGCCTAACAATATGTATAAGGACGTGGCCATTCGGACAAGCTGCGCTATGTTTTTAAATATTTTAACAATGACACACGTTTGTAATGTGCTGAGTTTTACCCACTTGACACCTTGTGCGTGAGAGTCAGCATAAAAGAAATATGTTTTACAATATAATCATGTTAAACACCTGAAGATGGTAACTATGACTGTTGAAACTGGTCGTCTTAAATAAAGAAATTTTTTATGCGATCTTGGCTTTTGAGCGGTTTTCAACAATTGAAATAGATCGCCCTTCAGTACTCTGAAAATGAGAAAATTCAATACAAGGTGTTTGTTTTAGCCTGAGACTACAAAACAATCTCGAAAACAACGTACCGTAAGGAAAATAAAGAGTTCTAGGTGAAAAGCCGATTTTGAGATTATAAAGGATTCTCACATCTGTTGATCTTATGGTGAGTCGGATTTATCTGTACTGTACGCCCAAATTGTATATACGAATATTCACGGAAAGCTGTCTGACTAATTTCTCTGAAAATCGCTTAAATGTGGGCTAGACGAAGGTGTGCTTTAGGCCATTACTGTTCTCAGCCCCTCAAATACACTGAAGCGCCAAAGTAACCGGTATAGGCATGCGAATTCAAATACAAAGATACTAATATGTAAACAGGCAGAATACGGCGCTGCGGTCGGCAACCGCTATACAAGTCAAGCGTTGGGCGTAGCTGTCAGATCGGTAACAGGTGCTACAATGGCCGGTCATCAAGATTTAAGTGAGTTTGAACATGGTGTTATAGTCGGCTCACGAGCGATGGGACACAGCATCTCAGAGGTAGCAATGAAGTGAGGATTTTCCCGTACAATGATTTCACGAGTGTACCGTGAATAGTAGTAATCTGGTAGAACATTAAATCTCCCACACTGCTGAGCCGGAAAAAGATCCTGCAAGAACGGGACCAACGACGACTGAAGAGAATCGTTTAACGTGACAGAAGGACAACGCTTCCGCAAATTGCTGTAGATTTGAATGTTGAGCCATTAACAAATGTCAGCGTGCGAACCATTCAACGAAACACTATAGATGTGGGCTTTCGGAGACGAAGGCTCACCCGTGTACCCTTGATGATAGCAAGAGACAAAGCTTTTGTATTTATGAAGGTAGTATCTGTTCCCGAAAGAACAGATACCATTGATGTCCGTAGAGCTTCTCATGAATGAAATGATAATTAAATCGACACACTAGCTGCAAACATGCGTTGATATACACCATTGGAGACATGTTGAAAATGTGTGCCCTGACCGGGACTCGAACCGGAGATCTGCTGCTTACATGGCAGACGCCAGACGCTCTATCCATCTCTTTTTTATTTCAGTTTGTTCGTTGGATCTGTTCGGGGCGGACGTCGTAAGACATCCGTTTAAGTTCGTTGTCGGTCGATTAACTCAGTTATTTTTATTAAAGAGGGCAGCTAATCCTCTGACCGTACACGCTGAGCTACCATGCCGGCGGTCCATCTGAGCCACTGAGGGCACAGAGGATAGTGCGCCTGCAGGGACTTGTCCCTTGCACGCTGCCCGTGGGACCCATATTACCCACACGTGGGTGTAGATTTAATTATCATTTCAACAAAGCTTTACGCCTTGCCTTGGCCCATTAAAACACCAACAGTGGATTTTTGATGACTGGAAACATGTTACCTGGTCGTACAAATCTTGTTTGAAATTGTATCGAGCGGATGGGCGTGTACGGGTATGGAGACAACCTAATGAATATGTGAAACCTGCATGTCAGCAGGGGACTGTTCAAGCTGGTGGAGGCTCTGTAATGGTGTCGGGCGTGTGCGGTTAGAGTGATATGGGACCCCTCATATGCCTAGATTCTACTCTGACAGATGACACGTACGTAAGCCTCCTTTCTGATCGCCTGCATCCATTCATGTCCATTGTGCATTCCGACGGACTTGGGCAATTCCAGGATAGGAATGCGACACCGCACACGTCCAGAATTGCTACAGAGTGGCTCTAGGCACACTCTTCTTAGTTTAAACACTTCTGCTGGCCACCAAACGCCCCAGACGTGAAAACCGATCGAGATGGCGCAGTAGCTGGCACACTGGACTCGCATTCGGGAGAACGACGGTTCAGTCCCGCGTCCGGCCATCCTGATTTGGGTTTTCCGTGATTTCCCTAAATCGCTCCAGGCAAATGCCGGGATGGTTCCTTTGAAAGGGCACGGTCCAGTTCCTTCCCTGTCCTTCTCCAATCCGATGAGACCGATGACCTCGCTGTCTGGTCTCCTCCCCCAAACAACCCAACCCAACCCAGACGTGAACATTACTGAACGTATCTGGGATGCCTTGCAACGTGCTGTTCAGAAGAGATTGCCACCCCCTCGTACTCTTACGGATTTGTAGACAGCCCTGTAGGATTCATGGTGTCACTGACCTTCAGACTTCAGTCGAGTGAAATTTTGCGTGCTCGCGGAGCCCCTAGACCATATTAGGCAAGTGTATCAGTTTCTTTGGCTCTTCAGTGTATTTTGCAGTTAAGTTACCAGGACTACATTCCTTGTTATACCTAATATACTCACCTGTCTTAAGCAGTTCAGTTTTCGTGTGCTGACGACATCGCGTTAAAACAGAGATCGCCAATACAAGAATAAGCAAAGGCGAGCCACAATGTTTGAAAAGGATGTGAAACATTAACCAGTGTGTGGCTGCGTGTACTCACCGGTGTGCGGCATGTCGGCTGGAGGGGCGAGGCGCAGCGGTGGCGTCTGGGCGCTGCCTGACCGCTGCTCACTGTCCGCTGTCCGCTGTCCGCCGGCTCCGGCACCTGCCAACAGCGGCGCCAGATTTGCATCACAAAGCGGGCTGAGCAGTCGCTCCTTACTGCCGGCGGCCACGCGCCCGGCTGCGGGGGACCCACCACCGGCCTCCCCACTGCACGCCGCGGACACACCCCTACTACCGTGCGGCACGCCAAGACACACGAGCGTGCGCAAAAGCTCACCTGCCTCAACTACCAGCACAGCTTAGCGACGGGTAACGCCGTACTCACTCATCGAGACTGTAAACTTTCGACACTTACACTACTGGCCATTAAAATTGATACACAATGAAGATGACGTGCTACAGACGCGAAATTTAACCGACACGAAGAAGATGTTGTGATATGCAAATTATTAGCTTTTCAGAGCATTCACACATGGCTGGCGCCGGTGGCGACACCTACAACGTGCTGACATGAGGAAAGTTTCCAACCGATTTCTCATACACAAACAGCAGTTGACCGGCGTTGCCTGGTGAAACGTTATTCTGATGCATCGTGTAACGAGGACAAATGCGTACCGTCACGTTTCCGACTTTGATAAATGTCCGATTGTAGCCTATCGCGATTGCGGTTTATCGTATCGTGACATTGCTGCACGCATTGGTCGAGATCAAATGACTGTTAGCTGAATATGGAATCGGTGGGTTCAGGAGGGTATTACGGAACGCCGTGCTGGATCCCAACGGCCTCGTATCACTGGCAGTCGAGACGACAGGCATCTTATCCGCATGGCTGTAACGGATCGTGCAGCCACGTCTCGATCCCTGAGTCAACAGATGGGGACGTTTGCAAGACAACAGACATGTGCACGAACAGTTCGACGACGTTTGCAGCAGCATGGGCCATCAGCTCGGAGACCGTGGCTGCAGTTACCCTTGACGGTGCATCACAGACAGGAGCGCCTGCGATGGGTGTACTCAACGACGAACCTGGGTGCATGAATGGCAAAACGTCATTTTTTCGGATGAATCCAGGTTCTGGTTACAGCATTCTGATAGTCGCATACCTGTTTGGCGACATCGCGGTGAACGCACATTGGAAGCGTGTATTCGTCATCGCCATGCTGGCGTATCACCCGGCGTGATGGTATGAGGTGCCATTGGTTACACGTCCCGGTCACCTCTTATTCGCATTGACGGCACTTTGAACAGTGGACGTTACGTTTGAGATGTGTTACGACCAGTGGCTCTACCCTTCATTCGATCTCTGCGAAACCCTACATTGCAGCAGGACAATGTACGAGCGCATGTTGCAGGTCCTGTACGGGCCTTTCTGGATACAGAAAATGTTCGACTGCTGCCCTGGCCAGCACATTCTCCAGATCTCTCACCAACTGAAAACGTCTGGTCAATGGTGGTCGAGTAACTGGCTCGTCACAATACGCCAGTCACTACATTTTGATGATCTGTGGTATCGTGTTGAAGCTGCGTGGGCAGCTGTACCTGTACACGCCATCCAAGCTCTGTTTGACTCAATGGCCAGGCGTATTTCTCAGGATCTATGCACCCAAATTCCGTGAAAATGTAATCACCTGTCAGTTATAGTATAATATATTTATACAGTGACTATCCGTTTATCATCTGCAACAAGGGCCGTCGAGCAGATGCGCAAAACTATAGACCTATATCTCTGACGTCGATCTGTTGTAGAATTTTAGAACATGTTTTTTGCTCGAGTATCATGTCGTTTTTGAAAACCCAGATTCTACTCTGTAGGAATCAACATGGATTCCGGAAACAGCGATCGTGTGAGACCCAACTCGCTTTATTTGTTCATGAGACCCAGAAAATATTAGATACAGGCTCCCAGCTAGATGTTATTTTCCTTGACTTCCGGGAGGCGTTCGATACAGTTCCGCACTGTCGCCTACGGAATATCAGACCAGCTGTGTGGCTGGACTGAAGAGTTTTTAGCAAACAGAACACAGCATGTTGTTATCAATGGAGAGACGTCTACAGACGTTAAAGTAACCTCTGTCGTGCCACAGGGGAGTGTTATGGGACCATTGCTTTTCACAATATATATAAACGACCCAGTAGATAGTGTCGGAAGCTCCATGCGGCTTTTTGCAGATGATGCTGTAGTATACAGAGAAGTTGCAGCATTAGATAATTGTAGAGAAATGCAGGAAGATCTGCAGCGGATAGGCACTGGTGCAGGGAGTGGCAACTGACCCTTAACATAGACAAATGTAATGTATTGCGAATACATAGAAAGAAGGATCCTTTATTGTATGATTATATGATAGCGGAACAAACACTGGTAGCAGTTACTTCTGTAAAATATCTGAGAGTATGCGTGGGGAACGATTTGAAGTGGAATTATCATGTAAAATTAATTGTTGGTAAGTCGGGTACCAGGTTGAGATTCATTGAGAGAGTCCTTCGGAAGATTTAAGATCAAATAAGGCAATAGGGATGGACAACATTCCAAAAATCGGGGGTGGAGAGGGATAGGCGGGAAGTGGCAACAAAACGACTCTTCCCGTTGGTGTATATAATGTATGAGACTGGCGATATACCATTAGAATTTCGGTAAAATATCGTCCATCCAATTCCGGAGACTGCAAGAGCTGACAAGTGAGAGAATTATCGCACAGTCATCTTAACAACTCATGACCCAAGTTGAAGACAAGCGTTATATACAGACGAATGTAAAAGTAAATTAAGAATGTGTTAGATGACGATTAGTTTGGCTTTAGGAAACGTTAAGACACTAGAGGGACAGTTCTCGCGTTGCGTCTGATAGTGGAAGCAAGGCTAAAAAAAATCAAGGCATATTCGTGCCATTTCTCTTCTGGAAAAAGCTTTCGTTAGTGTCAAGTGGTGCAAGATGTTCGAAATTCTGAGAAAAATAGGGGTAAGCCATAGGGAAGGACGGGTAATATTAATTATGAACAAGAAGCAAGAGCAAACAATAGGACTGCAGACCAAAAAGATAGCTCTCGGAGGGTGTAAGACAGGGATGCAGTCTTTCGCCCCTACTATTCAATCTGTACATTGAAGAAACAATGATGGAAATAACACAAGAGTCCAGGAGCGGAATTAAAATTCAAGGTGAAGGGACATCAATGATAAGATTCGCTGATGACATTGCTACCCTGAGTGAAAATGAAGAAGAATTACGTAATCTGCTGAATGGAATGAGCAGTCTAATAAGAACAGAATATGTATTGAGAGTAAATCGAAGAATGATGAAAGCAATGAGAAGTAGCACAAAAGAGAACAGCGAGAAACTTAACATCAAGATTGATAGTCATTAAGGAATTCTGCTACCTAGGCAGCAGAATAACCAATGATGGATGGAGCAAGGAGGACATCAAATAAGCAGACTATAATGAGCAAAAAGGGCATTCCTGCCCAAGAGAAGTCTACCAGTATCAAACATGGGTCTTAATTTGAGAAAGAAATTTCTGATAATCGAAGCATTTGAGATGTGGTGCTACAGACGAATGTTGAAAATTAGTTGGACTGGTAAGGTAAGAAACGAGGAGATTTTCCAGAGAACCGGCGAGAAACGAATATGTGGAAATCACTGACAAGGAGAAGGTACAGGATGATAGGACATCTCTTAAGACATCACTGAATAACTTCCATGGTACTAGAGGGAGCTGTAGAAAGCAAAACCTGTAGAGAAGACAGATATCGGAACACATACAGCAAACAGTTGAGGACGTAGGTTTTAAGTGCTGCTCTTGGATGGAGAAGTTGGCATAGCAGAGGAATTCTCAAACAAGTTAGAAAAAAAAGAGGGAATAGTCGAGAACAGAGATTCTAGCCTACCACAACGTTTTCTAGAACCGGAGTTCCCTCTGTGTCTGTCTCACTGACGCAGAATCTATGACAGTCAGTTTCCGATGTATAACTTTAAATTTCTCACGTATAGTCTCTTCGCAGTTAGCACTGGTGAGCTGCGTCGGTTGGTATCGATTGCAGTATGTAGATCGTGTCTCTGATGGCTACCCCCCCTGGCCGCCGGGTGGCGTTCTTCGAGCAGGACGAATGGAGGATTAGTCAGTCACCGGTGGACGAGGAGGAAGTAAATCGGTCGGAGGAAATGTGTGTTGTAACGTACCGGTGGTCGTTGTCTTGACCGATTCGTTCTGAGGGAACCGCTGCAACGAGAACGACTTTGATTATCAGTAGCTGATTCCGGTGCTCTGAAAGGGCATCTCTTTCCTGTTGTCGGGGCGTGTTGTGTAATCTGCACTATGTGATCAAAAGTATCAGGACAACCCCAAAAACGTACGGTTTTCATAGCATTGTGATGCCACCTACTGCCAGGTACTCCATATCAGCGACCTCAGTAGTCATTACACATCATGAGAGAGCAGAATGGGGCGCTCCGTGGAAGTCACGGACTTCGAACGTAGTCAAGTGATTGGGTGTCAGTTGTGTCATACGCCTGTACGCGAGATTTGCTCACTCCTAAACATCCCTAGATCCACTGTTTCCGATGTGATAGTGAAGTGGAAACGCAAAGGGACAGGTACAGCACAAAAGCGTACAGGCCGACTTCGTCTGTTGACTGACAAAGACCGCCGACAGTTGAATAGGGTCGTAATGTTTAATAGACAGACATCTATCCAGACCATCACACAGGAATTCCAAACGACACCAGGATCCACTGCAAGTATTCTGACAGTTGGGCGGGAGGTGAGAAAACTTGTTCACGGTCGGGAGGCTGCTCATAAGCCGCACGTCACGCGGGTAGACGCCAAACGACGCCTCGCTTGGTCTAAGGAGCGTAAACATTGGACGATTGAACAGTGGAAAATCGTTTTTTGGAGTGACGAATCACGGTACACAATGTGGCGATCCGATGGCAGGGTGTGGGTATGGCGAATGCCCAGTGAACGTCATCTGCCAGCGTGTGTATTGCCAACAGTAAAATTCGGAGGCGGTGGTGTTGTGGCGTGGACGTGTTTTTGATAGAGGGGGCTTGCACCCGTTGATGTTTTGCGTGGCACTATCACACCACAGGCCTTCATTGATGTTTTAAGCACCTTCTTGTTTCCCACTGTTGAAGATCAATTCGGGGATAGCGATTGCATCTTTCAACACGATCGAGCACCTGTTCATAATGCAGAGCCTGTGGTTGAGTGGTTACTCGACAATAACATCCCTGTAATGGAGTGGCCTGCAGAAAGTCCTGACCTGAATCCTACAGAACGCCTTTGGCATGTTTTGGAACCCCGACTTCGTGCCAGGCCCCACTGACCGACATCGATACCTCTCCTCAGTGCAGCACTCCGTACAGAATGGTTTGCCATTCCCCAAGAAACTTTCCAGCACCTGATCGTATGCTGAGAGGAAGCTGTCATCACGGCTAAGGGTGGGCCAACACCATACTGAGTTCCAGCAGTACCGATGGAGGGCGCCACGAACTTGTAAGTCATTTTCAGCCAGGTGTCCGGATACTTTTGATCACATAGCGTATTTTGGTAGCGTTAGCGGGATCTGTTCTTAGTGGCCTCCCCAATGTGAGTCTTCCCTGAGTTGTGAAGTTCTGCTTTCTGGGAAGTTTGGATCCGCCGTAGCGTGGTCTGTATCGGTTATAGAAACTGTTTGGTCCTGCGCACCTCTGTGTTCACTGAGCGCCCTGTGTTGGTTTCCTGAAAAGCAACTTAGCTGTTATTCCCGGGCGTGACGATTGTGGTGATAATTTTTATTGTTTCGTTTTAGTAGTGTATTGAAGCCTAACATAATTACTGTCTGCGTCTGTGCAAGCGGTGGGAATGTGGCGGTTGTTGAAGGTGCTACTGGTGCTATCTTAAACATTTATAATCAATGTGTTCTTTTAATTATGTTTTACATTCTGACCTGGCAAGATCTCTTAGTATATCGGGTGCCCTGCCGGAGAGCTGTAAAATTTTCGGTGTTGGCTCACTTGGTGTATTGTAAGGCGACAACCCTTATCTGATTCTTGAAGCCTGATTGGGTCTGTGGACCGTCTTTACTGTTACCTGACTTTTTTTATTATTAACAGAAACAGCGTTTCAACTCGCAAGGAATAGCAATGGTACGCATGTTTCCAAATGATGGCTACGGTGTGCAATATTCCGTATGACATGAGACGAAATGTTAAATGAGGTTCATCTTCACCTACGTAATTACTCTGTTATTCACAATAAAGTGCCTGGCAGGGGGTTCAAGAACCACCTTCAAGCTGTCTCTCTACTATTCCACTTTCTTTGCAGGGTTTGTTGTACCTTATTCCGGATTGCCTGTTTGGACAGCTATTTGATGAAAGTGTGTTATCATACTAATTGATCTGTTGGTGGTTTCTAGGCGTCTTCTTGTCGCATGACACTTATTTTAAGAGCGTCCTGCCGTTGCCTGATGGGTCAGCTACTGTTTCTGAAGTCTATGCGTGCAAATGGCACCGATTAGAAATGGTGAGCCTACCGGCGACGCGCCACTGGGCGATTTTTGGGATTCGCCGCTGCCGTTAACCTGTGTGAAGCAGCACTACGGCACGGTGAGCGCTGTTTTTCAGTTTTTTCCTCTCTGGTTCGCGTGGGCCTAAATCTTTTCAGAGTTCGCGTATTTTTTTCTTTTGTTTTGGAGCCCTTTTGTGTCGTGCCCTTCATGTGTGGAGCTTTCCCTAATCAGCCGGGCCATTTGCTGGTCCTTGTGTCACTGAAGTTCGTCAGCTCTCTCAAAAGACCGTGTTAAATTTTCATTTGTAATTTCAAACCATTCTGTCATTTGGGCATTTAAATTTGTTTAAACATTTTTACCTTTCACTAAATTTGTGCTAGTCGTTGTTACATTTGACCTTAAAAAAATTTGGTCTGTAGTTAAAGCCATTCTGATAGCTTGAGACTTTTAAATTTGTTTAAACATTTTACCTGTTACTAAATTTTTGCTAGTTGTCACACTTGACCTCCAAAATTTTTTTTTTAATTTGTCAGGGCCGCTTAAATATTGGGTCTTTAATTTAAAACCATTGTGTTAGCCTGGTATCATTCTAATATTTAGAAAAGATTATTTTATTGCGTTTTACTATTATTGTCTTGAGAAAGGAATGTTGTTTAACGAATGTGAAGCACTTGGCAAGTAATGAACGATGTCATAACCTGGGGTCAAGTCCTTTCATGAATTTCTGTTAACTGGCTCGCTGGAGCACAACTGGTAGTAACTTTGTCTATCGTAGGACTTTTTGTGCAATTCATCTGCGCCTGTTTTCGAGAAGAGTAAAATGTACCATATACATCAAATTTTAATGTTGCTTCCTTCTGGTTTTGTTTCCCTGACAGTTCCTTTTACAGTCTGGTCCAGTACTCGCGTCACCATCAAAGGGCGCTTAGGCACTTCATTCCTCAGCGGTAACTTCACAGCAGATATGTGTTGCCCGCTCGCGATGCCTAAGATGACGCACAGACATCCAACTCCTCCCTCCCGATCACAAACGCTGTGAGATGGTTGTTACTCGCTTGCTCCCTTTTTTTAATTGTGTGTTACGTGGAATATCATACTTATTTATGGATAATACTTTGCAACTGTACTTCGTGTGAGCGATGCTCGCCCTTTGTTCGACTTGAAGTTTTCGTTAGAACACGTGGAAATCGATATCCAGTTTCTGTTCAGTCATCAAAGTCTTCAGGTTGCCTGTCTCATTGCTTTTCCATTCATTAAAAAATGTTGTATGTATTAATATGAATACAGGGTTATTTCTCGTTATCTTTTGCAAAATTTATTGTTGCTTAAAGCCAAGTCGTCTGTTGAAGGTCACTTGTCTGTACGCCTTGAGATTCTGTAATCGTTTTCTGCACAAGTAGTCGTATAATTTGGAATTCTGGAGGAGTTATTTTTCACCTAAGGACTTCGTTCACGAACGAGCAACGTTTGGCTTCGTTGTATCTGAAGACGAGAGGAAGTTATGATACTGTTTTATTTTCAAATGAAATGTATAAATTACTAGGTAGTTGCGGGTTGCAGTGGGGCTTCAAGACACGTGGTTGCAGAACGAGGACTTCCATATTTAGCTATCAAAAGAGCTCATTTAAGTTAGTTGGATGTTGTAGGGTACAATGTGCAAGTTCGTTCGGAAATAGCCTTGATCATGCTGAGCACCACTTAAACAAATACCAGTGTAAGTAAGACTACAAATCTCCTTACAAAACACAAAGATAACGACAAGCAAGGAAACTCTCCAATCAAACTTAAGCATGAAATATGGAAGTATCAAAAGAACAGGCAAAT